>NC_137455.1:329771984-330371984 GCF_964235325.1 Thermobia domestica
ATTTCTTCTGATGGAAGTTCCTCCAGTACTTCCGTGTTTGACTTCTCGTGTTCGTCCAGCCTCCTGGCTTGCTCCTGTCGTTTCCTCGAGAGGTATTCTGCCAAATGGTCTTGTTTTTCCATGAACTTGTCAAGTTTTCTATCTAGTTCTTCTATTTTCTTCCTCTGTGCTTCTCGAAATTCTTCGTTTTTCTTGTTCTGTTCCTCTATATTCTTCCTCTGTTCTTCTCTAAATTCTTCGTCTTTCCGGTCCCGTTCTGCAAGCCACTTTTGTATCATTGATAGAACAGATTCCTGAAAATCAACATTAGTGCTGTTCGGCCCGTGATGCTGTTGAATGTTGTCTCTACTTCCTTGAGTGACATCATTTTCCGTAACTGGACTTGCATCCCTCTGGTCACCACATTCGGGACAATTTCGAGCCTCATCAGTGGGATCCAAATCCTGTTCCCATAGGTCACGTCCACACGTGCGACAACGTTGTGCTTCTTCCATTGCAGACATCCTGTTTCTTGGTCGTTGCCTTAAGGTAGATGGCCTCAACTGTGGCATCTGCAAGTAGACTTAAATAACTGGATTGTCAGAATGATTCTTATTAAAATTTGTCTAAAATTAATTCTAATTATCTGACCTATGCTGTCAATCACTCTAAATTTCGTACTCTAAGTTCACCTTAACACGCAAAAATATTACTATTTCATCAATGTAGCATGCCAAGCTACTTTATCACCACACGTTTTCCACAACAACTTAGTTCATTCTTTTTTTTTTTTTTGTTCACATGTATATTCATGTGCATATACAAATAGTGTATTAATTAACAGATAAAATATCTAAAACACAATAATATTTAAGTAATAAAATGCACGTGTAAATAAAAGTATTAAATCTAACCTATTCTAAACATATATCTATATATGAATATATAATTATGTTAATACTAATGTTATTCACTAGAAACACACTTAGCTAAATTTATGCATCAATATGCCAAGAATTTGCATGTTCACTTATATTAGTCGCTTACCTGGTGCATTACCTTTTTGTTTTCTTCTTTCCTTCTTTTCTTCTCTTTTTTTTAAACAAAAAAAATGGTGTATCTCCTTTCTCTTCCAATCAAACAAACCAACAAACAAATATGAGGTAAGAACAATTATTATTATTTTTATTTTATTTTTTTTTACGCATGTGCTGAAATGAAATAAAATTGGATGCGAGGGGGAGTAGAACGCTTAATCGTTCCCTACGGGTAATCTCGAAATAATGATTCTTTGAATACAAAGTTACCTAATTTCATATCACGCTTCCCATTCTTAATTTTAGTATTACGGAATAGACTTGATTACTGTTTTCGTTCGCTGTTCGAAATTTACTATGTATGCTTCTCCAAACTAGATTTCCTACTTTTTTTTAGGCTTACTACGCTTTTCGGTCCTGAAATAAAATTAACTACGCATGTTGCTCCTTCAAATAAGATTAACTACGCATTCGGGTCCCTGTTCGGGCGCCATTTCTTGTAACACTGTGGTTCCTGTATTGGAAGCCAAGTTTTGTAATGATAATGTTATTGTCTCGGGCGTTAAGTTTTGCAACGATTGAAAATAACTAATAATTAAAGGAAAATTTCTGCTCGGGCTGCCAAATAGAATTACTGCGTGATATTACGAATAAGCAGATCTTACGTATTCGGGCGACGAGGAATATGAAACGTATTGTTTTCGGAATTCGATTCCTTATCTCTAATTTGCATATTTAATCTGCACTAGAATGAATAATTAAGGCACTCACGGATGAGCCTAATATGCATCAGAAAAATGAATACCTGACCTTGTACTTGAAAAGTGAATGGTATTGATGAGTGGCAACTCATCTGCCTATTACACAAATAACATTTAAAAAAAATGAATGAGAGTTTGGAGAATTGAAGTTGACTCCACGGGGCTCGAACTTCAGTTCTCCAAGATAAAAATACCGTTTTGCTAAGATGGTTTTGAATTTTTTTAAAAAAATGATATGTACAACGAAAGATGACCTAAGTCTAATCGATCCTGTTTTCCCCATAACGGTGTCTCCAAGGCGCTAGGAAAACAGGTGCGTAGTTAATGGTTAAGTGATTTAAACAGGCGGATCAAAAATCTCACAAGCTGCAAAGCTGAAAGAAAGATTTTTTGCTAATGGCTTGTTCAGTTGGCTACACTGACTATCACTCTGTCACCGAAGTGTGTGGAGATAGCAAAAATAGTTAAAAAGCAACAAACAAGGAAAGTTTAATTTAAAGTTTAAAAAAAAATGAGTTAATTTAGATAAAAGTTTCTGATGGTCAATGTAACCGTATTTCAACTTTTTCAGTTCTTCTAGGTATGCTAATACCGGTTAAAGAAATAGGCATATCTTTGAAATGATAACCACATAAATGCTTTGGTTCTAACGTCAAATAGACTTTTAATAAATTTAACGAGAAATAAGGTGATATCTACAAAAATCAACAAGAAAGTTAATTTGGATTTACAAAAAAAATGAATTAATTGACTTTACTGAAAATGAATCAGACTTTTGACTGTTTTGACCAAATAATATGATTTCTCTTAACACATTCTTCACTGTACAACATAATATTCAAATTATTTAATCTTGACTGTAAAATTCAGCAACAATCTATTTCTACTCAACTAAACTGACAATATTCGATTCTTTATAATTACCATGACGTAGTTATACAAACAAAAATTTCTATTAAACTGAATATTAATTAACAAAATGATTTATTGTTTTCCTCCTAGACATAACCGACTATTAAGTAATTCGCCCACAGTTACTACCTCTTTTTATTAATAAAAGAAATGGAAATAAGTTTAAGAATCGGATTGCGGAATGAAAGAATTAATGGTTTAGGTTGCTTGCAAGACTTACTGGAGAAATAGTTTAGAAGCGATAGTATGCTTTTGAGAAAATTTAGTGCACTGTTTCTAATGAACTCTAATGAATTTTCAATTTTAAAAGATTTGCATAAACAAAACATAGCTTTGTACACATACTATATCAGTTGGAAAATAATACAATTCACAATAAAAATCGTTACACAACACTAACTACACAAATATTTCATATTCAAATGCACTACACAGAAATATATATATAGTACTACTATTATTATCATTTGGCCAATTGATCAAAATAATTATATTGTCGACGCTTTCTGATTTTCTCACTGATTCCTTATTTTGCGAATACACGTTTCTCCATAGCTATGGACCCTATCTGCGTTCGTTGCTCAGATAGGTACCTCCGAAGGGATTTACTCGAGTATCTTAAGTTGTTTACCTTATTTATGAGACTCTAACGATATTACGAGATAAGAGTATTTACACTTATTTGTCTGAAACTTACTCAACATAGCACGTCTTTGGAAGCTTTATATTGATTGTTTCTTTTAAGAATGAGTATAATAAAAATTGACAAGTTACAATAAAATCATATTAAGCCTGTTTACCGCTCTGACACATATTTCCCTAACACAACCTATACAAATGTTAAAATTTGAAAAACTAGACTTTGACGCTAAATCATAGTTTACTCAAAACAGAAATTACATTACATTCACACATCTTAAACGCGATTTATGTTTAAAAGAGAAATAATCCATACTTGATATAAATAAATACTGGATTGCATATAAATGATTATAATGACGGCTTCAAGGATCTAAATATTGACACATGACGATTACAAATAAATGCATGATTGAAGATCAAATCAAAGTATACAAATTTCACTAGTAAAATAATCAAAAATTTTATGGTACTTATTCAAGAATGAAATTAATAGTTCCTATATCCGTGAATTAATTTTAGAAATGCAACCAAGGCATTAGGATATTTGTTTACTTCTTTTAAAAAGAATTTTTTAAAAAAAATGCTCTAAATGTTTACGGACAGTTCCGTATGAATAAACAATGTCCCGAAGTTTCTAGGAAAAGGTGAGTATGGAGATCACGAATCACGGAAATATTGGCCATAGTCCTTCTTCAATAAAGAAAATAACAGAATACTTTGTCCTACCTTAATAAGTCCTTCCGCTTATATTTCCACACTTCAGAAGAAAACTGCACTGTACTTAACTGACCGTCACAATGCTTCCTAATGTCCCTTCTCAGACCCCGCTGTCCTCTGGATTCAACTCCCGGAGAAGAGGTCCACGTTTGTCTGAAGCGTCTGGGTCTTCGTGTGGCAAGGCATCTGTTCCAAGTATCGGGGATCGAACCCGTGTCTCCGTCCTTCATCTCCATGTTGTTGAAATGCAACGATGTGTCACTTATCACATCCATCTGCACTTAAATTTCACTCGCACAGTTTATATATATCCGCCATCCATCGCACTACTTTTCATCTCTGAATACAGGAAGTCCACGTATATAGATCAATCACAGACTCAGTTCAAAATCACAAATTACGTAGCGTCACCATAAGATGATAAAAATTATGTCTATGTGTCTACGCTGTTTTAAATATTTGTATAAATAATCTTGTAACGACGAAGTTGCTGTGGATAACGCGTGGTTTAAGTAGCTGGCTGCTAACGGGTCTTTAGCTAGCCATTTTTCTGAAATTTAAGCACTTAAATATATATATATATATATATATATATATATATATATATATATATATATATATATATATATATATATATATATATATATATATATATATATATATATATGTATATATGAGTTGACGTATGCTTATGAATCGCGTGTTGGTGATGTTTTCACGATGAAGTGTCGACTTAGAGTAACCTCTCTTTCATGTAGGCGTTCTCCCAGCTTTCTTTATTTTTTTAAAAAATATAGACGCTTCATTCTTCTCTTTGTGAATTTTGAATTTCGGATTCTGATTCGCCGCTTTAAGTTCGTGACACCATTTCCCAAAAATCGGTTGATAATTTGGCTTGGGTTTCTAGCGTCTCTTCTGGGCTAGTACGTGATGTTAAAGAGTTTCATAAGCACTTGCGAAGATTGTAGATAAAAAATTTTGGTTCCTGTGTGTCTGTGACGTGATATTTGCGATATCGAGGTACTTAGGTAGTGCGACAGTATGGCTGGAGTAACAATAGCAAATTCCATTACCGTTTACTGGCGAGGTAGAAAAGTGGGTGGTCAATTAGTGCGGTTACCGTCTTATGTTTTTTTTTCTTTCTGAAAAGCAGAGAAACTTCTTTACCTGGGACAAATGAAAGAGGTTCGCTTGGCTGCTAAATGAAACAAAATAAAATTTTCCTTGACTTTTTAAAATAAATTGAATTTACATATAAAAATGTTTTTAATTTGAATATATGAACAATTAATTGAGTGTCTGAGCGTAATTGTCACACAGTGGCACTGAAATACCCCATGTCTGGCAATCGTAAAAAATGTGAAGTCGCCATCGCAACACCTCATTTTGTCTGTCAGCCGCAGGAAAAGCTAAGTAGTAGTGACTGTAGTGGAAGTGTATTACTAGTGATAAAGATTAGTTTCAAGTCCTTCATTATTACTGTCTGCATTGGTAATTGTATTTATTCTTAAAATTATAATGATAATTTTGGAAATAATTTGCAGAGGGTGAGTCAAGTTGGTGAAATTGTCATCTGAGATAAACATGCATGAAGAATTTAAGGCGTCCTTTAGGAAGGGCAGGAAATACACTTGCTCTCCTTCTGAGTTCGAGAAATACATATTTTTAATCAATTGTATACTAATTTATACAAACTTATTAAAGAATATGTGTACCTGACATCATATTTACCCGCAGAAAGGAATCACCTAGAGTCACCAAATTTTGTACATAGTAAAATTTCACCAGATATAATCGCGTATAAAGCAATTTTTGTTTTAATTTTTGACACTAGAGGAGATTGGGGAATCAGATTTTATAGTATAGTGAACAATAGTGCCAATGGGGTAGGCAACCCACACTGCTGTATTGTATTGCAGGTTGCGTGGCCGGATAATGGATAGGGGCATATCCGTGCGTGAAGATTCTTACCTTTCCCCCCTAACTCACTAATTTGAAATGACACCGCTTTTAGAATGTAAAGTCGGTTCGATAGAAATGATAAAAATGTAAGGCAGAGAAAGCAAATCAATAACTTTTATTTCTATGTAATAAAACGTGTTGTATGATTCGAGACTTTTTTTTAAATCTTCGTATCCCTTTGGAGGTTATATGACATGGGTTAATTAATGTGTAGAGACTTGAACAGAATTGATGTAATATTGTATTGTTAACAGAGATAAACATGCTTAAAAAATCAAGGAAACAAGTCAGAAAAAATGATGGAGAATTTATTACAAAATATTAAGCAATTTAAATAATCCAAGCAGAATAAAATTGTATTTACAATATGACGGAAATGTTTCCCGCCATCCAAGATTTTCCACGTTTATTACAGAATCACTTTTTATGGAAATAGATATTCATATCCTAGGTTTCGACACGATTTTTTTCCATTATACACTTAGACCTTAGTATACTTTCATTGAATCCTTGTAGTTACGGAGTGTTTGCACAAAGACTACTTATGAAGAGACGATGAGGCCAACCACGTATTTTTTTTACGAGCTGTGGCTGTGACGTCACTCTTAGTCAACAAATACACAAATGAATGACCATGAATCTTCCCTCTCCTCCCTACACTTCTAGATCAAGTTTGATAACCCTTAATCCAACAAAACATTTCCTCGTGGCTGAGTGGTTAACCCAGGTGTTTTCTTTGCACGTGATTCTGGAATAAGGGTATTACCTCGGATACAAACAAACCCGAATATTGGTTCTGATTTCACTTTAAAGGGTAGGTTCCGTGTAAGATGTACTCAGTCTTGAAAACAGACGGTGAATTCTGAATAATTATCTAATCAATTAACTGATTGTTTACACTTGCCACCTGGTCAATGGAATAATAAACTCTGGCGAAAGAAGTACACAGAATCACACGAAACTTGTATTTATGAATGAATCGATGCTGGTAGTTGAAGTAGTCAGTATTATATACCCTCTCATACTCCAAGCATTATGTATCCTTTCATACCCCTAGTATTATATACCCTTTCATACCCCAAGTATTATGTACCCTCTCAAATCCCAAATATTATATACCCTCTCATACCTCAAGCATTATGTATCCTTTCATACCCCTAGTATTATGTACCCTCTCATACCCCAAGTATTAAATACCCTCTAATATCCCAAGTATTATGTATCCTTTCATACCCCTAGTATTATATACCCTCTCATATCCCAAGTATTATATACCCTCTCATACCCCAAGTATTATGTATCCTTTCATACCCCAAGTATTAGGTCTATGTTCCCTCTCATACCCCAAGTATTATATACCCTCTAATATCCCAAGTATTATATACCCTCTCATACCCCAAATATTATATACCCTCTCATACCCCAAGTATTATATACCCTCTCATACCCCAAGTATTATATACCCTCTCATACCCCAAGTATTATGTATCCTTTCATACCCCTAGTATTATATACCCTCTAATATCCCAAGTATTATGTACCCTCTCATACCCCAAGTATTATGTATCCTCCCATACCCTAAGCACGTGAGGTTTTAAACTCATCAATATTATTTGAAGTTTAATTATTAAAAAATCTATCAACTTCAGAAATGTTACTTTCTAACCTATAAGAAAAATAACCTCGATAGATATTTTCATGTATGGGATATTGATATGTACTGTTAACGTCACCGCCCCCGTGAAGATGTTAACGGATTATTTCAATTAAAGAGCTCGACTAAAATAACTGCTGTAGCTGTCTACTGCAAAAGGAAAATCGTTTTCGTTCAAGAGTTATCGTGTGTCGTAATAAACGGACGGAAAAACAGTACAATTGTATACGGCCGACTAGCGTCATCCTGATAAACAGGGTCTTTTCTCAGATGTTACCCTTAGGTTTATCTTTTAATTAACCTTTCCCATATCACTAGTACGCGTATGCCATGATGGAGTCATTGATATTCCAGGGAAAATTAAGCCATTGAAACTTTTTAATGATGCAGATGACAATTACGGAATGTAATACACGCTTTATAGAAAAACATATTATTTATATTTCCAAACGGTTACCTTTTTTTTTCCTTATTTCATAGTCAAGCAGTGGCACAGTAAGTAATGTTTCTTTATGACCAAAAATGCAAAGTACCTTGGTATGCAAAAATAAAAATAAATAAGTCAATGTTTTATAGATAGGATGCCATAGGATTTTAAATTACACAGTTAGTGCGCCAAAAACTGAAAAAGATTGAAATAAATCTTCTATATCACCTTCATCTGTACATTGCTGGTAGAGATGGAAAATACGAACGATAGCAAATTTATAATTAGTGTTGCCTGCAAGATGAGACGAGAAATAAGTTCTCTTGCATCGTATCGTCTCGTAAATTTGTAGAAATCTCGTCTCGTCTTATTCTCGAAAAAACCTTTCTTGTCTCGGAAAATATTTCGTTTCATTTTGTAATTTTCGTTCAAAATTTAGGATATGTCGTGATTTTTTCTTCATTTCATTTAGGAGAATGTCCCGGAATAGGCATCCCGTGGACATGTTGTGCTACATGGGTAGAAGTTATCCCCCCCCCCCCCACGAAAAAAAAACTTAAGCCTCTAGATGGCTACTATGGATTCATTAGAAACAACTTTATGGAATTATACAAAGTTTTTTACGGCCTAACAGACTAACGAAGACTTAATGAAAGAATAAAACTAGTGGTATTGAGAGTAGAGGATATTAATGGTATTTGAAATTGGATTGCCAGGTTGAACTAAAGGTGAGCCCAGGGACGAACGGCATTTGTGTATTTTGGGATACACATTTAAGTTAAAACTGAAGTTTTTTTTTAATATTATTACTACATTACTTTTAATACTTACAAATATTATTACTAACTACTAACACTAAAATCACTTTTTCTTTGCAGCTCCTCCCTGCTGAAAGAATCTTTTCTTCCAAACCCGGTTTGGGAAAAAATAATAATAATAATAAAATAAAGTTCATCTGAACACCAATTTCGGCCATCACATGTTCTCTGTACATTCTGTTTTTACCATCTGATCATAAGATTTTCATTACACTATGTGCTCGTTTAGCATCTGCATTACTGACTGGTATAGTGAGAATACAATTCGTTAAATTGATCAAGTCTGGTGCATCTACTTTCTGGAAAAACGGACTTCATAATTTACACTATTATTATTACTATCATTTCTATCGAATGTTCATATTATGGATTCCAGAACTTAACTCATTGTGTTTCCACCGAAACTAATTTCATCCGAATTTTATCTCCACCTCTGTTCAATAATTGAATAAAAACATTCTTGTCTAGGCGCGACAATACAGATGCAACAATACAATAAATCTAAACATATGTTACATTAAAGCAGCGTTGCCAATGTGTGTGTAATTACACAAAATGTGTGCAAGTGTGTGTATTTTGTGTGTAGTGCCAATCTGTGTGCATTTTGTGTGTAATTTGGCACAATTCAAACTTTTGATCATTGATTATTTTTGCGAAGTTCCTTTCATTCAAATATTCGTTATTTCTATTTTCCCCCCTGAAAATTGGAATCTAAAAACTACGAGCACCAACGCCTGACTCCAAAGTTGTAAATAAAATCTATCTTGCTTCCTCGGGACCTCACTTCTTGTTTTCAGAAGCGGAGTCCACATTCCCAACCAAAACCGCTTTGTTCAAGCAAAGCAATATAAATGAATGTTGACCCTCGATGTTTTCCAAAACATAAGGCATAGGGAGTAAGAAGTCTCTTTTGTCTTCTAACAACTTGTCAAGGAAATGTAATTTTGCACACAGGTGAACAACAGAATGAACGAGAGGGATGGGAGGTACTATTAAACAAAGGGCAAAAATTAAAAATAAATAAATCTATATAGATAAAAGAGAACGTACAAATCCTTTGTTAGCTCATCACGCTAATACGGCTGAACCAATTTCTTTCATTTTTGGGGGGTTATTAAGATTTGGACCCTAGATGGTTTTTATCATATCACTTTAATTTTCAATTACCAGTGTCTTGAGATAATTGACCATTCAAGTGTCCATAACGTACAAATCCTTTGTTAGCTCATCATAGCTAAATCTAACCGTATTTATATGCAACCCACATGACCGTGTCACTCGGCGGGTTAACATAAATGACAGGCGATATAATGTTAACATTTACTCCAATCTTCTATGGTTTTTATCATATCACTTGAAAGCGAAAAAGTAAAAATTATCTAAGTAACAAAGTTTATTGCGTTCCGGGGTGACCCCAGCGAAGCGGGGTGAACGCTGCTAGTAAATAAATAAAATAAAAGAGAGAGAGAGAGAAGTTAAATCATTACTCTTTCATTCCGCTTTCTATTTATTTTACGTTTCAAATTTAGTTCATCATGAAGTATGTTCTCGGCATTCGCGTGCCAAAAACCGAAGACCTTGGAAAATTTTTGTTAGAGTTAACGGCGGAGGTAGAATTTGAAAGAGTTGCTGCACTTCTATATAGTTAACTCTATGGTCAACCATACGTATGGTTAACTCTAATTAAATAAACTTTATCCATCTAATGACACTGAAAGAAAAAGCCGCCAAATTTTGTTTCAATGAAGGGAAAGAATGTATGTCTCTCTTTTAACACAAAGAACCAGTCCTACCATGTCTTGATATTTTTAACAGTCAGATACGATAAGGGGAGGATAAAACTGGTCGCAGTAGAATTGCGTTATTTTGTATAAGGTTTGAGTTACTACTGCGACCAAGTTATCTGACTGCATCAACTGGTGTGGCTTGACTAAGGTAAAAACTTGATAGGATGACCGGCCGATGTCCAATTAAAAAGTTAAGTACATTGAAGTAAAAAGAAAGTGACAATTGGCTTGAAGAAGTTGAGGGGGCCTCGGTGGCTCAGTGGTAGAGCGTTCACGTCTGGTGCTTGGGGCCCCGGGTTCGATCCCAGCCCCCGCCAAATGAACCTTGTGGTGGACAAACACCGTATGCGTGGGTTTTCTCGGAGTTCTCCCGCTTCCTCCAACTTTCTTCATTCCACCATTTCATTCATTACTCATCATCAAAGTCTCTTTTAGGCTAACCGGCATAAGCGTAGGACGTAAAACTCAGAGTTCATTTCATTTTGAAGAAGTTAACGGTTTTACTATAATAATAATAATAATAATAATAATAATAATAATAATAATAATAATAATAATAATAATAATAATAATAATAATAATAATAATAATAATAATCAAAGAATCACACTCTGATATTTGAACAATGGCTGGAGGATGTACATCATCAAACACAATATAGCTACCATACTTTACTTATCCATATAGATAAGTAGTTATGTATTGTGCAATTTTGTGTGCACTGTCCTCCAGTTTGTGTGTAAAATTGTGCAATTTGGACGGAAGGTATGTGCAATTTCGCTTGCCGTGTCTGGCAACACTGCATTAAAGATATAACCCCAGTAACGGACAAAATCTCGCAGCCGAAAGCTCGCCGTCGAAACCTTGCAGGACATAATCTCGCCGGACTAAAATCGGGAACCGGTCAAAACCCCAACAGCCAAAACCCCCACACTCAAGAAATGTCAAAACGCCCACACGATCGGTCATAACCCCCACACAAATGGACAAATCTCCTAAATACACGAACGGTCATAACCCCCATAGCCAAAACCCCCACACTCAAGAAATGTCAAAACGCCCACACGATCGGTCATAACCCCCACACAAATGGACAAATCTCCCAAATGCACGAACGGTCATATCCCCCACAGCCAAAACCCCCACACTGGTAATCGGTCATAACTAGTGATGGGTAAATTCCCGGGAAGATATTTTTCGGGAATATTCCCTAGGAATATTCCCGGGAAGATTCCCAAAATGGGAATTTATCCGGGAATTTATGAACAATCAGAAAGGAAATTGCATTGTATTACTATATTATGATTTCAAAGTTGAATTAATTTTTATATCACAGCATATTATTACTGTTGTCCACAGAGGTTTCTTTAAAATGTATATTCTGAATGGTACTATGTTACTTTATTAACACTTTATTATATTTAGAGAGTACGCATAAATGTATATTTATTTACAATATGTTCTATCAATTCATTATGTAAAAAAATTAATACTTTTAAACCACTAAACAGTTTAAATTTATATGTAAGTAGATTTGCTCAACTTGACTTTATTACTGATATTATAAACACATTAAATTTATAAATGTTATAAACCAATTAGATTGGGTAAATGCTAGAAGATACCGGTACATGTCTCACCAATTTATCAACATTTGCCCATACAGATTTATGTTCACAAAATTTTCAAGATGCTTACTTATCTTGATATTTTAGCACGTAACATTGCCATACACGACCTTTCATTCTAACTATTTCTCGAAATTCCATACGTTAATTCACATGTAAAAGAAGTCCGAGTACCTCTTCAGAAATTCGAGTCAGAGAGAGAGGAGACAGACCGACGTCTATTACTAATGGTGGTTCAGGGTTTATTAATAGTACTTCATCTCTATTTCTACATAATTCTAAATTACTTTACAAAATGGTTCCTTTTCATGATTTGTAAATTAGTACTTTGCTAATTTTGGCTGTTCTTTAGCATTGGGGGCCAGCTTTTGCACCTACTTTTTTGCGATATCTATTCCGATGCGGTTGTTTTATGGTTTCATACGTTAAATTACGTTACCAACATTAAATTCAGACAGCATTGCAGAGCGAGCGTTAGCGAATGAAGTCGGGTTAGAGCCCCGCATGGCACACTGTTTTCTATCTTTGTTACCATCAATTCACTTTCTTTTCTCTAATAAATCACTTCTACTTACCTTTCCGTTTTGTATAAATCCTCTACTGCCCTAAAAAAAATGTGTTCGATACTTTCTTGACTACTTGAACATCACTATCAACTCATTTCTTCCGTAAATCATCCTACTTTTTGCTAGTTTTGGCCTCCCAATACTAAACAATTACCTTACTTTTTAGTGCAAATGGAAATGGAACTTAAAAACTCATATTATTAGTTATATAAAGTACCGTCAAATAATTGTAAAATTTTTTAACCTCCAAATTCTTTAAAACCTAGAAATAAATCATAATATATTAAAATAAAGTAATTAGTCATATGGTTCTTATAATTTGGAAGATAAAGTAGAGAAATGGAAATAAATTCCTTCCCGGGAATTTATAGGCCAGGGAAAAAACCCGGGAATATTCCCATTTTTAAATTCCTTCCCACCGGGAATATTCCCACTGCCCATCACTAGTCATAACCTCCAACGGTCATAACTCCCACACAAATGGACAAAACAGCCACACATAGCAACGGTCACAATCCCCACATTAATGGACAAAACCCCCACACAAATGGACAAAACTCCCACATGCAGAAATTGTCACAACTGCCACACAATTGGACAAAACCCCCACACAATTGGACAAATCTCCCACACTCTGAAATCATCCTGGTTGCATGTCTTGCCCTTGTACTTTTTAATAACATTTTTTATTCCACTTTAACTGATGTTGCAACTATTCTTCTTGGGCGTCATAAAGAGCCGCAACAAAGACGTGAAATGACGATTATTTCAGAGTGTGGGGGATTTGTCCGATTTTGTGGGGGTTTTGTCAATTTGTGTGGCAGTTGTGACAATTTCTGCATGTGGGAGTTTTGACCATTTGTGTGGGAGTTTTGTCCATTTATGTGGGGATTATGACCGTTGCTATGTGTGGCTGTTTTGTCCATTTGTGTGGGAGTTATGACCGATTGTGTGGGCGTTTTGACATTTCTTGAGTGTGGGGGTTTTGGCTGTGGAGGTTTTGACCGTTCGTGCGTTTGGGAGATTTGTCCGTTTGTGTGGGGGTTATGACCGATCGTGTGGGCGTTTTGACATTTCTTGAGTGTGGGGGTTTTGGCTGTGGGGGTTTTGACCGTTCGTGCGTTTGGGAGATTTGTCCATTTGTGTGGGGGTTATGACCGTTTGTGTGGGCGTTTTGACATTTCTTGAGTGTGGGGGTTTTGGCTGTGGGGGTTTTGACCTAGACCCCTAAAGTCTCGCGTGGCCAAAACCTTGCAGGCCAAAATCTCGCCGGGCCAATATCCGTTATTATTATTATTATTATTATTATTTACCAATGTACCTGATGCGTTTGTGCATTTGTTTCGTAAAGTTGTTGTGTTTACATAGTGTTGTTGGTTGAGGTATGTGCTGGGAGGGGAGACACATATGATCTACTTTACAGCAGTGGTTCCCAACCTGGGAGAGCGGTCTCCTGAGCGGGGTGAAGAACGAGGAAATGGGAAGCAAGCTACTGAAAAATAAGCTGCATTCGTAATTGAATATTTCAAAATGAAATCGATCTTATTTGTGATCGAATTACGGGAAAACGGCTGAACCGATTGGAATTATTTATTTATTTATTTATTTATTTTTAAATATAGGAACAACTAACTTTAACTGAGCTTTTATCATGTTGTTTGTTTAAAAAGTATATCGGAAGTTGGAGCAGGGTCAAAACTTAGTATTACATTTCACCCTCCCATGTCCGGTCGTGTTCTTTTGGTTTGCTCCCGACGCTGGATTGGGGAATCCCCATTTTCTAGCTCTTATCCCACCATTCGTACGTAACCACTACGTCATACATTATCGTACATACTGTCTTTTTGCAGTGCCCCTACCATGTCTCCTTTGGTACCTCCCGTCTTTCTGTGTGGAGTCCCCTTGCGCAATTCCCTCTGTTCCATTCGGTTTGCACTATCGTTTCCCTTGAATCTGATTTTCATTCTTTTGTTTTGGACCGACATCAATATCTCTCTTCGTTCGGGAGATATTCTACTTCGCCGACGGTATGCGGCGCTCTTTCGCCCAGTTCCTGCTCGACCATGGCGCCTTTGTCGACCTATGTTCATATGGGCTTGTTTCCTTGTTTTCAATTGTGGAATCACCTCCTGATGTGTCTCCCCTCCACGTCATATCCACCACTTCATTTTTGGGCACATTGTGATTATGCAACCACACATAGCGGATATGACGGTGTCCACCATTTCGTATCTGTTTGAGATCTCGACATGGCACACACGATTTATTGTTGTCAAGTGGGAAACCTATCCATTCATGTCTATTTTGACCTCTCTTTCCTTGATATATTCTCCGTAATCCCTACGCATCTGTGGAGAATCCCTTTCACATGGATTTCACGATTATGACATAAGCATATTTGCATAGAGCAGGTTTGGTTTCTTTGAGAGTATCGTGCCGCATTAGCTTTATCACTCACGCTCGTGACGCTATAGCGGTCTAAAGTTCCTTTTCCTACGTTTTCGGCGGCCTATAACTCCGAAACTAAGCACTTTTGACCCCAGGTTCATATGAACCTTTTTTTTTTCTAATTTTGATGTGAGGAATCACTTCCCGATGTTTTTCAGTGGACTTCCCAACCACCCTGTGTATCTGAAAGTTGAAATGATTGTTAGTAACAAGCATTCCAACTTTTATGCACATCTACTAGCTTAAACTGTCAGCTGTCAAATGACGTTTGTTACAAGATACGAAGATATTGCACCGTGAAGATGAGTGCATTTTCTGCAAACCTGTGCCATATTTTACAATTTTATGACGATAAAAAGGCAAACGCTGCGCAGACCTATGTGGAGTAATTTGTATTATTTATAGGCAAGATACATTATCAAGAGTAACAGCAAAAAGACAGTTCAGTCGCTTTCCTTCTTGTGGGCTCATGAAGTGTAGTTGCTCAACCTCCGACCTTTGGAGCCAGTGGTCTGGAGTATGGTTCCAGCTGGATTTGTTTCAAATAGTATGAATGCTTTATCAGATTAGCCATGTTGAGTAATATTTTCCTGAGTTTTCCTCATTTATATCAGGAAAAAGCCAATATTATAGCTAACACAAAGGTCCCAATTTGCTTCCTTCATTTCCCATTCCTCACTACGCTTCCCCAGTAGTATGATCAATCAGGGGCAGAAAGCCCAGCAATATAAATCCTATGAATTCGCTCATTTTCGTTTTGGAAATTTCGATGTTCAAGATTCTCCTTAAGTGGGCCAGCAATCACAGCAAAAGTGGATGATGTTTTGACAACAATCGAGCAAGATTGACATATAACCAGTCATAATATCGTCAATCTAAACGTCCATCAGTAAACAGTCTTAAACCATTTGGGCCAAGGTAGCTACAGAAAGAAGTTTGATGTTTGGATGCCGCATGATCTACCTCAAAAACATTTACTCAATAGAATTTATATCTGCGAATCTCTACTGAAACGTAATGAACTCGAACCATTTCTGAAGCGGTTGATCATGGGTGATAACCTACCACAACAATGTGCAACAAAATTCATGAACGAAGCGAGAAGAAGCTGCATAGTCTGTAGCAAAGCCCAAATCAACTCGCAGGAAGTTATGCTTTGCATTTAGTGGAATTGGAAGGGCGTCGACATCGGTCGAGAAAATGTAAAATCTTTTTCAGGCCGGCTATCCTGAGTGAGGTTTTCGTGGACTTTCCTCATTTACACCAGGAAAATGCCAGGACGGTGCCTAACATATAGGTCCCAGGCCGCTTCCTTCCTCAGCCAATCCTTTCTTCCTTCCCTTTCCCGAATAGTGTGCTCGCCGAGGGACGTTATCCCTCATACGTGACAGGCTAACATTGCCATAGATGCCGAAAGTCTCGAACTCCTAATCCCTGGAAGGGCATTGTGCGTTACGAGCTGCTGCTGCTGGAAAGAATGGTTGACTTTGTACTTGTACTGATGATAATTTAGTAGGGTAAGTGTACCGAACATGAGATTCTTTTTTTTTTTCTGATAAGCTCTATCTCCAAATGTGAAATGCAATCAATAGTCAAAAAAGAGGAAATCTTCAGTATTTAATGTACTTCTTATTGCTAAAAATACAAACGATGTTTGTCTTCACATTTTTCTTCCTGTGTAAAAATGAAAAAAAAAAGTATAATTTTTAAAGAAACAAATTGGTTTCTAATGTGAGACCCTTACAGGTACCGCCTGTTCGGACAATCGTTTCTCTGTCTGGCATGCTGGACAAATGAATATCTGCAGCACCACAGCCATCACATGTCCGCCGATTGTAGCGTAGACATATTTTCCATTGTTCCTCATTGTTCATTCGATTTGAACTTAGCATCCATTTTTATCGCGAGGCTGTATGAGGCATGGATCTACAGTTTAACGTAAGATCCGAACTACATAAGCTTACTCCGGGAACGAACCCGAGTCTCCCACACTATGTTCCTCATTGTAGTCGTGGGAATAGAAACGACCAAAAATGAGGCATAGGGCATCAGCGTGACCTGTATCTTCCGTGTCAATATTAATATCTTCACTAGAACTGTCGGAGAGGGAGATAGAATCAGCAGCCGATTCGTGAAGAAGTAAAAAGGAAATTTATCTTAGCTGCTTTCATAAAAGAGTAGGCCTATAATCGTGGCAATGTCTTTGAAACAAATTAAACACCTTCTTTGAGAATGACCTCTGTTATACAATCATTCATTTATATACATTTTAGAAACCACACTAGAGCTAGGTACGTCTACATATGCTTAGAGGGAAACGTTTTTCTCTTCTTAATGTAGCGTAGCAACTGACACTTATAATACTTTATGTCCAGTGTTCTCTCTTATCATCTAAGTTGTAAACAAATACATTTCTTTACATTACATACACATATATTTCAAAATTCGATATTCTCATGCTAAACACATGGACGTAGACTGCCATTTTGATCCTGAGTGTGTTTTGGATTTAGATAAAAATGTATTCCTTGTATGAGGCCTACCCTTGTAGTTTCATATTAGGAGCCGTATGGGGTCTCATATTAGGAACATAAGCTTCTATCTTTTCTGAACAGAAACAAAAAAAACAATGCAACACATTGAAAGATTAAGCTTTTGATCGATAAGTTTGATCGATAGTGAAAATGAGGTCGCAAAATCGTTAACACCTAATGACATAACAGTTCCTCCACATGCTGCTCCAGTGTACCACCTACTTACTTCATTAGGCACGGGTCTCATAATCGGTACATTTACTCTACAAGTGCGCCTAGCAATTCAAAAGAAACGACTATAACTGGTCAGCAGAAAAGGTGTTGTATAACACGCTGACACCAGACCGCATACATCTTCCATGATCAGTCTGAAATTCAGAGAACTACGCTGGCAGATTTTAATACGTCCACTGTATAGTCTAGATCTGACACCAGCAACTATAATTTGTTTCAATGTCTGTAAAACTTCCTGAATAGTGTAATGTTAGTTTCAAAAGAGGCCTGTGAAAACCACGTGTCACTGGAAACCATAGTAATACGTACTATAGGAACGAGAGTATGGTGTTGTCGAAAATATGACAAGATCGTCGATCAAAATGATGCATATGTAATTTAATAATGCCATTTTCAAATCACGATAAACGTATTCTCAACTTTGACCTCCAAAGGCTCAATAGTTTTTAAACAACCTGATATTTTCCATAAATATATATTCTCCCCGCATGAAGGACGGGCATTTCAGATAGTTATAAATATTATGATTGTTGTAACATACAGGTGTTTGCTGGAGTTTTCCTGGAAGTAAATTATAGTAGTGAGAATTATTATTATTATTATTATTATTATTATTATTATTATTATTATTATTATTATTATTATTATTATTCACTTATTATTTACATTATTTTCGAATTACAATAATAAAGTTACATAATTGACAGTTATAATTACATTCTCAGTACAGAATATGTAATATAAAAATTATAAAGATTGACCATAGAAGAGATAATTCAGATAATTAGCAAATAATATTTTCTTTCTTGGCGGAGGGAATTTACCATATCGTAAACACAGGAAGTCTTTGTACGTGTGACGTGCTTCAGGAGAACAAGGAGACAATAAATTCAATTGTGTTCGCACTCAGCCAAATGACAGAATGATGTTTCTGTTTTGGAAAATACTTGAAATCAGGTAACAGGAGCATCTGGACAGTAACACAGTCGAAGCTGATTTTACACAGGTATTGAATCATTTTACAATAGATTTCCCAAATCGTTGTTGCTCTGTTGCAGAGCGTGAGACGATGTTCCAACGTATCTACTTTTCCACAGAGATCACATCGATTGTCGTCAGTAATCTGGAGATGATGTCGTTTTGCCTTAGTGTCTATGATGTTATTAACAACCCTGTACCATAACGAACGAGCTGAAGTTGATATAAAATTGAAGGAAATGTTCCTCCAGATCTGTTTTTAATTCTCATTTGGTAATGTGTAGATTATGTGATGACAGCGGCTATTTTGTTGTTGTAAAAGCAGAGTATAAAGAAGTTTCACACTTTGAGGAAGATTTTGGGCGCCACTGGCAGACAAATAAAAATAAGTACATAGAACGTCTGTAAAATACCAAAATTCGGGAGGAATGAGAGGCAAAGACACTGGTAATGTTTTATCATTGGTAGCGACGAGAGATGAAAGTAATGTAGTGCTGAGTTGATCTCCAATGCCTTGAATGTTTTGGAATCACCTTTTGCCGTCTACCAGAGCCGACACCTTTTGCCGTTTACTTTGTGCTATATGTAGATCATGTCTTGTGATATCGTATCTGTATCGACCAATCAGATCAGAGGATATTTTAAACGTTTGGGATCCGCAAATATGCGCGCAGCAGTGGTAAATCGCGTATGTCAGAAAAAAATGTGGAAGCAATAAGAGAATGTTGCTCACGTAGCTCGAGGAAGTCAATTCGCGCAGCGAGCAGGCAATACGCTGGTGCAGAAAACGTCACTTCCGCTTCCTGTTTAGCTAGCTGGTTACAAACAAACCAGCTTTGAGCGGGTAATATAAAGAAGTTTACATGGTACTCGCCTCTGAAAATGATTTGTCCCGCTTTCGGATGTAACCATAAGAGTTTAAGAGTAATTGACTACAGAATCATTAACAAATCAAACAAAATTAGAAATATTGTTCTACAGGAAGAAATTAATATACACTTTTTTTTTTTTTTTTTTTTTTTTTACCAAAAACACCCTTGCTCTGTCTTTTTTGTTTGTATGTTTGTGATATTTTAGGCTAATTTCGCTAACCGTTTAATATTTATTAATACTCAGAACATTGTATTAACTTTTCTTAGTAAACTGATAACTGAATCATACGTTTAAAGACACTAATCTTCAACAATGCTGCTCCAGCATAGAGTGTGATACTCGCCTGCCTCCGCTCTTTCCAAACCCCACCAGCGCAAGTTCGATGATAATTTTACTCTTGTGGTAACATAAGTTATGTAAAAATTTCAATTGACATTAGCAGGGAATGGATGATTTTAAAACTAGTAAATCGGCGTTTACACATATATTTAAGACAACCGCATTTAATTAAGTACAACCAATCTATCTGTACCTTACTGCATATGAATGCTGGTAAGGGTACAGGCAATATAATAAAGTTTAAACCAGACTTGTTAATTTGTCTCGTTTCGTTTGTCCTAAACTATAATTGTTAAATCCTATCGATCTACGTTAAGCGCACATGAAGAATGCAGGATCATGTTGTGAAAATTTACGTCTAAAAATCTGCTAATCTACGAAAATAGTTATGTGCAAGAGAATTATTTAGCCTATGTAGTGGGAGAACATAAAAACAGTGTTAAAAAAGCGTCATGGTTACTAAGAAATTCAAATGCAAATCCACGGGAAGGTCCCCCATATAGGTTAGTAGTTAGGTTGGTTCCTTTCTGTACCAAAGTTTAATATTTAATTTAAATGGTATTGCCGAGCGAGCGTTAGCGAGTGAAGGCGGGTTAGAGCCCCGAAGGGCACATTGTTTTCTGTCTTTATTACAAACAAATGGGAATGGGGACCTGTGTTCTAGAACCTTGCCCAGATCCACTTGTGGTGATTACTAGTTCAGGTTGGTGTATGCTTTTCTTGCCTGTCTTTTTTTCTTTACACACATTTCCAACTTCACTGATCTGCCTACTCCCTACAGATGCATCCTTATGGGCGCTCGAGCTTCCAGATGCCCCGAATTATCATAAGTGCTGTGTTACGTGAAGTGAAACTACCCAGCGTAAGTTGGTATGTGTTTTCCTTATGAGTTTTAATACATGTGTATGCTGGCATGTTACAAATCTGTGCGCCGTTCGTGGCAGACGCAAAGGAAATAATAATTCAGATAAGATTAGGACATCAGATAGAATAGTTAGAGAATTATACCTTTTAAATAATTATTTCTGGTGACGCATTTCAACTTTACCAGTGCCAAGCAAGGAATGAACACCTGCTAACAAAAGAATGAAGAATAAATTAGGAAACTATTTCCATGAAGAGATGTTGTTTCTAAGATCAAGTATTCGTAATTGCATGTTATAAAATAGGCTACATTGGTTATTCTAGCGCTGTACTGTTTCGCTCCGAATATCTGATCCTTAATTTGAAGGAAAAAAAAGTCTTCCATATTAAACGTTTTTACTAAAGCTAAATAAACAATATGACAAAGGTATATACCATACAATTTTACGTAATTTTATTTAAAATCAATCCAGAATTATTGTTAAGGGACGCTCATATAGATAGTTAGAATTGTCACTCGCTTATTGTCCAGCAAGTTATCGTTGATTGCAGTAGCCTAAATAAAATGTAAATTAGAGTATTTTTTTTTATATATAAAATATAGGCTTCAAATACGCAAAAAGTAAATATATTCACTGCTATTCGTTAAACCAGACATTTCAGCATACACATTTATGTTGTTCGTCAACACTATTT
Source organism: Thermobia domestica (assembly GCF_964235325.1). Classification (NCBI taxonomy): domain Eukaryota; kingdom Metazoa; phylum Arthropoda; class Insecta; order Zygentoma; family Lepismatidae; genus Thermobia; species Thermobia domestica. The sequence continues at coordinate 329,793,841 of NC_137455.1, forward strand.
TGAGAATATTTCACAAGACTCAGCAGTTTCAATATAACGCCATTGAAACTGCCTTAGCAACCACCCTAACAACAGTTTGTTTGTAACCAATATGGCTGCGCCCAGTAAACTTCACAGCAGACGACTTCAGCAGCGTATTGGCAATTCCAAAGTCAACAGTGCATAATGTGATACACAAACGATTACATTTGCGCACGTGTAAGGTGCAATTGTTGCAAGAAATTAAGCCCAACCCTAAGCCACAGAGAGTAGCATTTGCTACTGAAATGGACAGGATTGATTATGACCATAATTTCCTATTGAACGTTGTTTTCTCTGATGAGGCAACTTTTCACTTGTCTGGCTGTGTTAACAGACACAATGTTAGGATATGGGGATCTGAGAATCCGTATGCGTATATAAAACATTCTAGAGACAGTCCCAAATTGAATATTTGGTGTGCTTTAACACATAATGCAGTTATAGACCCCTTTTTTTTCATAGAGCAAACCATAACAGGAATGTGTTCTAAGACATGTTTCAATACTTTGCTGTTCCCCAGTTACAACATTTGCAACCTCAAGTGATATTCCAGTTGGATGGTGCCCCGCCACATTGGTGCCTACAAGTGAGGGAGTATCTTGATACTGAATTTCCTGGCCGTTAGATACGGGCTGGTAGGCAACCCAAAAATGTAGGGGGGCAGCTGAAGTTAAGGGGGCCCGATCCAACCATATTGTAGTTCATTTGCAAGGCTACAGTGAAAGGTTTAGCGGGGCCAGCAAAAATTTAGTGGGACCGGCCTCCCCTAGACCCCCTGGATACGGCCCTGGTTGGATATGCCGTGATGGGCCAATTAGGTGGCCTCCACGCTCTTCTAATGCTACCCCCCTGGACTTCTTCCTGTGGGGATATGTGAATGAGCTTGTGTATTCTGGTGAAAAGGCGCGTAACCTTGATGAACTGAAGAACCGTATTAGAAATGTGATTGCTTCAGTAACACCTCAGATATTACAGAATACGTAAAGAGAAATTTAGTTCAGGCTAGATATTGTAAGAGTTACAAATGGAGCTCACGTTTAGTTACACTGAGTTAGAATGACTTGTAAGTAAGACCAAATAAACTTTTTGAGTTCTCCTTTAAAATGCTTGTTCCTCCCTCCCCTCCTGTATCTCTGACCATATTACCGTAAAAGTATACACTTTTAAAAACCGTCAGTCCCATTCCGGATACCCTGTTAGTACTCTTGGGTAACCAACGATGGAGGTATTGATTCTATTGTTCGTAGCAGTATTTGAAGGCTTCTGCTGGAATAACTTACAGCTCATTGCTTACGTTCTTCTGGATATTATCCGAAGTACCAAAATAGCACTCTTTCAAGTGATTACTGCGTAATAGGAGGAAAAAGAAGTCACAGATTGAGACACGCACGACAGAGATTGAGATCCGACAAATAAGAGACGAATAAATCACAGAAATGCTTCCTCCCGCCAAAAAGTCATTGATGGAGACTATCGCGTGGCATGGTGCGTTGTCGTGGTGCAGTGACCATATACCTGTAATCCCTAGTCGCACATGTACCACCCTTTCCTATCTCATGTTCAAACCCTGTGTTAAAATTTGATGAACGGTATATACATTCTAATTTAGCTCAATACAGATCATTTTCTCCATCAATCCACGACTTGACCTCACAAGAGGCTTCACTCTTTCCACACTGTTATTAGTTTTTGAGATTGGAGGTCCTTCCGCATAAAGTTCGCCTTTTACTGTTCTTGACCTTCTAAAAAGCACTTGTGTCATCTGAACATTTGTGCCTTTGATAGGGAATGTTCTCCATAAGCCGATTGCAATTTTTCATAAATCACAGTACAGAATTCAACAAACTTTCCATAAAATTTGATTACACAACGTTGTTTAAACTTTTCCCACTCCATTTTCGTAATACACTTCACGAACACAATTTCACTTTGGACGTTCTCAACAATCTTGTAGCAACTGGAGCAAGTTCAAACATGTATTGAGACAACAGCAAGAAGTAACTGCCGTGTGCAGGTGGAGGAAGTAACGTTGTTAGTTCGTGCACAGTGTAGTCAGTATCATTACTTTTCTAACACACCTCGTATATGCAATAAAAATATGACCAATTACAATAGTACTCTATTAAGCTACGTATGTGTAGACCAGCGTTTCCCAACCGGTGTGCCATGAATGGGCCGCTGGTGTGCCGCGGGAAAATCGAAACAAAATTATTAATTCTATAGCAATCAAATTGCAAGACATAAGGGAAAATGTATATTTGTATTTCACATTACTATGAACCTCTACTATGAATCTACAATTTTAAATTTCATACCTTGTTACTCTTGTGTACAATTTTAATGTTGCAAAAAGTATTTATCATTGTTATAACCATTGTTGCTCCTTTATTGTTGCAGACTATTTCGTAACCTGAAATTTTAAAATATCATTCAATCATTTTGACAAAGCAAACATGCATACAAATTACCTACATTTGTGTTTTAAAAGTAAAAGAGATTTGTTTGTCCATTCGTTATTTAGTGACCTACCTTCTTAGTGAAAGGTTGGATACAATTTTCGAAAAAGAAAGCGTAGTGTTGCAAACCTGAGTCCAATATTTCATTGAATTGTTTTCTATTTTTAAATTAGAATGAAAAGTAAGCATAATGATTAACCACGGGGAAAACCAGTGATCGAGCTTTCTTCTCTGTGAGAAAGATCATTAATCACAGAAAAAAATACCACGGTATTTTATATTTACAAATAATAATATCTATGAGCGTGCCGTGAGAATTCAAGTTACACTCGTGGTGTGCCGCAAGTTGAAAAAGGTTGGAAAACGCTGGTGTAGACCTATGTGTTACGTACCTAATTACATGCAAAGTAAAAAAAAAAAAAATGAAAATAGGTAATGTAAACTGAAAGTCGAGACATTTTACCAACATCGATTTAAGTTTTGATCCCACGTATAATACTTCTACATATTCGACGCAAAACGACTTCGACTTCAAAATATATACGCAACTGTACTGACCCAAATTTGATTAGGTTTAACTTATTCTTGTTTAATTGAAGATCTTGTAAGAAATTTGAGTAATATGTCTGGCGTTACTTGTAAACAACGAAATTAGTTCGCAAATGTATCAAATGCGTTATAGTTTCCAAAATATGCCAATATCGTTCTAATAACCCAGTACCTTATTACCTCTACATTCGTTTTTAACAACATTTTAAAATTAAATTGAAGTTCTTAATTGCTCCATTCAAAAATAGTAAAAATGGGTTAATTATTTTCTCCGTAAATTGAATTTTGTTGACAGGAGAAATGTACTGCATTAACTGAGAAAAAATAACAGAGACAATGAAACTTATTATTTATTGAGAACACCCATACAGCTGCAAACAAAAGAGTGTTTTTTGTTTACGTTCAATTTACGAGACTCCTATTTTACAGGTATCCAATAAAGCGCAGTTTCAAAGAACCGTAATAATTCCTGATGCAATAGAAAAGAGCGAGAGAAAAATTAAAATCAGAGGAAGTGTAGGTGTAGAGCCATTTACTTTCTCTCTCTTTTTTTAATGGTATCGCCAGAGCTTTTCAAAGAAGTCTTAAGAAGTCTCCAGAAAATTGCCTTGAAAACTTTCAATTAATGAGAGAGCGTGAGTTTTCACAACAGGATTTAAAAAAAAAAAAAAGTTTAAAAAGTGTTTTCTCCCTAGTTTATATTGCATTGTACTCTGCGTACTCCATTGAGTCTTATCGTTAAATCTATTATTTTAACCCTTTCGTTTCAAAGATTAAGCAATTTCTATTAAAGTGATCAAAAAGACATATTACTTTTTTTTTTTTTTTTTTGCTAGTACAGTACACACGAAAACAAAGAATGTTAAAACGCAGAGAATGGAATAAAACTTTAGAAATGAAATGTACGATTATCTACTGTACAGTTTCGACTGAAACAATTGCAATCTTCTTTCGAGTACAAGTACGTATAGAAAAATAAGAAAAATATAAATAGGGTTCGACTGTTACGATTGAAAAACTAGAGGAAAAACTAACATTAATTTAAAAACTGATGTAGAAGGTAACTTGATATTTAAATACAGCAGTTCAAAATTTACAAAGCATTCTGTACCAAATTGCGGAATAATCTAACATTGATTTTCTCTCTCAGGTCTTAATTTAAACTCCCCGAGTTAACTCTCCGTACCAACCCGCACCAATTTCTTCCGGGATTCGAACGGTTCCTGGTTATAGCGTAAAATTTACCTCGGGTTTCTTTATGTAATTTCTTATTCTGTTATCTCCTTATAGGAAAATTTCCTATAACTGTGGTATGATGCCTACGTTACCTGTTTTTATTTCCTTAAGTGAGATAAGAAGGTTAAGGAAGAATCGTGCTTAGTCTTGAAGGAAGTAGTAAAAGAAACCTCAGGTAAGAGGAATAAGAATGACTTTGTAGTTGAATATTATGCTGTCCACACCAAACGAAAAAAAAAAATGTTCAGATGGACAATGACCCAGAGAACTTCATCTTCCATTAAATAATCAAGGATCAGACCTCATATAAAACGCTCCAACAAAACTGTTGATTAAAAGTGTTGAGAAATAAGATGTTTCATTCACTCTGTATGTGTACGGGGACATTTGGTCGAAAAGGTATAACAACTTTTTCAGTCCAGCCAGTCTGAGTGAGGTTTTTCATCGGTTTTCCTCATTAATACCATGCAAATGCCGAGATGGCACATAACATACAGGTCCCAGTCCACTTCCTTCCTTTCCCATTCCTGTCTTCCTTCGTCACTAATTGATTCCATGCCTCCCTGAATCAATGTAGTGACAGATAATCATAGTTCGTGGACACGCTATTAGGTTTAAAATTATAAGATTTTTATGTTTATTGAAAAGTGTTTTGTTCAAGACTAATATTAGTTTGAAGATATAAAGTGTTCACGAGCAGAAGCACAAAAAATAGTTCTAAGCATTTGGAATTGCCAAGACAGAAATATTTTATCTTGTTCTTTTTGTTTGATAAGTGTAATTATATTTTTTTTCTTTCTCTATGGGAATTAACAATTCTTTTTATTCCTTCATTTTTCTATTCGAATTAGGAAAAACATTCTGAACAATTTTGAAACACACAAGGCCAAGGCGGAATTAAGTAGAATATTTTATTTTGTTATCTGTGTGAAATATATTTTTTTCTTTTTTTTTTTTCTTCCTATATATGAGAATTAACATTTCCCTTTATTCTTATTATGGAAATTAGAAAATGGATATTCAGAACAGTTTTGGTTTTCAAACACTTATTGCCAAGAATTAAGCATATCTCCTTGAAATAAGCATATCTTTTTCTTTCTTTCTTGACTCTTATCTAGTCGATCGCAAGTAGTTCGCCTGAAGGCAAAACATCGCACAGCAAACAAGCTGATTCGACACGTGACAATGTATTACCTGACCAGGATAGCAGTGCGGTTTTGGGATGATGGCGCTGCTGTTGTGTTTACATTAGTTTCTCGGCAAGTGCGGTGGGACAGGGGAGCGAAGAGTTTCACTCTGCAGTGTATCCTACGGTTTTTAAAAGTTGCAGTTTCGATATTATGCATAGCCTAATCTCTCTCCGTTTAATAAGAACGCCGTAAGTTACAGTATGTGGTTGTAGTGAACCATTCCTGCAGTAATGCAGATGTATTGTGAATAGTGATATATGAATGGAAATTACCAATTTAAGAACAACATAGCACAATTGACAATTCAGTGAGCTTCTACCGTGTATTAAGCAGATTGTATAAAAATTGATTACGTTTTATTGGATGCCATTATTAAACAGGAGCAGCCTGTAAAACGCTGCTCGCTAGTTTGTTCGCATGTTAATATGGAGGGTGTTTTTTTGTAATAGTTTTTTTTTTTTTTTTTGCTTGTTACTTAAGATGTTCTGCAAATAATTTCAATAACTTTTGAAACTGTTTGTCTTAACTTGAGCCAGGGGCGGATCGAGGCTGAATGTTTGGGGGGCGGTCGGTCGAAGTCAAATCAAGGTAAGAGTGTATTGCAAAAAAAAAAAAAAAAAAAAAAAGTAAAACAACTTTAGAAAAGGAGAAGTAGCTATTGTCTGCAATTTCTAGAACATAAATGGCCACCTGCGATTTCGAAGTTGGACATTTTTTTGAGCAAGAACGTCAATGTAAGTAATTTATTGCTTTATTTGACTTCAGCAACGTAAAACAAAAAAAAAGCCCTACCTATTTTAGGTTTTAATTAACATTTAAATAATACAAAGGTGAAAATTCTTAGGTTTTATTTTTAAAATAAAAAATACCCTATTCTGAGGGGGAAAATCGCCCCGATCGCCCCGTGACCCCCGTGTGAGATGTGGATCTGCCCCTGACTTGAGCATATGCGTGAAGTGGTTTATTACGAACAGGACAAAAAGAACTGTGATAGATTGATTACAAGTAATCCGGTTAGAAACACTGCTGCTTGCATTTTAGTTCCAAAATCGGCCGCCCGCACTCGTTCGGTGGTCAGGTAATACCTTCTGAGCAGGGTTGGATGTTTATTTTTTCTCTTTCCTGATTTCATGAAAAATATATATCTTCCCTTCTGTACTCATGCATGATTCATTCTCCACAGATTCTAACACACGTTTGTCCATAACAAGCATTCGTACACGACGGGGTCGGCCAGCATCCACATGGGCCGGTAGTACAGTCTCTGTTTCACACACGCACCGATAAATTGGTGCAAATATCCTATATGGTGGTTGGCGTCTGTTAGGAAAACCTCCTAATAAAGTCGTGCTACTTCACATTCATTAACATCTGCACGATCGTACTTTCATACATCAATAGCATGTCGGCCAGTTCGTGGTTTCAATAACGCACCATGTTTTAGTCGAGTACTACCACTTGTCCTATTCAATACTCGCAGCACAACTACTGCAACCCTGTACTGTAGTGCCTTGAACACAAATGCCACCTGTTTGTGCGTGTGAACCGAGCAACTATGTATTGAACACCAGCGCACCCTAAGCATATTGGTTTTCAATATCTACTGCTTCGAACTTATAGCTCCCACGCTTTCGACCCTCGCTAACTCTGCCAATGCCCAATATGCAATATGTTCATAGAACCGTTTTTGCTTATCTAGATGCCAAGAATCACATCCCGACGTTAGTTACATTAATTGGGTTACGCCCTCTATATCTTTAGAAAGCCTTGTAAATTTACCCGAATTAGAATTTGTAATGAGTAGAATTAGACGAAACAGAATTACACACATTTTGGTTTTATCAAATGATTATTTAAAAATCCTGATTTAAAACAGCATACTTCCCATTATGAAAAGTAAGTCTATAAACAAAATGAATGGGCAAAGCTTTATGAGTCACACTCAAGAAAGTTGTTTATTCTCTCTTAATAAGATTTAATGTAACACAGGCACTTACTTCTGAATAGATTCGGTTAGAGTTCTATATGGTTAAATAGATCTTAAAGACTATTTAGAACTTATTTAGAAAGACGATACAGAACATTTCGTATTGTTGAGGATCGTTACATCCTTTGAAAGAAAGTGATAATCAGTTTAACAGTTAAGGTAAATAGGGGGAATATGGGCGGCCGGGGAATATGGGCGAAAAAAAGGTTTCTTCCTCTTAACACAGCAAGTAGAAGATGAAACTTCTTGTCGCGTGAGTTGGAAGCACTGTTGGAGTCTTGGTTGCGACTGTAAGTTTTGTGAGATGTGGAAGCAGAAATGTAAGAGAATATTAATGGTTTGAAGATAAGTGATGTACAATTTTCTTGCCCCATAAAGTTCCTGTTGTTATTCTGCACCTATAAAACATAAGGTATTGTCCGAATATATAAAACAATTACGAAAACTTGGTTACTCACGTGTAAAGCCCAAGGTGTTTTCCTTTGTTCGTAAGGCATGGAGCGCGTTGCAGAATCGTGTACGAACAGTGTTGCAAACCTAAATAAAATATAGCAAGATGGGATAATATAATTTGAGGCATTCGCGGAAATATGGGTACGTAGATTTACGTGGAGTAAATATGGGTAAGTGGGGAATATGGTCAAGAGACGAAAGGTCTCGTGAAAGCGACACAGGATACGTTTCAAATATAGGGGTTGGTAGGTTGAACAATGGGTAAGCTTCGCAAGTATGAGTCCCGTAAAAAATAGTAAATAAAAAATCGAAAACAAGTACATTCAAAGTTGGGAAATTTCCTGTTATACAGTGAAACAAATATAATATTTCAAGTAAATTTTAGGTACAATAGGCAGTTCCAAAGAATTGACAGAAGACGAAAATAATCTGATGTTGTAAAAGAGAAGGAAGTCTACAACGACAAAGAATGGAAAACAACGATGGACGCCGAACTTTCTGAGAATAACACTGACTCTCAATGTTCAGTGGTGCCAAGGGTGGTTCTATGATGGTCACAATGGAGAAGGGGTGGGTCAAGTGTACACGATGTTTGATGTGGTATCATTTTGCGTATGTTCATTTTGAAACCAAGAAGTTTATCTGTCCTCAGCGTCCTTAGGCAAAATTCTTAACTTCACCTGTTTCATTTAATATTTTTCATTTATAAGTTCCTTTTTCGTAATATTGAGTTCCTAATATTGTCTATAAGAATATGTTTGTCACCACTTTTTGTTCTAAAGCATGTTGTTGTAGAATTTATGTGTACTGTGAGCAGGGGCGGATCCAGGACCGACTTTTGGGGGGGCGGTGGGATGTCATACTGCTACTTTTAACGGCTCCAAACTTTGGGATGGGTTTTATTTATATATATAAAATAAGAAATTCTCTTCTTCTGGGGGGGCGATCGCCCCGATCCCCCCTGGATCCGCCCCTGACTGTGAGACGGTTAGTTAATGTATTTGTATTGCTCATATTCCCTACACTCTAACCCATATTACCCTTAATTTGGGGGTAATATGGTTTATTTCACATGTGTTGCAATTACGCATGTAGTGCTAAACAGTAAGTGTAATGTACTAATGCTTGCTAATACTTCTATGCGTAACACACAATCTTTCTTATTACCGAATGTTGTTTCAATTGTTTAATAAATTACTGAAATACAGATTTTTATTTCAGAAACTACCCATATTCCCCCTATGTACCTTACATACAGGTCTATTGATTGTTAATAATATCGTCCTTAACCCAAAAAGAAAGCATTTGCAAGATACATTTTCAAAATTCAGCCTAGACATATTAAAATAAAGGTATTACAGGATAATAAACATTCCTCGTGTTCAGTGTTTCTTCCAGACATGTTTTTGGGGGACTCTGAGAGTTCCCCCCAGAAGAAACCAAAATAATATATCTATAATATAATAATAGAATAGTATCGTGTGAAAATAATATGTGCCCCTCCGAATACAAAGTGTACCCACTCGGAATATTTTTTCTGAAAGAAACACTGCTCGTGTTCGTACATTGGTTTGCTTTTTTTCTTCTTCTTTAATTTTGTGCATCAATACAGCGCTTAAAATCAATACCTTAAACTTTGAAGATAACGAACGATCAAAGATTTATTTACATCTCATTGCAAGCGGTTCAAGTCAATAATATTTTAAGCTATCCAATTTGTCACAAACAGTTTTAAAATGAAGAGTAATTTATGTCTGGGAATTACAAACTACTTGTAACGTTTCCAAAGCTTGTTGTCTTAAGAACAGTTCCGTACTCGCTGCTTTCGGATCGACTAATCGTCTGCTGATTCTCGAGTAGCTGTCAACAAGCTTTGGACTGGCTGTCAAAAACCCTCTGGTTGCACACTTTTATTAATTACACTCCGTCGATCAAAGGCCTCTTGGATATCTCATATTCTGTTACAATAGCTTGTGTTACCTTGACACACTTGAAGGTATAATTCAGTGTCTAGCTTTGAAGTTTACTTGGAATTTGAGATACATTCGTTTGAGTGCGTAAGTGATTAAGACTAGATATACCAAGTGGAAACTTTAATTCATCCTAATATCCGGTTAGTTACGAGATAATGGACAATGGACATCCAAAGGATTAACCATGTTATTTGTCGCTGAGAAATTAAACACTGATATAAAAAATGTAAATCTCAAATAGATTTTTAGGTGTTATTCTTTTAAAATATATATTTACAGTATTTTCATTGATTTCTCTCTCTCTCTCTCTCTCTCTATATATATATATATATATATATATATATATATATATATATATATATATATATATATATATATATATATATATATATATATATATATATATATATAGAGAGAGAGAGAGAGAGAGAGAGAGAGAGAGAGATTAATGAAAAATACTATAAGTACTTAAAAATCTATTGAGAATCACGATGCGAGATGAATTTGGAATTGAACGGAATTGGGACTGTCACAGATTTATTCATTTCAGCAACCTCGAGCAACATGGATTCAACACCAATATCGGTCTTTTTCGAGTATATTACACATTTGAAGCTTTCCACCCCTAAATACGCAAGGTGTGTCATAACCTCACAGTATGTTTTTTTTTTTTAAGATTATAAGCTATGTGTATCAAATTTATTTGAAATTACGTACTTCAGGAATACATAAGTTCATCTCCTGTTGGCATGGGGATGAAAAGGAGTAAAAAATAAAACGTCCAAAATCACATTATAAGTTGTTTGTGATCACATCACGGGAAAATGGCTGACTCCTTTGAAAGGATTTTTTTTTTAATAGTTATTGTCTGTCTCTACCTGAATTCTTATCATGTCACAAATCTTTAGCACCCCAAGCACCAGGGAGAGAAGGGAGTGACATGTAAAAATAATTTTATAAAACGACCGATATTAATATCCAATCCGTAGTTTTGAGGATCGCTGAGTGAATAGTGACACTCGTTTAAGTCTAGTTCAGTCACCATCCACATGAACTGAGAAAGGGTTAAAAAAATGTACAGTATATCCAAAATCGGCGTTATTGGTTTCATCATGAGAAAACGACTGACCCGTTTGAAATGGACTTTGGAATACGGTTAGTACCTATCAAGCTGGTTTCTTATTATGTCACTTGGCTAAAGGAGGCATCATAAGTGGGTAGGGGTTCAAACATTTAAGCCAAAAATAAATAATCTTACGGATTTTTGTCATTACATTTTCATTATCCTAAGGAAGGGGGGAATGGGTTAAAACACTTTCTTTAAACCTATTCTCCCCATGCGAAGAACGGGTATTTCAACTAGTTTTATACATATAGGTAAATATTTGTCTGTCCTATCTACACCGTTTGCTTGATATATTTCTAGTTTGGCATACTTATAGGTAACTATGTAGGAGAAACCGTATGTTATTTATAATTCTTAAAATGCAAATCCTAAGGATGAAAGAAAGAAAAATTTTTTACTGTCTCAGAAGCCCCTAAAGCTATTCAACCCAAACATCTCTACTGTAGTTCAGGTTGTATAACATTAAACTCATACGAAGAATGTCACTTCTGCTAGTAGCCGTTAAAAAAATGAAATCAAATCTCTCACTTTAACGTCCCCACGATTACACCCTTTAGGCTAAGGGAGACGGATGATTAAGGCAAGTGAATGGTGAGAGAAGAATTGGTGGAATGATAATGTGGAAGAAAACATGAGTACCCGTGAAAACCCAAGAACACGATGTTGTTCACAACAAACTTACTTGACTGGGAATCGAACCAACGACTCCTCGCACCAGAGGTAAGCGCTTTATCACTGAGGCACCCTGATTCTAGTTATCCTTAAAAATTAAATTAAATATTGAATTCAGCATTCCACTGTTGTATACCTTCACGTTTAAAGGAGGCGGATGTTAGATAGAATTTACTGATGATGCAAGATTAGTGTACATAGGTGAATCTCAAAAAAAGAAATGTGGTAATGATGTTTCCCTTACAAACTCATATAAGCTGGTAACGAACCAGGGACCATTATACTAGAAGTGAAGCTTCTACTACTAGACCATGAACTTCCTCATTATCAACTTTTAGAGTTCTCTTGTGATTAACTGTTAGCGGTTTCACCTTTGTTGCTTGCAGTGGCGGCTCTTGAGGGATGACATATCAGTAATGATTAACTTTTTTTCGGTTCAAACAAAGGGTATAATACTTATCTAATGTACTAATATTGTATAGTACATGAGTTAGAACATTAGGTAAATTTTACACCCTTAGTCTGAAGTGATAAGAGTTTAGTCTTCACTGGTTTTACTTCCCTCGAGAGCCGCACTTGTGGGTACCCTGCAATCCATTTACTTGGGAGTATGTGTAGTTCGAATTCCCAAGTAGATTTACAGCGTGAAGCAACATCACAATAGCTTCAAGAACTAAAACGGAACGTTAAATTTTCAAATCAATAAATCATTATCATTTGTAGTCTACCATAGAAATCATTTCAATTTTATTTGCTACTTAGTTATTTTTGCAACGTGAAATCTTGATACACGCTTTTAAATTCTCTAAGCATCTTTTTCCTTTTAATAATAATCTTACAACTCCTTAAGTCACCAACACTCTTTACCTAAAGGAGAGCGTTGCTGCAGGCTATTCTGTTTTCGGTTAAAAAAAAAAAAAAAAAAAAAAAAAAAAAAAAAAGTGAAAATGAAAAATATTCCTGGAAACGCTTTTATGACACCCTTCTACAGAAAATTGTATGTATTTACATAAAATTGAAAAAAAAAATATATCGAGAAATTGATCTTAGTTTTCTCTTCTATTCTCTCTCTCTCTCTCTCTCTCTCTCGTCTCTTTCTTTTCTCTCACATAAACGCACACACGTGCATTTCGTTTCTATATACATCTATCTGTGTTTCTATCTTTCTCCGTCTTTTGTCCTCCTTCGAATTCTTGCTTGCTGTAATTCAATTTTGCCTGCAAGATAGAATCACCCTTTAATCCCCAAGATCTGCTACGCAGTTTCAGACAAAACTCTCTTTTTTTTTCAATGTCGTACTACTAATACTAATATTGGTAATGCAAGATTTCTTTGTCTTCTATTATGGATAAGTAATATTTTGCCTCGGGTCAAAGTGCTTTTGTGTTTAAACTTGCAAACACCAACCAAGAGATTTAGTTAATCTACGATAGAAAGCAAGAGGAAAGCCTTTTTGGAAAATAAAGAAATATATTTTCCAAGCAAATTGGCGATGGAACATAGAAATTATTTAACGTTAGGATTAACTACTTTTTTTTTTTTTTTTTACTACACATAACCTAAAACATTATAAAGGCCATTAAAAAAAAAAAAAAAGCATATGTGGTGCTATTTCACAAAGAGCTGCCGAAGCAGAGTGCCTTCTTAAATATAAATTGACGTCAGCATGTTTTCTTGACGTTACTTATAGTTTTTCCCGAGCTAAGTTATATATATATATATACAGCGAAACCTCTGAATAACGGACACCGCTGGAACATGAATTTTTGTCCGTTACTGAGAGGTGTCCGTTACAGAGAGGTTACAGAAATTTAATTACCCACAATGGTAATTGTATGTTGGAATAAACATTAAATACATTGTGTATGAGCGTAAATACGTATACTTCAATATGAAAATACTCTATTTAGTACTATTTAAATTACTGAGAGGGATGAAGGAGAAATTCATTTCTGTTAAATAATATTATTGCTGGGGGATGTGTTAATATATTCGTATACTGCAAAAGATAATGCGTGTACGGTAATTTTCTTAAGTACATGTTATCACCCTGTAAAAAAAAATAAAATGCCGGGAAAGATGAGAAAGGACTAAATTTGTTACGGAAGGGAAGATCTTTCGCATAGAATTCTTGGCCTTACGACTGATCCTGCATGAGTGTTATTGCCTATTGAAGGTTTTCTAGGATTTCCATCAGAAAGCAGTTTATTGAGGGCAAAAAAAAAGAATAATTTCAAGTTCAGTTTGAAGCTGTTCTGTTTGATGGTTCGTCAGGTCTAGACTCATGATAGAAACACTTGTGGGGAAAAGACTTTTCTGTCTACTGTAATATATCACAGAACCGAGAATAATTTCTGTCCGTTATGAAGAGGTTATTGAAACGTTTGGGGGGGAAAAGAACTGTCCGCGTCCGTATATGAGAGTGTCCGTAAAAGGGAGGGTTTTGTTCCGTAAGAGAACATATATTTTTGCCGGGACAAAAAAATGTGTCCGTATTATAGAGGTGTCCGTTATTGAGAGGTGCACGTTAAGGGAGGTTTCACTGTATATATATATATCTTCTTCAAGCAAATTCAATTACCTAAAAACACTTGGTCAACACCGAGAATTATATGGCACGTAGGGATCGAAATCAGGATCCACAAACTAAAGTAGAAAATTGTATTGTTATTACTCGTCCTCTTACCATCGTTGATCATTGAAAAAAAAAAAAAATCGAAATGGGAGCTTCAATAATTTCCTTCCTTGGTTTTACTAGTGAACCAATAGTAAAACGATTTAAAAGACTACCTGAAATCATATTTAATAAAAGGGAAACCACTTGATGAATGTACCATGTTTCTCCTTTTGTTAAAAAAAAGTTCCACAAGTAATGCTCGTCTTTTCATATCATCAACCCAGTATTTATCACAAGAGAGTAATTATTTGTATATTTGATATGAGTTGTACACTTGTTTTAAATATTATTTAATCAAAATATTAGAGCTACCTAGTGAATAAGCGGTTAGTGTACCCGCCTTTGACGTGGGAGACCCGGGTTCAATTCCCGGGGACCTCATGTGGTTCGGATCCCACATTAAACTGTAGGTCTACGTCTCATATAGCCTTGCTGCTGAAAGAGATGCTAAACTGAAATCCAATCAATAAATCAAATAAAAATATTCATTATAAAAGTAATAAAGAGGCATACGTTCAGTTTCTTTTCTTTTTTTTTTTTCATGGAAAAGTATGTTATACTACATTGCGGGCATATACCCAGGAATTCATTTCGGGAGGAGTTCAGAACTTTTGGAGAAGGTCAAATTCAATATGAGGCTAAAATTATTTTAACTTTTCTAAAATTACCCCTAAAATTATTCTAAATTTACAAAAAAAGTAAGGATTTTGGAGGAGGTCCGTATCCCAAAAACTCACCTTCTGCGTACGTTCCTACCCTGTTAATCCGAAAATAAGTATCGTCTCGAAAATTTGAGGAGAAAGAAAAAAGGGGGAAATAGAAAATGAGATTTGACGGACATAAATTACCATTTTCATTTGTTCCTAATTCTACTACTATGTTATTTGTTTATCGTACATTTTTTTCTTTTTTAATTTACCACTATTACCTTGTACAGTTTAGCACATTATTAATGTTCTACTCTAGTCCTATAGTTTGAAAACATAGAATCGCTAAACAAGTTTAACAACGTTTACAATCTAAATGTAATTAATGTGGCGTTCTTATGTCATAAAGTACGCCCCATTTCTTTCACAGATACTAACGGTATCTTGAAAACCAGAAACAAGTAACGCACTATAAAATGTCGCGGAAATAATATAAAAATTCTGTTTTCGTTGAATAACATAAAAAATTATAGATTATTATTTTAATTGCAGTAGATCTATAACGTTATATTATTTTGTAGATATTAATTTTGAGTTTTCGTTAGCTAAGTACTAAGAGGAACAAGGAAGTTAATTTATTTATTAGCAAACAACAAACGCATTTGAGTGTAACCATGGTGGCCAATATTTTCCTGCTTTCTTCTCTTACGATCTCTCTCTCTCTCTCTCTCTCTCTCTCTCTCTCTCTCTCTCTCTCTCTCTCTTTCTCTTTCTCTGTTTCCTCAAAATCTGATTCGTGCACATGAACAACAGGTTCGATCGGTTCTCTATGGTGATTCATGAAATACAAAAAATATTTCGTACATCAAGTTCTCTGTGGCTTTACGTACAGTGGTTGAAAAGAAGCTTCTTCCACGTTTTACGTAAGTCATATTGGATTCAGTGAAGACGTATTCCGAGAAGAAACGTTTGTTTCCACTCATCAAATTCCGTACCTTTTTGTCCAGTTGTTCAAAGGATATACTAAATACATGAAAGTTCGTCCGGATCGTAATACGGCAAATTATGGATGCGTTAAAATATCAAATAATACTTTTGATAAAGTGGATACTTTTAAATATCAAGGATCAATATTAACAGACGAAAACCATATTCTCGAAGAAATTAAATGTCGACTAAAAGCAGGTTATTCGTGTTATTATCATATTCAGTTCAAAATCTTTTGTCGTCGCGAATTCTGTAGAGGAATTTGAAGCTTAAAATATATAAAACGATGACCATATCTGTTGTTCTGTATAGTTGGGAAACATGGTCGCTTACTCTGAGGGAAGAACGCAAACTGAAAGTATTTGAGAACAAAAGCCTCTATGGCTTCATAATGAGGAACTACATAATGTATACGGTTTACCAAACATTGTTAGGGTCAAGTCTAGGAGGCTCAGGTGGGTAGGTCACGTAACCAGGATGGAAGAAAGTAAGAATGCTTTCAAAGTCTTAACTGGAAGACCAATCGGAAAACTATCATTAGGAAGACCTAGGAGCAGATGGGAGGACAATATTAAGATGAATATCGCAGAAATAGGAATGCAAAGTGGAAAGTCGATCCAGTTAGCTAAGGATAGAAGTAAGTGGAGAGCTTTTGTGAATGTGGTATTGAATCTTAGAGTTCCATAAGCCATAGAGTTAGTTAGTTACTTTAGTGTTCAGAGGATGCATGTGATAATACTGAAATTTGTGAAGAAAATAATGGTTACTGAAAGAACTAACGGGGACGAAAATCAGTTTTTATTTCAAAAATGACTCCGAACCCCAAAGATATTATTATGTGATGATGCAAATCACAAATGGAATTCTGTTTTACCTAACATATTAATAAAGTGATTGGGGTTTAATGGGGGTGTCAGCAGGGAGGCTTGTAACAGATTGGGTTCCGAAGATGGTCAGCGAACTGTAAAAGGAACTGTGTATGGGCTAGCACTGCAACTCCTGTTCCGTATCACGAAGATTCCGCATTCCTGGAGCGGATCGTCGCCAATGACGAGAGTATGGCTAGTATATGGTATGGCTAGTGCCATACTTCTTCGAGCCGGAGACAAAGCGAGACAACATGCAATGAAAGCATGCGTTCTCATCTCCCCCTAAAAATTCAAAGCTGTGCCCCTCAGCAGACAAGGTGAACTCATCGTCTTTTTCGACGTGTGAGGTCTGATACTCATCAAATTCATGTTGCATGGTAAAACCATTAACAGTGACGTTTACTGTGAGACACTCCGTAACTTATGCGAATCCATCAAGAGCAAATGGCCTGGACTGCTCACAGACGGAGAGATTCTGCTCCATGATAAATCTTGTTCACACGTCTCCCCGGTTACAGAAAGTATATTGGACAAGTTCGAAGGGGAGCAGTTTGAGCATCCGCCCTACAGCCCAGACATATCAACCTGCGACTTCCATATGTTTGGTCCGCTAAAAAAATTTAAAAGGGAAGCGCTTCAACTCGGACTACGAACTGAAGGACACAGTGGAGGATTGACTGCTGTCACAACCATAAGAATTCTGGGAACAGGGAATCCTTCTGCTCGTGACACAGTGGGATAGTTGTACTCAGGCCTTTGATGATTACTTTTGAACACTGTTGCCACACTTGGTAAAATTGTACCAAATTCAGCCCTTTTTGTCATTCATCGGCCCGTTGGTACCACCCTGGCATTTTCAGCCCCTTTTGTGAAAAAGTTGGTACAATTCTACCCAATTCAGCACCATTTAACAAATACTTGTCACATTTTCAAAAGTGTCAGTAAGACTTTTCCTACATCTCACGTTACTCACACTGGGTGATGTCAAGAGGAGCGAACTCGGAGATGATTGATTTGTTTGTCGTTTTATATATATTTTTTTCATATATGGCCATAATACCGTTTTGTTTTATGGTCACTTTGAAATAGAAGCGCGTTTGGTTTCCTTGCAATACATACCGAAGATGATAACTGTTTTCTCTTAATTTGCGGCCTCTGTTATACTTCCTACGTGCGAGAAAAGTTTCATCTACTTCCGCGGTTGTTTGGGATCCTCCCAGTGGCGTAGCAATAGGGTAGGAAGGGTAGGCATTGCCTACGGGCGCAGGACGTTTCGGTATATTAGGGGGAGCCCCAGGTTTTTAATAAAAAAGAAATAAATTATATAAATGGAGCCCCAAGTTTTCGTGGTCTTCACTTTCAAACATGGCAAGAATAAAAATTCCTTCCCCCCTCTCTCGCAGTTTATTGCATTTGTGTATCAAACTATTGGCATTACTGTAAACTCGTCGAGGTTATAGCACTGTATGATTAAGAAATTAATCCTCCTGGTAGTTAATTATTACCGTAATAATATGATACCAGTCCTATATTACATGTATTGAGCTTACTAACTATAAATAAAATTCCCCTGCGCAACAGGCTTTCAGCAATAACGACAAATTCTCCAAGCACCAAAGGTTGGGCAAACCGGGCAACTGCCCGGGACGCTAACGTCAGGGGCGCACAAACGAGCACCCGAAAATAAATTTTCGAACATATTTTCTAACATTACTGTAATAAAATGTAAAATATAGACTACGACCAGATGGGGGGGGGGGGAGACTCATTGGCAGGGTGAAAATTTTACCTTCGTCCGCTCCTGATGTTGACTGAGATGACGTAGTGCTAAATGGATGAGGACGATACTGACCTTTTTATAATCAGTATCGTCCTCATCTCAACGACGTGATAACTTTTTTTTTTTTTTTTTTTTTTTTTGCAGTTAGCGAACTTTTAGTCCTGTTTTAGCGGAAAGAAAAATTTCATATTGGCAACACTGCCCAAAGCTAGTCAAATATGGGATGTGGCGCATACGCGTAAGTTACAGATGGCCATACATTGGTCTATTAAATGGGTGAGGGGGCGCCACTAGATAGTTTGCTTAGGGGCGCCAAAGGCCACTGTTATGCCACTGGGTGTTTTTAAAAAAAAAATTTAAAAAGAGCACTTTGTTGATTTGGACTTGGCAGAGGGGGTGTGTGTTCTAGAACTTTACCTCTTTTAGTTTCGTGTTATAGAACCATGTATTACACTGATACAAAATAATGAATTCAGCCCTTTTTGTTTCAATTTGGTACTATTTTTCAGCCCACTCCAGAGCTAGGAGTGTGGCAACACTGCTTTTGAATGAGGACTTCGATTGAACCCACAGTGTTGTTTCATACCTCACAGCATTTGATCACTCCCTCGTATATATATATATATGGTAACTGTTGCTCATGAGGGCTAAAAACTCGACCTACTTTGCCCACACCACTACTGTCGGGCATGTGTAACACGGTTTGCTTTAGGATGATGTGCTGCTTACCACTTCTCTTATTGGCTCCAGATGTTATAATAGCCTTGTATAAAAATATAATATTGACCAAGAACTCTTATGCGAATCTCTGTTAATTCCTTTGCGTTAACTTTAAGTGCGTGTGTATAAATTGTTTAAGACTAAAGAATTGTAGTTGGGAAACACTACAGTCCATTAAGATAAACTATTGTAAATATTGTTTTGTCTTATTATTACTAGCACGACGTCGTTAATATTGTATCTTCCTTGAAACCTTTTCAACAAAATCGTACATCAAGATAATCCGATTAGCTAATGGGTGTGCCAGCACTGTTTGAATTATTGCTGTTTCCGCCATGTAGATAATTATATTTATAAAGAAAAAGTAGTAAAAGCAGCTCGTCTCACTGGTTATTGGTTGATTCAATTTGTAGAAATGCTCAATGATTTCAGCACATGAACATCTAGCAGGTAAACTGTATGTTTAAGTGCTTCGCCTGCTGTTTCTCGTTGCCAGGATTCTCTCATTGTTGTCAGATTCTGAAGCATGTTTCATTTTCTTAGCAAGAAGGCGAGTTTTCATGTGTCCTTTACCTCCGCGAGTTGCGAGCGATTGTGCTAAACAGCCAATGAAATCACGCATCGGAGATGGCGTGCTACACTCGCGTCAGAGTAGAAATTTGTTCAATCCTGACGGAAGTAGCGCGCGTACACTGTTGTATTCACTGACTAAAATGGGAGGTAAGAACAACGTTTGAAGAACTGCTCGTAGAACAAGTAAGAGGAAACGAAATTTGGTACAACCTTAAGCATTCGAAGTACAAGGATTCAGTATTAAGGACAAAAACATGGCATCAAATTGCTGAGAATATTGGTATGGGGTGAACCTGGAACCTGGGGCGAAGCTGGAAAATGGGGTGAACCCACCACATTTTCCTAACATACTTCCGACGGCGGCGTTTTGAAATACAATATATTCCAGCTAAAACGATAGCTCTCCTTCGGGAATCCATTATCACAAATTGAAGTCGCAAACTTTCTATTTTACGCATGCGCATTAGCTAGCGAGTAGTAATTTGGCGCAATACACGCACGGATGTACGAAAACGAAAATAATTTACGGTGAATACGCTACATGCGATGCTTCCGTTCTAACGCGGGCATGAAAATCCGCCTATAATCTTGCCATTGCGGTGTTATTGGTTCATTGTCTTCTATTCCGCTTCGAAAATGGATTTCACCTTATTGTTGATGTGTATAATAATCAGGTTATCTAAAAAGTATTTAGCATTTGGAGATCAAAATCGAGAAGGAATTTATGGTTATTTGGAAATGACATTATGAAACCACAGGACTAGCTTGGGAGAGTAATGCTCCCGGAAGTAGGAACGAAAAACACAGTTCTGATTCGTTGGTGTTATCCATTTCTTGCCAGTTGCATTCAAATACCAGAAATCAAACGCTTGCTGCTGTCGGTCCTCGTGGCCGAGCGTGCTAGCGCCATGTGCTACTAACAAAAGTCTCTTTTGGCGTGAGTTCAAACCCGGCCCAAGGAAAGTTTTTATTATTTTCTTTTACATTTTCATAACACTTTTTTTAATTAAAATAAGATGAAAACAATACTCAAAAAAGTGATTTACATATTTTTGTGCAGATAAGTAGTAGTAGTAGGAGCAGGAGGAGGAATACTAGTAGTGGTAGGAACGGGTTAGAAGCCCTGCAGAGCTCGTTTTGTTCCACCTTGACCCCCATGATATAAATATTGTGACTAACTTAAAACAGCTGGCTAGGATAACGCGTAAAACAGCTGGCTAGAGTAGCGCGCGAAAGAAACGTACTTCCGGGAGCATTACTCTCCCGAACGGGTCGTGAAACCACATATACACCATTTTGTTTGATTATTTTCTGCAATTTTTTTTTTCTGACATCATAATCCCATCACTATAAAACTTCTCTTGTTTCTGGCCAAAAAAAAAAAAAAAAGTGGCACGTGGCTGCATCTGAACAAAGAAACAAACAAAAAAAAAAAGATGTTTTTACAGGCTGCTTCTAAAAATATCTTAACTCAATTCTAGAAGTTCTGCAGAGATTGAAACAAATGATAGTCTGACAGTGTTAGAGTACGTTTGTTTTATCTTGGCACACTTCCCGCTAGTGCACTTGGTTGGCTTTTAAAGTATTTTCTGGTAACACTTACGTGAATTTTTTAATCCAATAGACGTCTTACTGGTTTTGTCGTATAGGTGACGTTAGTTGTTAGCCAGCCCATCAAATGAGGTCATTGCTATTTGGCGGGTAGTTGAAATGTCTAGTTGCCACACGCGAACAAGTGTGTTACAGTGATTTGTGAGTGGTATGGCGTTTCGCTGTGTTTCCTAGCGTATTATAACTCTCAACATAACTGTGCCGTAGCAACAACTCGTTGCAGACAGATCCATTCTTTAGGCGGGAAGCGTGCTAAGAAAACACAAACTTACTTTACGTCTGGATTATACGGTGGATACATTGAAACCTCCCAGGCCAGTTTTTGCCGGGTCGTTAAACGAATTTGCGGCCTGCCGTTATCAACGAGATATACAACACCTTTATTGACCGGTTCCTGCCATTTGTTTTGAACTGCTAGATGTACTCACACTAGTGATCGACAATACGGGTCCGAGTCTATTTCCAGAACGAAAGTGACTGAATCATTTTTTGGCTGTTGATTTTACCCATAAGCAGCAGAAATTTCTTCACAGGCTTGATCCGTATCGAAATAAAATCGTAAAACGTAGCGGTTTTATTTTATTTTTGGGGTGGGGGGGTGGGGAGAGTTCACTTATCCTTACGGCGCAATACCTTACGTCTAATTATAATTATAAGAATATGTGTCTTTTTTGCACATTAACTAGCTTCAACTGTCGTCTGTCAAATGATGTTACGTCTGACTTGCTGCTATTCATTTATCTTGAGGCTTGGTACAATAACGCCAACTCGTGCACAAAAGGCTCAACACTTTTTACACTACATGATAATATAAAATTTTTAAAAAATCAATGACCATCCCTATGGGGCATGATTTGTTTGATTTGAGCTTAACGTCGCTTTCCAGTACCGAAGCTATACGAGACGTGACCTACCGCACTCTTTAAAGCTATATAACGTCTTTTCAGGTGCAAAATAATACCCTTCAATACTACATATACGTATATTATTCTACCTCCCGCCCAAGCTTAGACCCCTTCCAACAAGAATATCTAGGTGCGCGCCTGACTGTTGAGTGTTTATCTATGCTTGTTCCATGTTTATTGTCAATTGCGGTGGTTGAAACGTAATTTATTATTCAGAAGAGAGGTCTAAAAATACATCATATAATGGAATATAATGCTATTGATGGTGTGAGGAGTATGTACTTTCTTGTGATTGTTGTAATAAGTAAATACATAGGAATACATGTGTTTATTTTGGAGGATGACATTTATCTGAAAGTAAAGGTCACAGTTTCAATATGTATAATGCCTCCATATATCTATCGCATGATGAAATTTATCTGTATTTACCATAGGCCAGTATCAAAGTTATATGTATATACAAGAGTACGTGCTTAATTACAACTTTATAAATAATTCCTAGAATCACGAAGGCGTGAGTGTATAGATTTTGATTGTTTATATGAATGTTTTCCGTTGCTGGAAAACGTTCAGCAATACCAGAGAGAAATGCTGCATATCTGAAATAATCCTGTAGGGATTAAAGAGATAAATATTGCATGAGCATATTTCGTATCTTTTTACCTACGAGGAAGTAGACTATGTTTTTCAACTTAAGAAATCACAAAAGCAATAATTTCACTCAAACCTATTGACCCTAATTTTACCATATTACTTAAACATGTTCTTCATTTGATTAACACTGTTATACACATTCTATCTTAGAGACGGCGTGGTATATAAATACAGTCGATCGTTCCACCCATGACAGGTGTGGTATATAAACAAAATCTGGCGGGAGAAAACGAAAGTGATATATTAGTCTTATTTGCGTTTAATTTGTCAAAGAAGTTATTCTTTGTGTTCCAATATAGCTAGTTTTACCAAACTAATTTGAGACAGTTTCAGCCTCATTAAAGAAACTTTACTGTGATCGGGCTAAATATAATTCGCTCGATCAGCTCAAATTTTCACCTTAAATAAGTTTAATTCTTTTGTATTCTTCGGTATAAGTAGTATTGCCCACGAGATTAGATTTGGGACTATCTCGAAAAACTTTTGTCTCGTCTCGTCTCATGGCCAACACTAGATATGAGTCTGCACTTCGTACGAGGAGGTATCAAAAAGTTCGTGCAATCACCTAGAAGAAATTTACCCTGGAGAACTCTGACAGCATGATGGTATTAGTCCTTCTCTACGAAATCACCGTGACTAGCAACACACTTTTGTCAGTGGTTCTTAACTTTCCGTGTGAACAGCTAGTAATGCTGGTAAATGACCAAAATTCCTCATATATATATATAATCAATTATAACAATTAACTATAAAATAATCTAAACTAGAACCACTAGCATCGAATAACAAATTTATATACCTAGGTAAAACACAATTTAATTTTCAGGAAAAAGTAAAGACATTTAAATAGATATAAAGAGGAAATCAATGAAACCAAACCATTACAATTCCAGTTCATTTCAAAGAAACCAAAAATCAAATCAAATCAAATAAATAATAATAATCCCCCTTTTAAATCAATCAGTTAAGAAACAAAGATGGTGCAGGTAGTCAGCACCGTTAAACTAATACTTTTTTTCTGAGAACATGTGCTATTCCAAAAATTAAATTATGCTATTTAATCACATGTTGAAGTGGTCTAATTAATGGTGAAGAAATGGTCTTACGCTTACGGATGGTGAACAAATCCTTAGCTGAAATAAAAGTTTATTTTGCTGAACATCGAATAAAATGTTACAAAAAAAAACAGACCAATTAGATGTTTGTAATGAGGATAGATGGGGGTATTTTGAAAGTGCGATGAAATGTATCTATAAGCGTTCGAAATATGTGCATGGAGAAAAAAAAATTAGAAACATGGCTGACAAGTACGAAAGTCCAAAAACAAACTACTGTATTTGAAAAGTTAAAGAACTGCAATGCATGAGTTAAAAGAAGGAATAGAAGCTGGTTATAACGTTATTTCTAAAGGTAAAGGTTTATTAGAGCTTGATAAGTACAGAAGAAGGTAAAAAAGAAAGTAAGTTAAGAAGATAGATTGAATTGGTGAATGATGAGAAATCCTTAAATGAAAACAAAGGAATTAGAACAGAATAAATTTTCAAATCTGTGGCAAATTATAGTACAAAGTTAGAATGATAATGATAAGTTATCTCATTATCACAATTTTTAATTTAGATTTGATCAATAACGTTCAGATGAAAGAAAATTTGGATTAGAATCCAAATTATAATGAATATGAGTAAAGATAGTAGAAGTAAAATCCTTTAATGTTATGTTATGCTAGAAAATAAATCAGCGTCGAAAATTTAGTACAATTTTTGTTTTATTTCTCAGATATATTTAAATCGTACGGCTCAAAAATATTAATCTTTGGCTTACTTTATTGCTCTCATACTTTAGCGATGTAGAAGGTGGGCATGCGCCAGTTTTATGTAGTCGAGCGGACCTCAGGCGTTTGACTGAGGATCGTAAATCGAAACCCATTGAGTATTCGAGTCCTTTTGAAGAACATTGGCGTCTTTATCTATCCACGATGTTCCTATGTTCGTGTCCTTAAGTAATTATGAAAGGGCAGTGGCGCAAATCTGTCAACATTGGGGGGGGGACGAGGAAGACCGTTCCATATATATATATATATATATATATATATATATATATATATATATATATATATATATATATATATATATATTTTTTTTTTTTTAAAGCGATGTTCAAGATATTTATGAAGTTGAAAATCAATACTGTGGAGAATCAGGGGAGTAGAGTTGTCTTCAACATTGGGAGACGGGCAGATTTGAGCTTATTCTGGGAGTACATCAATTTCATCTCACTTTCCTTTGTAGCAATCGGGCACAAATCATCACATTTCTCCCCAAAAGCACATTTCAAATCTGAATATTGGGGGGACAGTCCCCCAGTTCCAAGATGGAGGGGGCATGTCCCCCTCATCCCCCCAGGATTTGCGCCAGTGTGTAAGGGTAAAAATCCAGAAATTTAACTACTCAAAAAACAGATATGATCAGTTGAACAATTAATTTTTTTGTTTGTTATGTTTTGTTTTGTTTTTAAAGTGACTCAGCAATAGAGCGTTCACCTCTGGTGTGAGTGATTCCTGGTTTGACCCCAAGTTATATGAATTTGTGGTGGACAATATTGTGTCTATGGGTTTTATCGAGATTACTATTTTCCTTCCACATTTTCATTCCAGCAATTCTTTCACAATAATTCACTATTGTTTATCCATCTCCTTTAGCCTATATGACATAAACGTAGGGCATTAAATTACAGAACTTATTTCATATATATATATTTAAAACTTTATCACTATATTAAATCTTGTTAGATAAACTCATTGCCCTTAACTACACAAACTTTTAATTATTTATATAATTTGAACAGAACATTACAAATATTTCTTCGAAAAGTTCCCCATTCTCGCTCAAAAGTAAAATTTGTCAACGCAGTATGATAGCCCAGTTGTCAAGTATTTATAGAAATATACATATAGTACTTGAATCCAATATGTAATAATTTCTGACTTCAAGTGTCTTGCTACAACTGATAATGAGGACAGTATTTCGCGACTCACAGATAAATAACATGTTTCGACATGAAGGAAGAAACGGAAACATTTGGTTATTTTAAAATATTTAATCTCAAATGATCTGTTTTCCATTTCTCACTACCTTGTTTGCTATATTTCAATCATGAGTGCAAGGATTAAAAAAAAAAAAATCAACTTTGGTGCGTGTTATGGCAATAAACATAAAACAGAAACGTTCCTGTATTTACATTCGAGGGCGCTTAAAATGTTCTCTGTCAACTTGAAGTTTTATTTATGAAAAGGAAATCTTCTGGTTCCTGCTCCATATGCTCAACACAGAAGTTTTTGGAGAGATTCCACGCGTAGTTCTACATATTTCATTATGCTAATTATACAACATTAAAACCGTGTTTTGGAGGAAGATACGCAGGACTTGTTTTTGATTCAAATGCGTGTGTTAATGTTTAAAAAATCAAGCAAATATGCATCTAGTGTTAGAAAAATATCATCACAGGCAGGGCGCACCCAGAATCTTTCGTTTGGGAAGGGCAAGCTTTAGGGGGAGGTCCAATACTACAAGCCACTACATCTACGTGGTATTGAACGGGGATTACTCTGCACCCGAAAAGGTGATAAGTAATTAAAAATACTTCGACCTATATTTTCAGAAAAAAAAATGATAAAACTAGATTTTCTTTCATGCTACATGGATCATTTCCCTATTAAATTAGTAAGGTAGGTGCAGGTAAATACGCCATGTTAAGGATGTTGGATTTTTTATGGCCTTAATTTTCATGGAACACAAAGAACAAGGACATATGCGTTGCAGAATAGCCTTTTCCGCGTCTAAAAAAATATGACAATGATGGAACTTACTTCTATTTTGTACCCAAGGTAAAAGAAAAAAATGTTGCAAAGTGGCGTATTTACCAACACGTGCAGGTAATTACGCCATGCCTGGGATACTACTAGAAACCTGTAATAAATCTTGCAACTGCTTACATCGTCTGTATTATACGAACTATTACTACACAACATGGCTGAAGCAAAAAATTGAATAACCAAAGTACCAGGTGAAGATAAAAACATAAAATGTAAAAACGATAATTTGCAAAGTTGAAATAAAGTTACAAACTGAAAAGTTATAGTCCATAAGAAGATAAAGAATTAGTGTCACTGTACTGTGAGTTCAAAAAAAAAAAAACTGCACCGATATTACATGGAACATGTGGGACAAATGAAAATATCTTTGTCTTCTGCAGTCAGTCCTGCACAAGCCCTGGCGTATTTCGCTGCACCATGCTTGGTATTGATTTAGTAGCCATGGAATCACAAATACTGAAATTACACTTACAAAACAAAGTGTTCCTAGACAGATACGAAATAAGGCGTACATTGTTGTAAACAATCGGCAATGTTCTGAGTTATCACGGTACTAATAACGGAATTTCTATCTCTATTGAAATAATAAATTCCTTCCACGGAGCCTTTGCGAAGCAAACAACGTGGCAGTTTCAGCACTGTCTCCCGGAGTATTCGTCAAATTGCACTTGTCCAAGACCATGGCAGATACTGGAGGCGCATTTTAGCTAATTTCGTCAGAAACGTCCCAGCACCAAATACTTGGTGTATTTAGCTGCACTGGCATATATACCTGCAGTTACCATATAATTTTATTGAGAAAGTGTACAAATATATGCAGATCACTTGCAGCTGAAGTTTCCATTACTGCGGTCTTCAGCTAACATCTTCGTCTTAACCCTACAACCACACCGTGCTTTTATTAGGACATGTATCACACCGTGGGGTCATATACGACCCCAGTCTGGAGAGTCGTTTTATTAGACTAGATGCAGTGATATTATGTTAGATTAGATAATATTAGGTTAGGTTAACTTAGGGTAGATAATGTGTGGTTTGTTAGATTATATATGTTTATGTAGGTTATGTATATATGTGTATATATGTATATATATGTTAGATTATACCTATATGTATTAGATTAGGTTAAGAAAGGTTAAATGAGGTGAGGTTAGGTTAGGTTTATTAGGTTATATAATCTTATACATTTCACGTATCACATTTTATATATGTTGACATAATTCATTTCTTTACCGATTATCCAATTAGTCTAAAGTACACGAGTTCTGCATTATAACAATATTAAATGTTTTCATTCGGTTTCAATTGTTTGATATTTTCATTGTTTTACATGGACATAAATGAAGCAGTTTTCATTGTTTACCATTATTTACATTTTGCAATTCTCCCAAATGTTGTATCGGTGTTCAGCACACACACTTCTCTTACACAAGTAACACACTGCTACTCCTTTTCTGTCTTTCTTCCGGCTACAGAAAGCACATCTACCTGGTCGTCCAACTGCTGTCACACTTTGTACCGGTTCCTCTTTGATGCCAAGAACATGACGAATATTGTTCCTTAGCTGTTTTGGCAACGTCTCGTTATTTGCTCTCCTTTTCATGTGTTCTTCACAGAGTGCCAATGCGAGAGCCTTCAAGAAACCAGAACGCTTCTTCAGTGTTGAGTTAGATCCCGAATTGCACCTCAAGATAACGAAGCTATTTAGTGCCGCTGCATCTAACATACCATAAAAAAACTCTGTGTGGCCACCTACGTGTCTTCCTGGCAACTGTTTTCGAATGACAGTATTGATCAAATTGATCCACACCTCCTTTAGTTTGGTTGCAGAATAAGATTATTTCTTGTTTCTGCGTCTCATTGTCTATGTCAGCTTGATTATGCATAGACGATATCAGAACTACGCACCTGTTTTTTCTTGGTACAAAGGAGACAGCGGTTTTGTTTTCCTCAAAAAGAAACAATGAGGAATAAACTGATTTCCCTTTTGTTTCAGTTACACATGGTGGAAGTTCTGGTTTGTTCTTCCTCATAGTGCCAACCATGGTGAGTCCTTTTTGCAAGAGTTTGTCAGCTACCTCACAGGAACTAAACCAGTTGTCCATAGTTACATTTCTGTTTGTGTGATGAATGGATTGTGTAAGATTCAACACATATTCAGTTGGAATTGCAAGCTGTGAATCTCTTCTCTCTTTTCCAACATATGGTTTTGCTGCACACATATACGATGTTTTGGCGTCACGCATCATAATAACTTTTATCCTATGTTTATCGGTTCTTTGTTTCGCTTCCTTCTTGGGCCCTGGGAGATGAATAACAATGTTTTTTCAACGTTCTACTGGATTTTTGGTGGAAGGGTTTAGTGTACCACTTACTGCCATTCTTCCCATAAATGACTTTACGTTGTAACAAGTCGGCAACATCATCGTTATCAACATCAGCTTCAAATTCATCCTCCGATTGATCATCCTGCTCCTCATTATCCTCATTTTCACTTAACAGTTCATCAGCATCGGACAGATCATCATCTGATTCTTATAAAATGCGTACAATATCTTCCTGGTTAGAAAACTTCCTTGATGCCGCCATTCGTAAAAAAAAATCGCCCACTAGAAAATGATTTGTTATATGGCTATTCAAAACAAACTATGTTTCATTAATCACACCGTGGGGTCATATATGACCCGAGCACTCAAAATAACACAGAACTTTCCGCACCAACACAACAATGCAACTTGCAGTGTCAACAGCATGCTCCGAACTGAAGCTAGACGAAGTGTTATGTTTCCCTCTCACAACGGCGCTGGCGCAGAACGCATTTTATATGCACTGGGGTCGCCGGTGACCCCACAGTGTGATTGTAGGGTTAATGTAAGAATTAGCTATTTTAATACCACTCGTCATCAATTATATTCTCTTTCTATCCTTCTATGTTTTTGCTTTCATGTCCCGCAGGATAGAGTTTCTTCTCGGAAACGAAAGAATCGATTTCTTTTTCTCTTTTGCATTACATTCAACATTGTTCTTTCCCTTAGTAATACTTTCAAAATTTCCTCATTAGTTTCCCGAATAATCTCATGTAGCTTTCTTTGTTCTTCACATTCAAATTTCGAAAGTCTGTAGTCTTTATCTCCACTCTTGCATATTATTCAGGTTTCTAAAACTACAATCCCATACGATACATTTGGTGAGTAATTACTTTATGCAGAAATATACTCTTGATCATTCGAAATGCTTCGTTCACTACTCCTATCCTTGTTTTTACTTTATATTCACACTTGTCCGTAATAATACTAGTGGGTATAGAAATGAAATAAAATCATTCACTTTTACGTCCCATGGTTATGCTGTATAGGTTAAAGGAGACAGTGATGAGAGAATGAATGAAATGGTGGAATGAAGAAAGTGGGAGAAAACGGTAAAACCTCGAGGAAATTCAGATACACGGTATTTGTTCACTACAAGCTCCAAAGCTTACTACACAAATTCCTACCAAATCTGGATTATTTTGATCCATGTAGCATATGGATAACATGTACTCCGTACAGATTTCCGTAATAAACATATGGAGGACGTATATTTGTACAATATACCGATGTCCGGATAATAGATTTTTCTCAGTGTACGTACGTTTCTCTTTAAGGTACGTTCCACGTTTCTATCCTGATTGTTCTTATATTGATTATCCTTTTCGTTTCGTCAATTATCCTCTCATTATTAGATCACGTTTTTGTTGAGCTTTATAAGATAATAATGTTAGCATGATCGTCCGACAGTCTGTCCGTTACCCCAAACGATAAATCTTGAACGAAAGCGAACGTTTAATTATTTTTTGCAATAGAGTAGTAGAATGATATCTCGGCCGAGTTTGTTTATGGAGTCAATTCATTAACAACTCCAAGGGTAACGGTGACTTTAACAGTGGGTATCCATATCCCTTTTATTCATAAATGTACGCTTCGCGTCCCCTTTACTGCCTTTAGTTTTCATTGCTCTTTCCTTTAATAGTTTTTCCCTAAATATCTGCCTTGCAGAGATAAGAACATGAGAGCATTTTAATCCCGAAACTGTATGTTGCTTTGCGAAAGATCATTGTACGGTATATATATTATACAATCCGATATTTTTCAGTTCTTGTCTCTATTACGATCAGGCCTGTGGCCAGGGAGGGACTAGAATGTAGTGTTGCCAGATTGAGCTATAAGTAAGGGATTGGGCGATTTTTGAAGTGCCCTCGCTACCAAAATTTTAAATTGGGTGACACGCTACTTTTTGGGGCTACTTTTACTTATCTGCAGGTAATAACTCTTTAAGAACTTCTTATGTTCATATATGCAATCACAAACTATTAAATTATATAACATGATAAAACTCTTGTTTGTTGAGTATTCTTTTCACAATGAACAATAATTTTACTAAAATTAACATGTTCGATACTAGTTCAATTCCTGTTTTAGTGCTTTTTTTTTAATTTCCAGATCGGACAACACAAGACATTTATTAAGTTTGTGCTGTTACAATATCACTGACCGTGTTGCTGTCTTATTTAATGCCTAGTCCTAATCGAGCTGTGTAAACGGACATCGTGTTTATTTGTGTTATTGTATTATGCGTATTAACATACGGAGTAAGAAGAATTTTTAAAAATCCAGAATTCATGGTTTCTAAATAAAGAACTTAGCAAACCAGTTAAAGATGTTAGGAATATCAGTGAACAAGCGCATCGTAAACTTTGTAAAGTGTATTTCAGAAACTGACTTAAGCGAACATACTTCCTTGGAAATCATATAGGTCGCCCATTCTATACCATCGCCGTCTGCCCAATTCATTGCACACTTCATTTCTACTGCTTCTGCGTTTGTATTGGGTTTGCCCTAACCCACCACTGCCAACTGCGTTCGCCGTCTGACCATTGCCAACACCGCTATTTCACTTACTTTCAATGGTTTGGGCTGCAAATAGTTCAAATCCGCTACTTTTGGAGCAGAACCTCGCTACTTTTTAATCTTCAGATCTGGCAACACTGCTAGAGCGGGAATTATTTTTGTCCCTTCTAAAACAAAATATTGTAAAGAATTTTTTTTTAAAAAAAAATACGAAATTTATACAACTTTATTTATCACATTAAATTCAACTTAACGCATTTGAACCTATTCTGTGTAACATTATATGGTTCTTACAGACTGCACGAAATTTCTTCCATTGGTCTTTTCTCATTCTAAGAATTTCAAACTCAAGTGTCTTATTATTAAAAGTGGTATCAGGTGCACTCCCAAACAATAATTGTATAGAGATAACACACGAAGTTAATTTCTAACATAAATTAACTGTAGAGCAAGCTCATTATAAGAGCCACCTTCAGCCCTCCAGTAACTTTTAGTTACTTTTTCAGATAATTATATGTTCAAAACATAAGCAAGCAAGAATGTAAGATAGATAGAATCAACAACTTTCTTACAGATCTCATAAATAATAAATAAATAAGTTTGTGATATTCCTTAAATATCTATCTTGTTTCCTCAGTATCCGTTTCTACCCCAACTAAGAATTCGGACTGGTTATGGAACTGATCATACTACCCACCCTCAAAGTAATTTTTATTATTCAAGGTGCCGTACCAATCATTATGATTCTGTCTATTTCACAACTGAGAGAACTTTGTTCTAGTTCTATTTAGTCATTGTTCTATTTAGACAGTTCGGCGGGTTCTTTTTACTAATGATTTACCCTCATCATTGTGACATTGTCACATTAAATTCATTGTGGTTTGTGTTTCCCATCTGACTCATATACATGTGTAGGTAAAAGTGGTGTCTATCCAGAAAACATCTGATGTAAACAGATAAAATAAGTACGTAAGTGCTTTAAATAGCATGCACCGTTGTCCTTTGCTCGTTGGCTGATCATGGTGGAAAGACTACAAGGTGGATGCAATGCAGTGCTACATTCTTGTCGTTCTGGCGCATGACGTCATCTTGGTCGCAGACGTGGCCAGCGAGAGTCAGATGAACTTTTAACAAGCGCTTGCTCGCTGGTATCTTACACGCAAACTTCTCTTCTATTTATAGTGATCTTCAACGAAGTAAAAATTTTAGTATAAACAATAATTATACTGTATAAACGTAATGTAATCAATGCTTAAGCTAAGTGAATTCAAAGGAAGATATTTACAATAGCAAAAGAAACATCAATATCAGTTCATATTAAACAACTTTGAAGCTTGAACAAGCCAATATTACTCACTACATTTTCTGCTTTTTCTTTTCTTTTCTTTTCTTTTCTATTCTTTCTTTCTTTCTTTCTTTCTTTTTAAACATCTGAAGTAATACACTCGAGTATGTATAGGCCTGAATAATCTATAACACAGTGTGTCGTTAATGCATTTCATTATTATATATTTATGTATGCTCAAGTATATTTTCGTAACACATTGATCGGTTTTGATTTACTATTATTATTATTTTGCTTGAAAGAGAATTCTTTAATGATGACCACATATAAATTTTGAGAATATCTCAAGGGAGAATTAATGGTTTTCGTAAACGGAAATGCACGTACGTATATTTTCGTTATGCTTGGACAGTTTTTTTTTTTTTTTTTTTTTAAGAGGTTGCTCCTACGTAAGTTTCGTCAGAATCTCAGGGGAGGTTAAAAACTTTATTGAGCAGGGACGCACGTATTTAATATTTTAAACATCGTTTTTATTTTTAATTTATAAAAAAAATATTTGAAATCGCTGATCGCTTATTTATAGAATTTGTATTTAAACAAAAGGTTTGGTGAAACTGACAGTTCTCTGAATATTAGTGTCAAAATTTACGGCATAACAAACTGTATTATTAAACATTTGTACAAAATAAAACGTTACATATACTATTGTGTTCTAAAAATATACAGAAATAAATATGTATATACAAAGCACCTCAAACAAAGAAATTGCAACTTGACTATTTCAAGCAAGAAACAAAGTACTAAACGTAGGTGAAGACGATGTAGAGGTGTTACAGCTAGACTAGAAAACATATAAACCATAAAATTACATAATTTTCTTAATTTTCTTGATAAGTTTTCTGTCCTGTGGACTAAAGAAGACAAAAGATAAATGCAAGTGAATAATTATGTGGAATTTGGTGGAATGAGAATGCGGGAGTACCCCGAGAAACTCACGGACACGATGGTGACCACCACAAACTTATTTGACCGAGAAGCGGACCAGTATCCCTTGCACCAGAGGTGAGCCTTCTGCCACTGAGCCACCGTGCTTCCTTGATTGGTTGAGAAACTACCATATTTTTTAAATTTACTGCAGTCATTCTTAATTTTGTAATTCTGGAGGGGGCCCCTAAATATGCATATGTAATTATCCAAAGTTATGATTAAAGGGAACAAAAATTTCAAAATCTGAGTGTAAAAATGTCTCGACAATATCGCCCCGATATGGTAGGTGGATACTTTATTCTCTGTATGTAATACATTGTTATACGCGTATATCTTTGCAACCGTTAATCGTTATTAAAACCCTTCCATTCGTTAGTTAATTTGAAGGGCAACGTCCCGTTTTAGCACCGACGCTACAGGGAATGCAGACCTCCAGAATAAAATGGGACCTAAACTACTTTAACGCGTTCAATGCTCTCCATTTGCGTAACTCGAAGGAGGTAAACCTCCTAGATCATCGTGCCTCCCTTCTCGAGTTACATGCCTGCCTCTGTGGGGAAAATTTTGTCTCAATATCTTATGTAGAAGGAAATGATGATAGAAATGATCACCTCTGTCGGTTCCCCTCCCTCATGATTTCGAATCCGGGTCTTGCCTCAAAGTTCGTCTTTTTAAATCGTACTATTGGATTTTTGTATGCAGAATCAACACAAGCTACTGTAGTCCTATATACTATTATTACATACTATTAATACTAAAAAGAAACTACATAATGAAATTGCTTTTTTATAATTTCATTTAACATTGCATTTATTTATTACTTTTATGTAAAACTTACCATATTTTAGGTTTATTTTGTCCTCTCGCCCGCAAGCTAAAATCAATTTCTGGAGACTTTCCCCTCTTTTTGAGGAAATCTAAAGTAGTTTATATTACACTGAGAAAAATCCATTATCCGGACAGCGGTATATTGTACAAATACAAGGATTCGTTATGTTTACTAAGGAAATCTGTACGGAGCGTACTTTATCCATATACTACATAGGTACTGCCTTTTACCCGCTTAGATATTACATCATGTCGCTGCAGGATGTCTGATATCTAACAATCTTCCGTATTTTACATACGTATACGTATGTTAAATACTTCAGCTATATGTTAAATACGTCCATCTGTGTGTGAGATCCAGGCCGCCTATAGACACCTCTTTCTTTCGCCATGGCTGACGTCATTGAACTACCGTCTTTTGCTTGCGAAACGAGGTTGTTTACAAACTGAAAAGAAGATAGGAAGGAAACAAATGCTTGGGTAAGTACACTAGTTAACTATTACTTTAGTTAAATATTCCATTAATTATATATTCTTTTAGTGTAACTTGCTTTAATATAGTACTAAGTAAGTAATGTAGTTTATGACTACAATTCTTACTATTGTAACTCGTAAATGATTGAGGAGAATGGAATGGGTGAATCTGAATTTTGAAAAAACTTTGAATATTAATGTTTTGAAACATATTATGTTTCAAGGTAGCAAAATGAATGTTATGTGTTTATTCATTCCATTTTATATGTGACGATTTATTACTTGGTGCAGATTTACTACAGGACTGCTTAACATAATTGCTAATAAACCGTTTTCAGCGCGGAAATTTCCTTGTGTAGTGAAGATTTAGGATTTAGATTTCTGGGCTTTCGGCATCAATGGCCTTGTTACCCCATATGAGGGATGACTTTCCTCGGCGAGTACACTATCCGGGGAAAGGAAGGGAAGAAAGGATTGGGGAAGGAAGAAAACGGCCTGGGACCTATATGTTAGGTACCACTCCGGCATTTGCCTGCTGTGAATGAGGAAAACCCAAGGAAACCTCATTCAGGATGGCTGGACTTAAAATCTTTTGATACTTTTTCGACCGAGTTCTCCCCCGGGATCGAACCCGGAACCGTTCGCACCGAAGGCGAGAGCGCTAGCGACTACCCTACGCGGGGCCACTTGTGTAGTCTAGAAAACTCATTTTTACTTGGATACTTGCAAAAATTTTTTTTTTTTTTTTTTTGCTTTTAATTTAACGCCCCATGATTGTACATCAATGTAAGAGAGAAGGTGACAATGAGATACATGATAATGGTGGAATCAAGAAAATGTAAGGAAACTGGAAAGTCTTAAGAATAACCACACCTACAGTGTTCACCAAAAGGCTATTTGTCGGGAGCAGGAATCGAACCAGGGACCTAACGCGTCAGAGGTAAGCGCTCTACTACAAAGCTTTCTTTTGTTTAAAGAACTTGTTTACATTGAAATATATATATTTTACGAAGATACTGACATATTTTACAGCCTCACTGAAAAAAAAAGTAGTCAGGGAGAGTTTACTTGTCAGATTTTTATTTTTTAATTTAATTTATTTTTATTTTTATTTATTTTTGCTTTGTTATGTTCCCTAGTTAATTAATGTTTGGGTTACTGAAAATTAAAACCTTTTTAGTATTATTGTTATGTCATCACTTTGGAACCAAAAAAGTTAGATTTTTTTTCTTGTGTTTTCATATAGGAAGTTGGTAAGTTTGTGCCTTAGCATTGGTTTGGTTTCTAGAACGTAAGTGAAGGTCATGTTGAGTTGAGTCTTGGCGGGTTTAGAGTTCGTGAAGTGTCAGGCACTGCTTGTGCCCCTGTCTTCTGTCTGTGATGTTTCCTGGCTTTGGGCTGTGAGGTATTTATGTTGAGGAGTACCAACGCAGGCCGCGTGATATACAGGTAGCTTCAACAGCTACGAGTGCCAGGTGTTCATCTTTCGTTACGGCGTGACTAATGCAGTATAGTACTAGGTTCAAATTCTATGGGTGGTAAAAATGGTCGTGGTGTGGTAAGAAATACAACGTAATTGTTATTAGTTTATTAGTGTTTCTTCATAGTATAGTTTCACTATTTCTAGAAGGAATTAAGTATTAACGAAGTAATAAATAAGCAAAAGCACACTTTGATTGGCGTTAACTATTTCTCATACTCCATTGAGAATGTTTTGATCCTCAGTTGCGCAAACATCCAGTGTGCGTTTTTTTGTTTGTTTACACTGCCTTATAGATGAGCTCCCTCGTGGCTAAGTGGTTAGTGAACACGCCTTTGTCGTGGGACACCCGGGTTCGATTCCCGGCCGGGGGCCGCGGTGGCTCAGTGGTAGAAGGTTCACCTCTGGTGCTTGGGGTCCCGGGTTCGATCCCAGCCCCGCCAAGTGAACCTTGTGGTGGACAAACACCGTGTGCGTGGGTTTTCTCGGGGTTCTCCCGTTTCCTCCCACTTTCTTCATTCCACTATTTAATTCATTACTCATCACCGTCTCCATTAGCCTAACCGGCATAACCGTAGGACATAAAACTCAAAGATTTCATTTCATTTTTTCGATTCCCGGCCGGAGCTTATGTGGTTCGGATTCCACGTTAATCTGTAGGTCCACGTCTCATACAGCCTTGCTGCTGAAAGGAACGTTAAAATCAAATCAGCACTGTTTTACAGATGCAATTGTTCGATTCCGAGTTCGAATGAAGCTTTTTACGGGCAGGGGGCGACTTTTATATATACAATCCAAGGATTTTAGTTATTAGTCAGTGATGCAATATATAGACCTATATATATTACAAAATTGAAAGTGACTATGTTTGTGACTCTTAATCTCTTAAGAGCTGCGGTGGCTCAGTGGTAGAGCGTTCACCTCCGGTACTTGGGGTCCCGGGTTCGATCCCAGCCCCCGTCAAATGAACTTTGTGATGGACAAACACCTTGTGCGTGGGTTTCCTCGGGGTTCTCCCGTTTCCTTCCACTTTCTTCATTCCACCATTTCATTCATTGCTTATCATCAGCGTCTCCTTTAGCCTAACCGGCATAACTGTGGGACGTAAAACTCAAAGGTTTCATTTCATTTTTTCTTAATCTCTTTGGAATCTTGTACTTAGGTTCACAGCGGAAGCGACGAAATAACTCGACTCATCCATTGTAGCTCTCTTCGCAACCAGTTTCCAAAATGTTGGCAATAAGTTTGCGAAACGGGATATGACGACTCCAGTTTTGGGTGAAAAGTCGCTATAAAAAATAATAGAGAAATTCATTGTCTATAAGCATTGTTTTAAAGTTGTAGATGTAAACTAAACAATATGTTCTACTCACTGGCGCAAATTCGTGGGGGGGGGGATGACGGATACATGTCCCCTCCAATCTTGGAACTGAGGGGGACTTCTCCCCAATAATCCGATTTGAAATGTGTTTTTTGGGAGAAATTTGATTATTTTTGTCCGATTGCTACAAAGGAACGTGAGATAAAATAGATGTCCCCCAGAATAAGCCTCAAATCTGCAGCCTCCCAACGCTGAAGACAACTCTGATCCTCCACAACATTGTTTTTCAACTTCATAAGTATTTTGGACATCGCCAAAAAAAGTATGGTAACGGTCTTACCCCCCCCCCTCCCCCAATGTTGAAGACAGATTTGCGCCGCTGGTTCTACTCACATCTTTGTAAATAGGGCGCAACCAATCCTTTAATTCAGGGATCATTTCAGGTTGTTTCGGGTACTTTTGTTCATATTGTGGTCAAAATAGTTCCGAAATAATTAACACTACAGTACTTACGTTAAGCAATTTTTTTGTAAAAGAAAAAGTGCAGAATAATTAAAAGACCCCAAAGGACAAATATAACAAACATCTTCTTCGCCTTTATTCACGCAATCTATAGCTAATCTTGTTGCTATCGGTAATGATGTATTACGTGTGTTTCTCAACGGAAACTCTGCGAACTAAAGGACATCAAGTTTGTAGTTGTTCTTCGTTAGAGGGCAAGGGTAACATAACAATGCAGGATTGTGGGGCAGTGAGTATGCTGTATTTCCAAACTCTTCATCACTTGCGCTGATTAAAACAAACAAACAGAAAAAAAGAACGTAAAAACTGTTTTGAACTAATAATGCTTCTCTACAGATGAACATTTTGTTTGGAGCAAAAAGTCGCTAAATGTGTAAGTAGGTAAATCGTCATTTAAAAATCACCCAAAAAAGTCTCCAATCGGAAAAAAATATTTTTTGTCGCTATCGTAGGGCGACCATACGTCCCGTTTTGACCGGGACAGTCCCGTTTTAGTGGCGTGTCCCGGCCGTCCCGTCAGTAGATGGAAAAAGTAGTATTCGTCCCGTTCTATGTAAATGAAAGAAGTAAATAACAAACCCAGTATCTTTACTCCTTTTAAAAGTATTAATAATTAATAATAACAAAGAGGCAAAAATTGAACTGAAATTCCCTATATTAAACATACTCTATAGTTCGCAGTACTGCTCGAAGGCAGCAGAGGTTTTAGCAGTTGGTTGTGTGTTGAACAAATTTCAACGTGTCTTTCCTTTTTCATAAGTAGCCGCTCTGTAACAAAGAGAGAGAGGAGGAAATCTGATATCAAGGCACAGATAAGAACAAAGGTAGATCTAAAAGTCTAGGGTTGCAAGAACCTGTCCCGTTTTTAACTGAAAATTTTATGGTCAACCTACGCTATCGTTGAGGTCGAATTCCCCTTATTTAGCGACTTTACCCAAAATTGGCAACATTGACCCCCACCGAACAACCAGGGTTGAATTCAGGGGGTAGCCCGGGGGGGAATCTCCCCCCCGAAGAAAATTCATTCCCCCCCGGAGAAACTCCCAAAATTTCAGTCACAAAATGTAGAAATTACTTCACCCAATTATTTGCTTTTCTTTCCGTGTACGTGCAGACGAAATCCGATCTCTCAATATACATATAAATGACGCAGACCCATTCTATATAAATGTTAACATGTAACATCTAAGATAGAATACCAAATAGTGAATAAAACTTGTATTTCTTAACGCTATGACTGAGTTTGGCAGAACATGAAATTGTTAACTGTTGAAGAAAGGTTTGTATTTTAGTAGGTACTATACTCTCGCCCTATATTATATATTAGTAGGTAGCACTAGCACAGGTTGAGATACGAAAGGAAAGATAGGGAAGATCTTTCGATCATTCCATATAATCTCTCATGTCAGCAGACTTCAGTTCTTGAAAATATACAGTTCCTACATTATTTGAAATAGGGCGCCTAAATCCCATTTCTCGCATCGGAAGTAACAGACGTAAATGTGTTTTACGATTGTTAAAGTAAACACATCTTTCTTTAATTAAAAATAATTCAGTTAAAGGGTGAGATTCAGTGGGCGTCATTTAGAGGGATCAGGGAGGAACAGTTATCCCTCCTTGATTAGAGACTTATATAGAATTTATCAATATGATAATAGTATATAAGTGAAAGATTGCTATTGAAGGTGGCCAAGATCCTGCTCAGTGCCGTTCCATGGGGGAGGGGCAAGCGGGGCGACGGCCCCGGGCGCCGAAGTAAGGGGTGAAAAATTCGGGAGGGAAAAAGAAAAGAAAAGAAGGAAAGAAAAACAGAGGAATGAAATACATGTGGACATATATAAAATGAAAGGAAAAAAGTAATGAAAAGTGCTCAAAATCAAGGAAAAGCAGGGTTTACTTTTTAAAATTTTCCCACCTTTGGCGGCTGGTCTGTCGACCTCACTCATATATACGGGGATGCCGTCGTATACTCTCGCGCCAAGCGCTGATTTTCCACGACACGGCACTAATCCTACTGAAGATTTCGTCAACTAAACTATTGATGTATATGCAGTGAAGAAACCAAGGCTAATATGTTTGATTTAGAATCAGAAGTGTGAGAAAGAATGATAACTTTTTATTAAGATATTCCTAAGTATGTTTGTTTTAGGAGAAAAAATATTTCAGTTAATTTAAATCTTTTTAAAAATTTTTATATTAGTAACAAACAGTAATTACTGAATATAGGAAATAATAAAAATAGTTACTGTAAATAGCAGTTAAAGTTTAGTGTAAACTATTTTTGCCAGTCTTTATTTAATGTTTTAGATGAAATCAAACGATTGTTTTCTTAAAATTATAATCTCATTGAATATTTATCAGCAATTAGTCTCAATATTAGGTAAGATGTGTATGTGAATGGAATTGTTAAATATGCTGCTTTCTTGAAAAAAATACAGAAAAATAACCCTCCCCCGAGCAGTTGACATTCCCCCCCCCGGGTGTAAATGTCTGAATTCAACACTGCGAACAACACCCCGTTATCTTTAGCCTAGCCAGCATAATAGTGGGACGTAAAACTTAAAGATTTCATTTCGAACAACACTCCCAGAAACCTATTGTTATACCATTCCCAAATCACCCTTTTGTACAGTTCTCCCTATTCGAAAAAAAAAATTGTAAATAGCAGTGTTCATACATAAATATGGAACTCAATTTCCCTGAATTTTCCAGGTTTTCCAGGTATTAATTTTTCAATTTCCAGGTCTAGTGGAAGAAACTAATAGTACGAGAACACATAAATTTTAAGAATACTATATTTATATATTTGAGAATGGCCACCCTTCTCCCCAATGAACGATTGCAATTAAATATTGAGTCACAAGAAAATAAATAATTAAAATAAATAAAATTTAAGTTGAAAAATATGAAGTTGAGAAACCTACTAAGGGAATTATATAATACTTTTGTTCCATACTTGAATACATTCAAAATATACAAAAATATTGGCTTGGGGAAGAAAAAAGGGCCCGCGAGATTTTAACTGATTCTTATAGTACTCGACAACAGAAATAAATTACTGAAAGAATTTTCAAAATCGGCGCAGGTAAACATGCAGAAAATCGCATTTTCATGTACCGGTTCAAAATGGGGAAGAAAAGACGACCGCGAGATTTTAATTGATTCTTGTACACGACGAGAGAAATCGATTAGTGAAGGAATTTTCAAAATCGGCGCAGGCAAACATGGAGAAAATGGCATTTTCATGTACCGGTTCAAAATGGGGAAGGAAAAAGGTTCCGCGAGATTTTAACTGATTCTTGTAGTACTCGTCGAGAGAAATCGATTAGTGAAGGAATTTTCAAAATCGGCGCAGGCAAACATAGAGAAAATCTCATTTTCATGTTCCGGTTCAAAGTGGGGAAGAAAAAAGGGCCGCAAGATTTTAACTGATTCTTGTAATACTCGACGAGAGAAATCGACTAGTGAAGGAATTGTCAAAATCGGCGCAGGCAAGCATGAAGAAAATCGCATTTTCATGTATCAGTTCAAAATGGGGAAGAAAAAAGGGCCCGCGAGATTTTAACTGTTTCTTGTAGTACTCGACGAGAGAAATCGATTAGTGAAGGAATTTTCAAAATCGGCGCAGGCAAACATGGAGAAAATGGCATTTTCATGTACCGGTTCAAAATGGAGAAGGAAAAAGGTTCCGCGAGATTTTAACTGATTCTTGTAGTACTCGTCGAGAGAAATCGATTAGTGAAGGAATTTTCAAAATCGGCGCAGGCAAACATAGAGAAAATCGCATTTTCATGTACCAGTTCAAAATGGGGAATGAAAAAGAACCGCGAGATTTTAACTGATTCTTGTAGTACTCGACGAGAGAAATCGACTAGTGAAGAATTGTCAA
The DNA here is from genome assembly GCF_964235325.1 of Thermobia domestica. NCBI lineage: Eukaryota > Metazoa > Arthropoda > Insecta > Zygentoma > Lepismatidae > Thermobia > Thermobia domestica. The sequence continues at coordinate 329,836,470 of NC_137455.1, forward strand.
AATCGGCGCAGGCAAGCATGAAGAAAATCGCATTTTCATGTATCAGTTCAAAATGGGGAAGAAAAAAGGGCCCGCGAGATTTTAACTGTTTCTTGTAGTACTCGACGAGAGAAATCGATTAGTGAAGGAATTTTCAAAATCGGCGCAGGCAAACATGGAGAAAATGGCATTTTCATGTACCGGTTCAAAATGGGGAAGGAAAAAGGTTCCGCGAGATTTTAACTGATTCTTGTAGTACTCGTCGAGAGAAATCGATTAGTGAAGGAATTTTCAAAATCGGCGCAGGCAAACATGGAGAAAATGGCATTTTCATGTACCGGTTCAAAATGGAGAAGGAAAAAGGTTCCGCGAGATTTTAACTGATTCTTGTAGTACTCGTCGAGAGAAATCGATTAGTGAAGGAATTTTCAAAATCGGCGCAGGCAAACATAGAGAAAATCGCATTTTCATGTACCAGTTCAAAATGGGGAATGAAAAAGAACCGCGAGATTTTAACTGATTCTTGTAGTACTCGACGAGAGAAATCGACTAGTGAAGAATTGTCAAAATCGGCGCAGGCAAGCATGAAGAAAATCGCATTTTCATGTATCAGTTCAAAATGGGGAAGAAAAAAGGGCCCGCGAGATTTTAACTGTTTCTTGTAGTACTCGACGAGAGAAATCGATTAGTGAAGGAATTTTCAAAATCGGCGCAGGCAAACATGGAGAAAATGGCATTTTCATGTACCGGTTCAAAATGGGGAAGGAAAAAGGTTCCGCGAGTTTGAACCGCTACGATGTATGTTCACGAATGTCCCCGTCTTCTCAAATTTAGTTAATTACTGTGACACCGAAACATGTGACACAGAGTCACATTGTGGATGACTGCAATCGGCAACCACTGCACATATACTCCTCCCGCCCCACAGTTTGATTATTTCGATCCATTCCTCACGTGCTAACGGCATGGTTCAACATCTGCAAGAAAGAGGTAAATGTAACGTTCAATTGGCAATAGCTTTTCACCAAATTAAGCTGCATGAAATCTGATTGCATATTTGACATACTGAGAAAATTCTAGTCCGTGGCCATATGTATCACATATCCCATCAATTCATAAAAATTTTGAACACAAAATTACGGTCGTCCGTGTGACGTACTCCCAAAAGGCCTAATGTGTATCACCCACCTCACATTCAATGAAACCACATCCGTGTAGAATTTAGAAAGGAACTTCTTATGATGTATACAGGATGTCTCAAACGTTCCCTGACATGGATAACTCTGTTATTATCAGAGTTACAACAAAATGTAAGAGGAAAAACATCTCGAAATATGACGTTTTCAATCTAAAGTGAACACTTTTTAAAAAAAATCGGACGAGATGTTTGTGCTGTATACTCTTTATGCACCCAATTTTAAATGAAAATGCAACGTTGTCATTTACCTGGACCCACAACATAAGTGAATGAAGTTACTGTTTGAAACGGGGGCTGGCCATCGACATGTTAGCGTAAAAGACAGTAACTTCACTCACTTACGTTGTGGGTCCAGGTAAATGGCAATGTTGCATTTTCATTTCACATTGGACGCATAGCGAGTGTACAGCGCAAACGGGTCATCCGATTTTAAAAATTCCTTCACTTTAGAATGAAAACATTATATTTGGAGACGCTTTCCAAAGTAGTATAATTTAGTTTGTTTAAATTTACAATTTAATACAAGTAGATTCGGATTTATATGCGTAGGATTTTGTATGCATCTAACTAATGAATTCTTTATTTTCATGCTTAACTTAGTGACTTGGCTTTGGACTGCAACTGATTATTGTAACCCATTATTGCTTGAGAAGAAACAAGATATCCGAATCTTCATTTGGAGAAATCAAACGTCTATTGGAAAGCTGGGGATTACAATCATTAATTTCTACATTTCAAGGTGCGTAAATTATATATTCTGTGTTTGTTGTTAAATTACTATTACTATTATTGGGTTTAGAATCAATCAAGCACTTCATGATATTTTATGGGGATCAAGATGGGTGCCGGATAGATAAGTATTTGAGCGTCAGGCTCTTATTTCTTTTCAATTTAATATTTAATCAATGATTATTTTTCTCCCTCATTATTCCACCAAATCGTATTCCAAGATCATATATCCATTTTTGATCGATATATCCATATTTTTGATCTCTTTCATATTTCTATATTTTCGATTTTTGATATTGTTTATATTTCGATATTGCTGTATTTTTCGATATTTCGAACAAGTTTCGATAGTTTGTCAATATCGATTATCTATATCTAAATTCGGATATCCCAAAGCCCTATCGAACCCCCTCCGAAATGAAGTTTTTGGCTATGGACCTGATTAGGGATGCGCACGAGACAAGACGAGACAGAATTTTTGTTACGAAATTCGAGACGAGATAGAGCTCTTCCAATAGAAACGGATTCAGTTTTCGAGACGAGACATAACTTTCGCGGCACCTTTTCGAGAGGAGACAATCTCAAATCTTTTCTCTTGCGCATCCCTACACTTGATCATGAGGTATCAAAAAAAAAAAAGTTAATGAGAAATACCGGTAACATGTAAATACAATATAGGTAGCTAAAACATTTTTGTTTTCATTCTTCAATAATGCATTATTATTAATCTCAGGGGGGCGCGGTGGCTCAGTGGTAGAGTGTTAACCTCCGGTGTTTGGGGTCCCTGGTTCGATCCCAACTCGCGCCGTGTGGACTTTGTAGTGGACAAACACCGTGCTCGTGGGTTTTCTCGGGGTTCTCCCGTTTCCTCCCACTTTCTTCATTCCACCATTTCACTCATTTCTCATTATCTCCGTCTCCTGTAGCCTAACCGGCATAATCGTGGGACGTTAAACTTAAAGATTTCATTTTTTATTAATCTCTGTATTTTATAGTGTATTCTCAAGCTTAAGGTGATGTATAATTAAATTTTGAATTCAGTTAACTTATTTTGTTTCTCAGATTGTTTTTAAAATGTATGTACAAACGTTTATTTTCATTCTTGAGAGTTTAAAGTGACGTATAGTTATTAAACATAGTATTTAATATTGTACTCTTAACGTGGAAGTGATATACAGTTAACTTTTGAATTCAGTTAACATTTTTCTCTCTGAAATTGCTTTAAAAAGTATGTAAAAACGTTTTTATTTTATTTCTTGAGTGCTAAAAGTGATGCAAAGTTATTAAGCTTACTACTTTATATTGTATTCTTAACCCTAAACTGATACACAGTGCGTTTTTGAATAAATTATGTCAAGTTATTTGAGTGACGAACACTGGTAGAAAATCCTGACTACTACTGAAACATTTTGATTTTAAGGTGACGACTACTGGTGCAAGGATTTTAAAATATTGTTTTTCCTCCAACGGCTACTCCTTTTTTAATTCTAACTACATGGTCATTATAGGAAGGATCAGTGAGTCTTTCCAACTATGGTACAGCTCCGACAGATTCACGATGCTCAGAGAAGAGACAAAATAGTATGTTTTCAACCTTAAAGTGATAACCACTGGCGTTTTTACCCTGCTATGCAAAAGTAAGTGAGTACTCCAATGGAGTTCTAATGCGGTACTTAATTTCTGCGTTTTAGATATATGGAAATACATGTCTCTAAAATGTAAAGAACTGATTTTTTTTTTTACTGAAAACTGCAACTCGGTAAGCCTTATGGATACCGAGGTATGGGAAAATAAACTATAGGTATGTGGGGCTTGCATACTTGACGCTACAATTCGGAAATTGAATTAAAATATGACTAACGGCTATCAAGATGTTGTCAAATAAAGGGAGGACCAACACAGTTAAGGGGTTTTCGTGTTAGATGCTAAAATTTCCGAAATCGGTCATGGAAAGTTAATAAACACCAGTAGTAATTTCATCTTAAAGTAATTAGATATCCTCATGGAGTGTTAGAACATCATGGGGTCTACCAAAATTAAATTTTAAAAGCTTTTGAAAATATAATCTGACATTTGTAAACAGTATTTGAAATATGTGTTTACCCAAAACTTCCAGCTAGTACATCTAACATCTGGAGAAACACTGTGAAATAAAAGCGTACGAGATCTTGAAATTTCGGAAACAATTATTGGTGGCAACAAAATTAAATAAGATGGTACTTCTATGGGTTAAATGAGTACCTCAGTACAATTTCGATCGAAAGATTAGTTCAGTCCTAGGTTTTCTTCAGGCAATTCCAAGGGTTCATCGAGCTGTGCAAAAGAATGAAAATTCGCTGTCAATATCTAAGATAGTAACCAAGATATAAGGAATTATATATTTTATGACGTAAAAATAGAGATCTTTACGGATTTGTACTTTTGGCTCTTTCCTATAAGAAAAAAAATTCAGAAAACTACTGTATATACCTTAATAGACAATTCAGTGGGCGGGGACACAGTAGCTTAGTGGTAGGGTATTTAACTAATCTTTTTTTTTTTGCAGAAACTATTGGAGTATTCACTTAACCTGTAGAGATACGATCATACTTAACTCCCTATTTAATTTTAAAATTAAATAAAAGGAAATATTTCAGTGTAGCGACCCACGATTATGCATTTTAGTCTCAGGGAGATTATGATTAAAGCAAGTGAATGTTGTTGACAGAATTGATGGAATGCAAAGGTGGGAGGAAAGAGAGTACCCCGAGAAAACCCACGAATACGATGTGCACTACAAACTGACTTGACCGTGGATCGAACCAAGAACCCAATACACTAGAGGTAAGCACTCTACCCCTAAGCCATCGTGCCCTCGCCCATTTAATTGTCTATTAAGGTATATACGGTTGTTTTCTGAAATTTCTTCTTCTTACAGCAAATACTCAAAAGTACAAATCCATGTGGGTCTCTATTTTTACGACGTCATAAAATGCATAATTCCTTATATCTCGCTTGCTATATTAGATATTGACAAAAAATGTTCACTTTATTTCAGAGCCCGATGAACGCTTGGAATTGTCCAAAGAAAATTTAGAGCTGAATTAATCTTTCGATCGAAATTGTAAAGACGAGTCTGAGGTACTCACTCAATCCATATAAGTACCATCTTATTTAACTTTTGTTAGGATCAATAATTGTTTTCTGAAATTTCAAGATCTAATACGCTTTTATTGTATGGTGTCTCTCTAGCTGCTAGATGTACTAGCTGGAACTTTTAGGTAAATACATATTTCTAATACTCTTTACAAATGTCAAAATATATTTTACAAAACTTTTAAAATTTAATCTTGGTAGACCCCATGATGTTCTTAAACTCCATGGAAATACCTAATTATTTTAAGATGAAATTGCTACTGATGCTTATTAACTTTACATGACCGGTTTCGGAAATTTTACCACCTAACACGAAAACCCCATAACTATATGGATCCTCCCTTTATTTGACAATATCTTGATAGTCATATTTTAATTAATTTTCTAAATTGTACTGTCTAATATGCAAGCTCCACGTACCTATGGTGTCGCTTTTTATTTCACCATATTTCGGTAACTGTTAGGCGTACCGACTTGCGGTTTCGGTAAACACACACCTCTAACGTTCTTTAAAACGTTATTAAGACATATTTTAGAATATTTAGAAATGAGAGTTCTGGGAATATCATGGTACCCGAAAACCCCCATCAGGGCGTGTGTGTAGTGTATTTAATTGAAACTACTTTTGAGGTTGTTGTAAGCCCTCGTAATTACGTTTCCGAAACTGCACCATCTAGTACGCAAACTCCACAGTTCTGTAGTGTCGCTCTTTATTTTCCCATATCTCGATATCCATAAGGCTTACCGAGTTGAGGTTTTCGGTAAACAGATGTCAGTTCCTTACATTTTAGAGACATATATTTTCATATATCTAAAAAATACAGACATTAGGTACCCCATGGTAGCCCGAACACCATTGAGGTACCCACTTACTTTTGAATGGTAATACATTTTGAGTTGTTGTTCAGCATCAATAAACACTTCATAGTTTTTCTACGTGCAACCCAAAAGTCCATACCTGACCGAACAGATTTTGTCCATTTAATCTCAAAAATGTTAAGATACTTTGTATTGTTAAGTACAACCAAATTAAGCACACTGAATATAACATTTTAAATATTTTCTGATTTTTGTTGCAGGTATTTCGTGCATCAAACCAGGATTCTGCTTGAAAGACAGTCAAAAGAAGCAGTGTAGGTTGTGGCTAAAAGTACGCCCTTTCTGAAGACAGACTCAGTTGTACTTACATTATTTTGTACGAATATATAACCCTAATAAAGATACTGTACTACAAATTATTTCTTTCTTCCATAAATTATAATAAAATATTATCTCTGTTTAAAGAAAATGATTGTTAATGTTAAGTCATTTTAATTCTTTTTCTCTGTAATAAGAACATTATCCCTAGCAATATTTTTTATCTTTGTGCTATTGCGATTGGATGAAGTAAAATTCTATACGAAGCACTATTATTTCAGACATGCATTAATAACTAATGTATTGTTCTGTATGTAAGACAATGTGTATACTGAACATGTCTAGCGAAGGTGTTGTTTTAATACAGAATCTATAACTCAGCTTTTCAGTAGTCAACTTTATTGGGAATCCGAAGAAAGAAGTTAAAAAAAAAAATGTTGGACTTACCAGCGTGTGTGTGTTCGAATTCTGGACTAATCCAAATTATCCAGAGAAATCATTATATATTTCTTTGTTGCTATTTCAGATGTATCCTTTATCCAAGTCGTATGAAACGGAGACTTCATACATCGCTATACTTTGTATGAACTATGTTCCGTATTTACTTAATCACTTTGTAACTTTCTCTAGTGTTGACAAGGCCGCAGGTGTCAATCGAATAGTTTAGTGTTTCACTCATGTCACCTTGTGACTAAGGTACGTCCTGTCGGTATATATATGGTACTGGGTTCAATTAGGGATAAAATACATTTTTAGCGTTAAACAAATGCAAAAATCTACACGAAATGAGATACCGTGATCTCTGACTTACGGATAACACCAAGCAACTAATGGTACTGAGTGTGATTGAGTTTACTAATTACTATTTGGCTAAAATCAGTGTTCCTTTATCTATAGTTCTTTTCGTGCTTTGAATTGCAAAGTTTGAAATAACCGTTTTAAATTATTGTGTATATATATCTTCCGAGTAATTCTGAGAATCATTGCCCTTTCTTTAAGCAATGTATGAGACTGTTAAATTGCTCTTTCCTTAAAATGTTGCACTAAGAAGGATGCATCCAGGAAAGTCCAAATTTGCAGAATGTCTATAGCAGGGAAGAATAAATATGTTTAGTCGATGGCTGCACAACGCCTCCGCTGTCACACAGCGAATACAGCGGACGTTTAAGAGTATTCTGCACTTACTATTAGGTATCGGCCTGGGAACTTTGGCGCATCTACCCAGTCTCCTTCTTGGTGTTGCATTTTTAATGGTGAGTACTGAGTAGGAATCACATTGTAAGCGAATACGTTTCCGGCTGACACCACACTTTTAATTATTGCGACATTTAAAAAAAAAAAAAAAAAGACATACCTGTTAATTAAAATGTACAGAGAAGTTATTTCTGGAAAATTCTATTCAGGCCTCTTGTGGTAACAACTGCACTTTAGTAGAAGATACTATTAAGGAAAAGAATGAGGTAAAATAATCTTTATATCGTACAAGCAATGGATGATAACAGCTTAATAAATGATTGTATGTAAATCTTGTTTGAGTTTGAATATAGGATTGTATAAGGCTGTGCATTTTGCATTATTATTGAGGTGCTGCAACTAACTAACTGCAAACCATATGATAAATTCTTACAGTAATATATCACATATTGATTTACTCTGTATGGAAACGAAAATAGTTTAATATATGGTTAACCTCCTTTGTGCCAGGGGCGGATCCAGAGGGGGGCGATCGGGGCGATCGCCCCCCCCCCACAAGAGGAAACTTTCTTATTTTATATATAAATAAACCCATCCATAACAAGTTTGGAGCTCTTAAAAGTAGCAGTATTACCGCCGACCGCCCCCCCCCCCCAGAAGTCCGTCCTGGATCCGCCCCTGCTTTGTGCCCATAATTTTAAAATTAACGCTTGTGTCACTTTTCAACACTTGACTTTGCAGTAGCTTTCCAACGAATTAGCAGGAAGCCCAAACTTATAGGACATCCTGCAGGTAAATACATTTCTTTGGACAGTTTCACTGCTCCAAACTAAGATTTGAAAAGTGTAGTATTGTTAATTTTATTATTATTGGCACAAAGGAGATCAACCATATTTTAAGCTATTTTTGTTTTCATACAGAGTAAAACAATATTTGACAACATTACAGTAAGAATGTATCATGCACTTTGCAGTATGTTGCAGCACTTTAATAATGGTGCACTATACGTACACTCTAGATCCTGCATATGTCCGATCCATACATTACAAGAAGGCAATACGTATTCGATACAGGTAAAATCTGTATATTTCATATGGACAACCTATTAGCTATATACATCCAATCTATACATTACATATGGCCAACCTGTACGCGACATACGTATAATCTATATGCTGCATGCAGACAGTCTGTAAGCTACATATATGCACTCTGTATGGTGCATACGGATATTCTGTATGATGTATCTGGACAAGCTGTGTGCGACATAAGGAAAATCTGTGTAATACATACGTACAATACGTATACTGTATCTAGTCGTACGTATGGGGCACAAGTACAATATAGATGCTGTCTCGGGCTTGAACGCAAGAAACATACGTACAGAACGTATATTGCATACTTCTTGAAATCATGCTCCGTCCTGATAGTCAGTGTATGTCGTCATTATTAACCCACATGCTACATACGATCGTGACGTCACAAAGCTAGATATTACCTCCGTATATACTTGTTACTGCAGATAACGTCACACGAATGACGTCATTGCACTTGTGCAGACAGTACGTATAATACATACTTTTTCAGCTATACGTTTGCTGCAGGATGTTATATACGGTTGTACGTTAAGTCCAGAAACTACAGGAATTACGAATGTAACCTACGTTTTTAAGTATGCCACCTACATTTTTTTTTCTCAGTGTAGTTCTCTTAGTTTTTCTGTAATAATTACTACAGCCGTACACTGCACAGTTAGACATTCTCGATATCATTTAAAAGAACAAAGTAACAAAGAATTTCCACTTGTCACTTAAAGCCGCGCCTTCTCCCGTTGTCTCTTGCAAACCAGATGACGTCACACCCACGACAGCGCTCCAGGCGACATGCGCATGCAACCACCTTGTAGTCTTTCCACCATGTTGGCTGATTTTAAGTTCCTCTCAGCACCAAGGCTATATGAGAGGTGGACCTAATGTTTAACACGGGATTCAAACATGAGCCCATATTGGGAATGGAACCCGGATCCCTCGCATGGAAAGCACATATGGTAATCATATAGAGCTCTTGAATTTATTGATGTATCATTTTGTACGCAAAAGAGCATTGCAGGCTGTGACGTGCATTCGTGTCAAATCCCTGCTCATGCAATGAGAGTTTTGTTTTATCTGTCAAAGCATAGTGAAATGCAAGGAATCCAATTAGATGCTTCAACAAACCATCCTACGGTATTTTGAATTTATTTTTGTATTTCTGTTCTTCTTACAAAGAAATGACATGAATCAAGACTTACACATAAGCTTTCGTAGCATTATTTTCGAAATTCGATCTTCGACTGAAAAGTTACTTTCGGACATTAGGCACGCCGAAAAAAAGTTATAAATAGAGAGGAACAAAGAGAAATAGAAAGTAATAGAGAAATAGAGAGAAAGTAATAAATAGACAGGAAAAGTTATAAATAGAATTTCTGATGATAATTGAGTGCCTGAGAGTGAGAAGGGGCTATGCCACACAACCTGATATTTTGATGTAGATACAATTCCTGTTGGTGATGCTAACAATTTTCCCAATAAACCTGTTGATATTTGAAAGCAAATAAACCATTGCCCAATAACAATAACCATACGTTATGTATTTTGTACTTAGTCTAATAAAACTTCGTTTTTCTCAAAATTATCTGTTTGTAGCATAGCCCCTTCTCACTCTCAAGCACTCAATTGATTGTTAACATAATAGTACAGGCATTTTATGATATTTGCGGGACAAAATTGCAACAGAAACGTTATGAATGTTTTTTTATACAATTTAAGTATGTTCAAAACAATGGCATAAAGCCTACCATTAAATTAAATCTGATAAGGTCTAAAATTCAGCATGATATCTCTCAAAATGTGACAAATGGCTTATTAAACGACATTTCAGACTTTACAAATAGCTCACTAGATGGCGCTAGAGCTTCATCTATATTATTTGGTAGAAAAGTGATGATAATTCCTCTTGCTTACTCATTATCTTGCTGAATCTGAAATAAAGTTCAGCAATGAATTTTACACTAAATTTTGATGTCAGAAACTATAGTTCGTTTATAATGTAATCGCACACTTAGTCTCGACCGAAATATTGGTAACATACTTTATACTGTATTTTGCGTGCTTCTTGTTCCTGTTATTATTCAATGATGTTATTTGAAATTATGTAGTTTAGCTGTTTCATTTTAAACTGCTGTTGTGAACCTGAATAGGAGGAAATCATGTGCATAGCTTGCCCTGCGTGTGGTTTAGTCTCGTATCCTGCGCCATGGCAGATATTTCTAATAAATGTTTTCTGTTAGACTGAAGTAGAAGACCTAACGGCTAAAGGCATACTAGAAGTCAAAAGGACATGTAAGAAGAGGAAGATTTCACTGTTGCAAGTGCATAGCGTGTTCATAAACGATATCGGGCAAAGTTTGTAAATCTGAAATCATGTTCTGAGCTCAGAACATCTTAACCAGAGATGAGATCACATAGTTTACGACCTCGTGAACCGATATTTAACTCCCAGCATGACTATGCGCTCTACAAAATTTTACTCACCCAGAAAAAATTCTACTAGTCCACATCCCACAATAAATATCATTTACATACCTCTGGTATGAAATTAAATACTCGCCCTCACCGATGAACCACTCGCCCCGGGCGAGTGGTTATTTGCATCCCTGTTATAGAGAAATTTGCAAAGCGTTTCCTGTAAGAGCGACTACTTTTGATGAGAGGATACAGCAGATATGTAATGAAAGAAATGGTGACTGAGGAGAATTTTTGCTGAGGAGTCTGTTTCAGATCTTCATGCTGCAGATCCGTGGTATCATGAAAAGGGTAGTGTGAATCTTCAGACTGGAAAAGGAATTCCTGTACAATTTCAAGAAAGGGCCACTAAGAAATGCAGACGACCTAAAGACAAAATTGAGCGTGATGCATTACCAAATACCAAGAAGAAAGCGATGAGGAGCAGTTGACGGTAGTAAACTTAATCAAGAAAATGGAAGAGCACTTACCGTCTGAAAGCCAGGTTTACTCATACAGCACCAAATATATGCAACGCAAGCTACATGATCATTTTGGTGATCTCGTTGATATGTAGCATCGGTTTAAAAAAAATATATATATATTTTGACTTCCCGAAGAACAGAAGCAGTAGTTAAAAGAATGTCATAATATGAATCATACAGACATTGATGAACATAACGCCAACATTATTCTTGCTGCAACAGCCATAAGATAAGTGCATACATAATTTACAACAAATAAATGTATATACATAGCCAAATACCAAGGGGAAATGTTCAGTATGTAATTGATGGTAGAGTTCTAATACATCTAATTCTAAGAAATATGTATTTCGTACATCTCATATGTGAAGTGACGATATAGTAGTGCAACTCTTGTATTTGGTGGATATAATAAACAGTATTCTACAAAAGTCCGTGCTCACCATCATCTTTAGATTCAAACACAATCAGCTTTTCCAACCGTTATTTTTATTCCAGTACAAAGCCAAGCCAATTTGTTACACTTCTAAGTCGCTTCTTACAACGTGCTGGATGCTCTGTTATTTATGAAACAGCTAATACTAATTTACAGATTATTCATGAGCACTCAATGCTGCTCAAAATGACACAGCAGTTATTGATGACGACACAGATCTTCTTGTCTTACCAAACGTTCCTCTCAATGTGAACCTATGCCCTGAACCAAAGAAGAATACGAAAGATGTATTAGTGTGAACCAAAACCTTTTAAATTATTGGGTAAATGTGAAGAATTTCGAAACCATACATCGATAGTCAAAGCACAGAATTATGTCTGGAAAAGCAGCAGTAAATCTATTGTATGGTGGACAGCCAGATAAAACATTGCAGCAAATTTTTATTCGGATGTTCACCAGAAAACTGGCCACCAATGCTTTTAGTCCAGGACCCATAGTATACCCCCGTAAAAAAATCGAGGTCCAGAGAATTTGATTTTTGATTTGTGTTCTCGGATCATTATTGAGTTAATTTAGCTTGGGTAGACATTTCTAATCCGGGCCGATTAGGTTCTGAACGTAATTTTAACCCGTTCGATAGGGTGCGCTTTTTGATGTTTTCGTCGACGAAGTTATGCAGGTGCTGCAGCTTCCCTAATTATCCTATTGAAACTTTCTATGGTGCGTTCTGTTGGCCAAAGACAAGGTTTTCAGATGCTGGTAAATTTGTTTCAATCTAGCTAATAAGAGGGAAATTATAGAGGGAAAAATGGGAATTTTTCAAAATTTTCACTTAAATCTGGGAATTAAAATTTCTCATGGCTGGAAACACTGCCACTAGATAGATGCAACTCATCTTAAAATAAACTTTGGTACACCACTAATATTTACACGAAATATCATGTCGATATCTAACAAAGTTAGCATGTAATTTAAAAAAACATATCATTCTATCTTTTAAAAAATCGCCATTTTCTGGACGTCATTTTTAAGAATGGCGAATATATTTTAATGATGACTTAATATTTCGTGAATCATGAGACCTACATTCACATTCTTGTGTCAGACTTAGGTTATGAATGTCTTTCATATCTCTGGCCAAGGCCACTCCCCATTCACTTTACTAACAAAGGATTTACAATTGCAGCCTTTGATAATGTTGACTTTGAAGACAGCTCTTCTTTGTCCGGCACATATGGCACACATAATACGGCAAGGATGCTTTTTTAAGACCGTGCCAATGAGTTAGATGCAGGGAAACAATCAGTGTCAGCATTAAATATACAGAAACGAAGTTGTAAACTTATAACACAGCTGCCTTGTCAGTGTGTGCAAAACTACTACAAGCCAAAAACACGTCCCGATTTACCAGAAAGTTTCCAAGTGGCTGAGGATATGCATCATGTAGTGCCCGATACTGCAATCTGTAAAACCAAGGAAACTGAATTTGTTATTACTCTTATTCAGTGTGGACTGAAAGATCAGCACAAGCCAGTTCCTCCATGGGCTGGAATTCATGCTCTAATCTCCCAGAGTACCGTCTTATTGAAAAAGATTGGCTTTTTACCAGTAATACCATCTCCTGTCACAAACTACGCAACAGTATATACGGCTATAAAAAAATTCCAAAATGTGGGTCCTCAGCTTGAAGATCAACCAATCCTCCCAATATTCTGTGACGAAGGTGTCTTCCGTATTGTCGCTGAGATCTGTATGGGCAATCCAGAAGAATTTAGTGGACTTTATCCAATGATGGGCATTTTTCACATGACAAAAGTTGCATTGCGGTGTGTAGGAAGTTATCTAACAGGATGTGGCATAGAAGATGCACTCATTGAAACTGAAATCTTTGGAGCCAAAACTGTGCAATTTGTATTGAGCGGAACTCATTATGTTCGATCGTTATAGGGTATGCTCACCATCTCTGAGACTATAGAAACATTGCGTTGGATGGCCTTCTGGAAGAAGAATAACAAATTAGATTCCGCAGATGTTATGGAAGAACTGTGCAAGGTACACAATGCAAAGCCAGGCAACATTTACTACACTTCGTTCAATATCACAAACCTTAAGAGCCAAGTTTGAAGAGTTTATCAAAGAGTGCGAGGATAAGTCAGAGCTTTGCAAGTACTGGGGAAATGTAATTATAATCGGTCTAGTGAAGGACCTAGTACACACTTATAGAAAAGGGTCTGGGAGCTGCAGAAAAAACTGTGGAGTCACTCATTCCTGTGTTTCGTGAATTCGATTGTATAAACTATGTGAGATATGGCTCCTGATATTTGGAAAGAATAAAAAAACTAGAAATAGAAAAACCTTCACAACAAATTTGTTCAAGGACACTTCGTTATCAAAGACAGAGAAAGACGACTCAATGCTGTAGCTCCTGACATGAAATTAGAACAAACCATTCAGAGGTCAAAAAAAAGTTTCAAAGGAATTGTCGGTCAAACACGTAAAAGTGACTATGTTGCTCAATGGCAACTAGTTTACCACGAAGTACTTTTTATTTGTAACGTTTTCAAAGAGGTGACTAATTCTAAATTAATAGACCACCGTGAAACTGTTCTTCACCATGAGCTAATGGGAAAGAGAGGAGAACGTTTCAATAGAAATGTTGAGAGCCTTGTTCATTTTATGCAGCGATGAGGAAATCCGTTTGAAATGATTGAGCCTGAGAGGCTGCATAAGTTTGTCACAAAACAACATGTGAATAATGATGTAAAGGCACGTCTATTAGATATCTTTTCACATGGGTCAGAATTATAAACACAGCTGAAGCAGGAGAAGTTTGTATTGAAAATAAAATCGTTTTTTGACTTAATCAATAAAGCTAACCTTCCACGCTTTAATCGGAACAGTGTAACAGAACCACCAACCAGAAAAGCTCCACTGGTGTTCTCAAATAAAATTCTTTCCCAAGTCAACATAGAGATAGATCTGGCAAAAGAAAGTGGGGAATCTATCAAGAACATTATGTCTCACGACCTTCTTCCAACAAATGCGTTATTTGATGGAGATGCTGCGACAAAACCAGTAAAACACACACTCTTTAAAGAATTAGAAAAATATCTTTCATCTGGCGATTTTTATTTCGAAAAGGTCCCTGCACTAAACACTGCTGTTATTGTGGATTATATGTCCCAATTGCGAACGGTCAAGCTGTCATCCATGAAAAATTTTGGAGAGGTTATTCAGAGTTCTACAAATATCAAAATCAGTATGTACTCTGCAAGAACTGCATATCATATTTGACAGTTGTCTTGAACTTTCGCTCAAAGAGTGTGAGAAAATCAGGCGAATGTCTACAACTGGATGAATCGAACTTGCATGTATAACAAATTCTACACCTCTGCCTTTGCAACATGATAATTATGGTCATCTACATCAAACAAGATTAATCTGGAGATGCTAATGCGGCGAAATATTACTGATGGTTCAGCAAACTCAGAATTTCCAATTATTGCTAGTAGAATGATTGTTAATGAGGAATTGATGCCGGCACAAATATATTCAAACGGTGCAGGCCATATTGTGGAAGAACTGAAATACAAATTGGAGGAAGCTGACCTTCGTTCATTCCACATGTAGAGTGGGCAGTTCGAAAAGGTTTGAAGTGAATAATTGTTCTATCGAATACCACAGATGTAATTATTCTGTTACTTCATTTTGTGGCACTTCTTGTAAGTCAAGGATTGGAAGAATTATGGATATGTTATGGAACAGGTGTAAAAAGACGCTTCATCCCTCTTCATATTTTATACCATAGACTCAACTCAGAGATTTACAATGTTCTCATCAAGGCCCTTATTCTTACAGGTGATGACATTATGAGCAAAATAGGAACTAAGCGCGGAGCTTTAGCCGCTGAACCAGTGAAGTTTCTAAAAGAATTTGCTGAGATTGACTACGACTGTGCCGATAAGTATCCTGTGCGATTCAAAGACGTCGATAAGTATCTGGTGCGATTCAAAGACGTCGATAAGTATCTTGTGCGAGTGTGGAAAACAAAGTGTGATGTTGGTACTTTTGATGAATTTTCCTACAATGAGTTCAAGAGATCAGCCCCACTAAGTGACCTTCCGCCAACGTCATCGTCCGTGCATGGACACATTAAAAGAACATTTTATTTACTCAGATGTGTAAATGTTTTGAATCGTTCGTATGTTCCAAAAGACCTCTGTGAGTTTCGATGGGAAAACGTTGATGGTGTTCTTAAACCTATTAAATTTTTAAAGCCTCTACTCAGTGAACATGTAACTGCAAAACCTGCGCTACGGAAAGATGATCCTGTCGATACGCTCTTCTGAAATGTTCGTCATGCTGGAAATGTAATGGAAGTGACTGTAAAAACGCGTAATTGCAAATGGACATAATTAAATCCAGCTTCACGATATACGCCTGTAAAAAGAAATCGTGTTTCACAAAATTTCATTTTTGATTTGCAATTTTGCATCATTATTGAATTAATATAGCTTAAGAAAATTGTCACGTATTTCATACAAATGTAAATCAAACAAATTTATATACATATATTTATTACTTATAATGAGTATTCTTTATAATTTGAATTTGTATACTTGTGTACCCATAGGCAAACTTATGTATTTTATCTACTTGTGTTAATTACTTCTATTCATGATCTTAGATATTCTTTGCTGATCACAATAAAAGAATTGGAACCTATTTATTTAGTTTATTTCAATACATGTCTATTCGTTATTTATTATAGCCTCCATCATAACTTTCCGTTAGACCTACAGTTAATTTAGTTGCTAGCATGCATGCCTTGAGTGTATAGTCCCGGGTTCGATTCACAGTTGGTGGGGGCACAGTTGAACTAAAAAATGGTTTGGATTCATCTATAATCAATAGGTCCCCGTCTCCTTTAACCACTATGGCATAACTCAAACAAACCAAAAAAATTAACATTCTTTATTATAGTTTCCTATATAATATTCGCTATTTTGTAAAATGACTAAAAGGTTGCTGTGATAGGTTATTTTCTATGTTGATAAGGATATTTGACCTTCATAATCTACGTTTTGACACAAGAATGTTGAATGTAGATCTCATGATTCACGAAATATTAAGTCATCATTAAAATATATTCGCCATTCTTAAAAATGACGTCCAGAAAATGGCGATTTTTTAAAAGATAGAATGATATGTTTTTTAAATTACATGCTTAGTTTGTTAGATATCGACATGATATTTCTTGTAGATATTAGTGGTGTACCAAAGTTTATTTCAAGATGAGTTGCATCTATCTAGTGGCAGTGTTTCCAGCCATGAGAAATTTTAATTTCCAGATTTAAGTGAAAATTTTGAAAAATTCCCATTTTTCCCTCTATAATTTCCCTCTTATTAGCTAGATTGAAACAAATATACCAGCATCTGAAAACCTTGTCTTTGACCAACACAACGCACCATAGAAAGTTTCAATAGGATAATTAGGGAAGCTGCAGCACCTGCATAACTTCGTCGACGAAAACATCAAAAAGCGCACCCTATCGAACGGGTTAAAATGACGTTCAGAACCTAATCGGCCCGGATTAGAAATGTCTACCCAAGCTAAATTAATTCAATAATGATCCGAGAACACAAATCAAAAATCAAATTCTCTGGACCTCGATTTTTTTACGGGGGTATACTATGGGTCCAGGACTATTTTCACGTGAAACCTGAAGTACTGCCTCACACTCAAGATGCTTGCCCGCATCACAGTCTGCGTGTCTACCATCAATTCCAGCAGTAACGAGGTCATAACGTTTTAACGCCCATTGACGCAACAGCTGCGTTCATGATTTAAATCTCAGTAGCTCAGTCCCTAATTAAGCTAAAAATATAATTTTGGTATCAATGTATTCCTGAAAGATGAAGATTTGCTATGCAATGTATTCCTAAAGCTTTTCGATGGGGGTACCACGGCTGAGTGGGAAAGGGTAAAGTTTTTTTTTTTTTTTTTTTTTTGCATCAGTTTTTGGGGACTCTTTCCTCCTTGGAGGTACACTCATAAACATTGGTATGTGAAGCAATGAAGTAGTGCACTATATGGTAATACTCTGTATGTGCACTTGTTTCTTATATGAAGGAGGAGGCAGGGGCAAAATGGCCAATTTTTTCAGTCTCAGTTTTTTTTAACGCAAATTACATTTATTTTCAGGACGGGTTCTTCTTCTTCTACAAATGTTATTTCAATGGAATCTGTGTTTTATAAAGTTTCCAACGATGTATGAAACATGATCCTGTGATAATTAGGAGGGTCACCAGGGCCGCCAACGCGAAGGTCTGCAACAGCCCTTCGAAAATAATATACAGGACCTTTTTATAGGCATTTCGTTCTGAATTTCTATCTCGCCTTGTATTGCAGCAATGGCTGCTTTGTAAATTATTGTCGTAAGTGTGTTTGCTACACAGTAGCATAATTTTGTCAGCGTGTGGTGACTGTAGGAGTTCCCAGGCCCCCAAATTCCATTTGCTTCATCATCTAGTATTTTGTTAGGTATCATGTTAAATGTTGAATTTCAGAGCTTATCAGATGGAATTCAATGGTAGACTTTATGCACTGGTTTTCAGCACACTTCAATTGTTTAAAAATCGTTCATAACATTTCTGTTGCAATGTTGTCCCTCATCACTGCTTTTCAGAGCTAAATTGACTGTACTATAAATTGAGGGCGTGGTGGGCCAATGATAGAACGTTCACCAATGGGAGGTGGGCTATTATGGCCTCTAAAATGGAAATCGGGAAAAAAAACCGCTACTTCAACAATTTAGTTTTATTAACAATTTACCAAACTGGAATTTTATTAATTTTCTACTCGTGGTTATTCCCATAATCAGTTAGAGTCTAAAGGTGAAGAAATCTTGGCTCTAGGCGGGCGTGGTGGCTCAGTGGTAGAGCGTTACCTCCGGTGCCTGGGGTCTCTGGTTCGATCCCAGCTCGCGCCGTATGGACTTTGTAGTGGACAAACACCGTGCTCATGGGCTTCCTCGGGGTTCTCCCGTTTCCTCACACCTTCATCACCGTCTCCTTTAGCCTAACCAGCATAAGCGTGGGACGTAGAACTTAGAGATTTCATTTCATTTCAAATCTTGGCTCTATCTGAATCGAAAAAAAAAAGCTACAAAAGCGATACTCCATGATCGAGAAAATAGTTTATGTATCAGGCGAAGTGGTTGAGTCAATGTGAAATTGGCCCAGCAACTTATGCTGACCCTAACTTCTCAATGAAGTCAGTAATAATTCTTTGAATCGAGCACCAATTCCTGATGTTAATTTTATTTTCGATTTGGAGAAAGTGATTGGACAAGTGTGAAGTTCCCAGAGCCACTATTTGCTGGGCTCTTAACTTTTAACAACACAGGCATTAATTCTGGGGATCGGGCACTGATTAGCATTTATTCCTGAGGCGAAAATTTTTCGATTCAGAGAAATTGGTTGGGCCAGCCATTTTGCTATGCCCTAACTTCTCAACGAAGTCAGCACTAATTCTGGGATACGGAAACTAATTAGCACTAATTCATGGTTGTGAGAATTTTTCAATTCAGAGAGAGTGGTTAAGCCAGTGTGAAATTGACCCAGCTCCTTTTGCTGTGTCCTAACTTCTCAACGAAACCAGCACTAATTCTGAGAATCGGGTACTAATTAGCAGTAATTTAGCACCAATTCTTGGCGTAAAGTTCTAATTGGAGAAAATGTTTGAGCCAACTTCACGCACGTCGAATGGTACTAGTAATCTATATTGGAGGTGGTAGATTGCATGCTATAAATCACTATAGGTATAAATAGATAAATATAGACAGGAGCGTAAAGTTAAGTTAAATTCATGTCATAATTGCTATTATCTTCAATTAATGATTTTGTTTTTAAAAAATAAAATAAACAGTCTTATTCATTTACGTTATGCACTGAGAAAAAAAAATGTAGGTGGCATACTTAAAAACGTAGGTTACATTCGTAATTCCTGTAGTTTCTGGACTTAACGTACAACCGTATATAACATCCTGCAGCAAACGTATAGCTGAAAAAGTATGTATTATACGCACTGTCTGCATAAGTGCAATGACGTCATTCGTGTGACGTCATCTGCAGTAACAAATATATACGGAGGTGATATCTAGCTTTGTGACGTCAGGATCGTATGTAGCATGTGGGTTAATAATGACGACACACACTGACTATCAGGACGGAGCATAATTTCAAGAAGTATGCAATATACGTTCTTTACGTATGTTTCTTTCGTTCAACCCCAAGACAGCATCTATATTGTACTTGTGCCCCGTACGTACGACTAGATACAGTATACGTATTGTACGTATGTATTATACAGATTTTCCTTATGTCGCACACAGCTTGTCCAGATACAGCATACAGAATATCCATATGCACCATACAGAGTGCACATATGTAGCTTACAGACTGTATGCATGCAGCATATAGATTATACGTATGTCGCGTACAGGTTGGCCATATGTAATGTATGGATTGGATGTATATAGCTAATAGGTTGTCCATATGAAATATACGGATTTTACCTGTATCGCATACGTATTGCCTTCTTGTAATATATGGATTGGACATATGCAGGATCTAGATTGTACGTATAGTGCACCATTATTAAAGTGCTGCAACATACTGCAAAATGCATGATACATTCTTACTGTAATGTTGTCAAATATTGTTTTACTCTGTATGAAAACTAAGTAGCTTAAAATATGTTTGATCTCCTTTGTGCCAATAATAATAAAATTAACAATCTTAGTTTGGAGCAGTGAAAGTGTCCAAAGAAATGTATTTACCTGCAGGGTGTCCTATAAGTTTGGATTTCCTGCTAATTCGTTGGGAAGCTACTGCAAAGCCAAGTGTTGAAAAGTGACACAAGCGTTAATTTTAAAATTATGGGCACAAAGGAGGTTAACCATATGTTAAACTATTTTCGTTTTCATACAGAGTAAATCAATATGTGATATATTACTGTAAGAATTTATCATATGCTTTGTTGTTAGTTAGTTCCAGCACTTTAATAATAATGCAAAATGCACAGCCATATACAATCCTATATTCAAACTCAAACAACTTCTCTGTACATTTTAATTACCAGGTATGTTTTTTTTTTGTTTTTTGTTTTTTTTTAATGTCGCAACAATTAAAAGTATGGTGTCAGCTGAAAACGTGTTCGCTCACAAGATAATTTCTACTCAGTACTCGCCATAAAAATGCAACACCAAGAAGGAGGCTGGGTAGCTGCGCCAAAGTTCCCAGGCCGATACCTAATAGTAAGTGCAGAATACTCTTAAACGTCCGCCGTATTCGCTGTGCGACAACGTGGTGACAGCGGAGGCGTTGTGCAGCCATCGACTAAACATATTTATCCTTCCCTGCTCTAGACATTCTGCAAATTTGGATTTTCGTGGGTGCATCCTTCTTAGTGCAACATTTTAAGCAACGAGCGGATTAACAGTCTCATACATTGCTTAAAGAAAGAGCAATGATTCTCAGAATTACTCGGAAGATATTATATATATATATATACAATAATTTAAAACTGTTATTTCAAACTTTGCAATTCAGAGCACGAAAAGAACTATAGCTAAAGGAACACTGATTTTAGCCAGATAGTAACTAGTAAACTCAATCACACTCAGTACCATTAGTTCATGGTGTTATCCGTAAGTCAGAGATCATGGTATCTCATTTCGTGTAGACTTTTGCATTTGTTTAATGCTAAAAATGTATTTTATCGCTACTTGAACCCAGTACCATATATATATACCGACAGGACGTACCTTAGTCACAAGGTGACATGAGTGAAACACTAAACTATTCGATTGACACCTGCGGCCTTGTCAACACTAGAGAAAGTTACAAAGTGATTAAGTAAATACGGAACATAGTTCATACAAAGTATAGCGATGTATGAAGTCTCCGTTTCATACGACTTGGATAAAGGATACATCTGAAATTGCAACAAAAAATATATGATTTCTCTGGATAATTTGGATTAGTCCAGAATTCGAACACATATACGTTGGTAAGTCGAACTTTTTTTTTTTTTTTTTTTTTTTTTACTTCTTTCTTCGGATTCCCAATAAAGTTGACTACTGAAAAGCTGAGTTACAGATTCTGTATTAAAACAACACCTTTGCTAGACATGTTCAGTATACACATTGTCTTACATACAGAACAATACATTAGTTATTAATGCATGTCTGAAATAATAGTGCTTCGTATAGAATTTTACTTCATTCAAACGTAATAGCACGAAGATAAAAAAATATTGCGAAAGATAATGTTCTTATTACAGAGAAAAAGAGTTGAAATGACTTAACAGTAACAAACATTTTCTTTAAACAGAGACAATATTTTATTCTAATTTATGGAAGAAAGAAATAATTTGTAGTACAGTATCTTTATTAGGGTTATATGTTCGTACAAAAGAATGTAAGTACAATTGGGTCTGTCTTCAGAAAGGACGTACTTTTAGCCACAACCTACACTGCTTCTTTTCACTGTCTTTCAAGCAGAATCCTGGTTTGATGCACGAAATACCTGAAACAAAAATCAGAAAACATTTAAAATGTTACATTCGGTGTGCTCAACTTGGTTGTACTTAACAATACAAAGTATCTTAACATTTTTGAGATTAAATGGACAAAATCTGTTCGGTCAGGTATGGACTTTTAGGTTGCACATAGAAAAATTACGAAGTGTTTATTGATGCTGAATAACAACTCAAAATGTATTACTATTCAAAAGTAAGTGGGTACCCCAATGGTGTTCGGGGTACCATGGGGTATCTAATGTCTGTATTTTTTTAGATATATGGAAATGTATGTCTCTAAAATGTAAGGAACTGACATCTGTTTACCGAAAACCTCAACTCGGTAAGCCTTATGGATATTGAGATATGGGAAAATAAAGAGCGACACCATAGAAGTGTGGGGTTTGAGTACTAGATGGTGCAGTTTCGGAAATGTAATTACGAGGGCTTACAACAACCTCAAAAGTAATTTCAATTAAATACACTACACACACGCCCTGATGGGGCTTTTCGGGTACCATGATATTCGCAGAACTCTCATTTCTAAATATTCTAAAATATGTCTTAATAACGTTTTAAAGAACGTTAGAGGTGTGTGTTTGCCGAAACTGCAAGTCGGTACGCCTAACAGTTACCGAAATATGGTGAAATAAAAAGCGACACCATAGGTACGTGGAGCTTGCATATTAGACAGTACAATTTAGAAAATTAATTAAAATATGACTATCAAGATATTGTCAAATAAAGGGAGGATCCATACAGTTATGGGATTTTCGTGTTAGGTGGTAAAGTTTCCGAAACCGGTCATGGAAAGTTAATAAGCATCAGTAGCAATTTCATCTTAAAGTAATTAGGTACTTCCATGGAGTTTAAGAACATCATGGGGTCTACCAAGGTTAAATTTTAAAAGCTTTGGAAAATATATTTTGACATTTGTAAAGAGTATTAGAAATATGTATTTACCTAAAATTTCCAGCTAGTACATCTAGCAGCTAGAGAGACACCATACAATAAAAGCGTATTAGATCTTGAAATTTCAGAAAACAATTATTGATCCTAACAAAAGTTAAATAAGATGGTACTTCTATGGGTTAAGTGACTACCTCAGACTTGTCAGTACAATTTCGATCGAAAGATTAATTCAGCTCTAAATTTTCTTTGGACAATTCCAAGCGTTCATCGGGCTCTGAAATAAGTGAACATTTTTTGTCAATATCTAATATAGCAAGCGAGATATAAGAAATTATTTTATGACGTCGTAAAAATAGAGACCCACATGGATTTGTACTTTTGAGTCTTTGCTGTAAGAAGAAATTTCAGAAAACAACCGTATATACCTTAATAGAAAATTAAATGGGCGGGAGCACGGTGGCTTAGTGGTAGAGTGCTTACCTCTGGTGTATTAGGTTCGTGGTTCGATCCGCGGCCGTCAGTTTGTAGTGGACATCGTATTCGTGGGTTTTCTAGGGGTACTACCTCTCCTCCCACCTTTGCATTCCATCAATTCTGTCAACAACATTCACTTGCTTTAATCGTAATCTCCCTGAGACTAAAATGCATAATCGTGGGTCGCTACACTGAAATATTTCCTTTTATTTAATTTTAAAATGAAATAGGGAGTTAAGTATGATCGTATCTCTATGGGATAAGTGAAAACTCCAATAGTTTCTGCAAAAGAAGACTAGTTAAAAACCCTACCACTAAGCTACTGTATCCCCGTCCATTGAATTGTCTATTAAGGTATATACAGTAGTGTCCTGAATTTTTTTCTTATGGGAAAGACCCAAAAGTACAAATCCATAAAGATCTATTTTTACGTCATAAAATATATAATTCCTTATATCTTCTCGACTATCTTAGATATTGACAGCGACTTTTCATTCTTTTGCACAGCTCGATGAACCCTTGGAATTGCCTGAAGAAAACCTAGGACTGAACTAAATTTTCGATCGAAATTGTACTAAGGTACTCATTTAACCCATAGAAGTACCCATCTGATTTAATTTTGTTGCGACCAATAATTGTTTCCGAAATTTCAAGATCTCATACGCTTTTATTTCAGTGTTTCTCCAGATGTTAGATGTACTAGCTGGAAGTTTTGGGTAAACACATATTTCAAATATTGTTTACAAATGTCAGATTATATTTTCAAAAGCTTTTAAAATTTAATTTTGGTAGACTCCATGATGTTCTAACACCCCCTGAAGATATCTAATTACTTTAAGATGAAATTGCTACTGGTGTTTATTAACTTTCTATGACCGATTTCGGAAATTTTAGCATCTAACACTAAAACCCCTTAACTGTGTTGGTCCTCCCTTTATTTGACAACATCTTGATAGCCGTTAGTCATATTTTAATTCAATTTCCGAATTCTAGCGTCAAGTATGCAAGTCGCACATACCTATAGTATCGCTCTTTATTTTCCCATATCTCGGTATCCATAAGGCTTACCGAGTTGCAGTTTTCAGTTAAAAAAAAAAAAATCAGTTGTTTACATTTTAGAGACATGTATTTCCAAATATCTAAAATGCAGAAATTAGGTACCGCATTGGAACCCCATTGGAGTACTCACTTACTTTTGCATAGCAGGGTAAAAACGCCAATGGTTCTCACTTTAAGGTTGAAAACATACTATTTTGTCTCTTCTCTGAGCATCGTGAATCTGTCGGAGCTGTACCATAGTTGGAAGGACTCACTGATCCTTCCTATAATGACCATATAGTCAGAATTCAAAAAGGAGTAGCCGTTGAAGGAAAAACAATATTTTAAAATCCTTGCACCAGTAGTCGTCACCTTAAAATCAAAATGTTCCAGTAGTAGTCAGGATTTTCTACCAGTATTCGTCACTCAAATAACTTGATATAATTTATTCAAAAACGCACTGTGTATCAGTTTAGGGTTAAGAATACAATATAAAGTAGTAAGCTTAATAACTTTGCATCACTTTTAGCACTCAAGAAAGAAAATAGAAACGTTTTTACATACTTTTTAAAGCAATTTCAGAAAGAAAAATATTAACTGAATTCAAAAGTTAACTGTATATCACTTTCACGTTAAGAGTACAATATTAAATACTATGTTTAATAACTATACATCACTTTAAACACTCAAGAATGAAAATAAACGTTTGTACATTCATTTTAAAAACAATCTGAGAAATAAAATAAGTTAACTGAATTCAAAATTTAATTATACATCACCTTAAGCTTAAGAATACACTATAAAATACTGAGATTAATAAAAAATGAAATCTTTAACGTCCCACGGTTATGCTGGTTAGGCTAAAGGAGACGGTGATAATGAGAAATGACTGAAATGGTGGAATAAAGAAAGTGGCAGGAAATGGGAGAACCCCGAGAAAACCCACGAGAACGGTGTTTGTCCACCACAAAGTCCACACGGCGCGAGCTGGGATCGAACCAGGGACCCCCTGCACCGGAGGTGAACGCTCTACCACTGAGCCACCGAAGAGTAGACGACTGAAGGCGCAAGTAGCATACAAATTTATGATGCTGAAGGCGTTATTTTTCACAGCTATGGAGGAAAGAGATAGAAACAAAAAAAATAACAGGAAATCTTTGTTTTACGTCCTACGAATATGCTATGTAGGTTGACGGTCAGAATTGAGTAATGAAAATTGATGATCTTGGAATACGATTTGGCCGAATAACGAGGGAGAAAATAATCATTGATTAAATATTAAATTGAAAAGAATTAAGAACCTGACGCTTAAATACTTATCTATCCGGCACCCATCTTGATCCCCATAAAATATCATGAAGTGCTTGATTGATTCTAAACCCAATAATAGTAATAGTAATTTAACAAGAAACACAGAATATATAATTTACGCACCTTGAAATGTAGAAATTAATGATTGTAATCCCCAGCTTTCCAATAGACCTTTGATTTCTTCAAATGAAGATTCGGATATCTTGTTTCTTCTCAAGCAATAATGGGTTACAATAATCAGTTGCAGTCCAAAGCCAAGTCACTAAGTGAAGCATGAATATAAAAGAATTCATTAGTTAGATGCATACAAAATCCTACGCATGTAAATCCGAATCTACTTATATTAAATTGTAAATTTAAACAAACTAAATTATACTACAGTTATAGTGACATAAAACATACATTAAATAAGGTATACAGGGTGTCTCAAAAGTCCCCTGACATAGGGTAACTCTGTTATTATCAGAGTTACAACAAAATGTAGGAGAGGAAAGCATCTCCAAATATGATGTTTTCAATCTAAAGTGAAGGAATTTTTAAAATCGGATGACTCGTTTGCGCTGTACACTCTTTATGCGCCTAATGTGAAATGAAAATGCAACGTTGCCATTTACCTGGACCTACAACATAAGTGAATGAAGTTACTTTCTTTTGCGCTAACATTTCGATGGCCAGCCCCCGTTTCAAACAGGAACTTCATTCACTTATGTTGTGGGTCCAGGTAAATGACAACGTTGCATTTTCATTTAAATTTGGGTGCATAAAGAGTATACAGCACAAATATCTCGTCCGATTTTTTTTGAAAAAAAAAAGTGTTCACTTTAGATTGAAAACGTCATATTTCGATATGATTTTTCCTCTTACATTTTGCTGTAACTCTGATAATAACAGAGTTACCCTATCTCAGGGAACTTTTGAGACATACTGTATACATCATAAGAAGTTCCTTTCTAAATTCTACACGGATGTGGTTTCATTGAATGTGAGGTGGGTGATACACATTAGGCCTTTTGGGAGTACATCACACGGACGACCGTAATTTTGTGTTCAAAATTTTTATTATGAACTGGTGGGATATGTGATACATATGGCCACGGGCTAGAATTTTCTCAGTATGTCAAAAATGCAATCAGATTTCATGCAGCTTAATTTGGTGAAAAGCTATTGCCAATTGAACGTTACATTTACCTCTTTCTTGCAGATGTTAAACCATGCCGTTAGCACGTGAGGAATGGATCGAAATAATAAAACTGTGGGACTGGAGGAGTATATGTGCAGTGGTTGCCGATTGCAGAGTCATCCACAATGTGACTCTGTGTCACATGTTTCAGTGCTACAGTAATTAACTAAATTTGAGAAGACGAGCACATTCGTGAACATACATCGTAACGGTTCAAACTCGCGGGCCCTTTTTCCTTCCCCATTTTGAACCGGTACATGAAAATGCCATTTTCTCTATGTTTGCCTGCGCCGATTTTGAAAATTCCTTCACTAATCGATTTCTCTCGACGAGTACTACAAGAATCAGTTAAAATCGCACGGGCCCTTTTTTCTTCCCCATTTTGAACCGGTACATGAAAATGCGTTTTTCTTCATGCTTGCCTGCGCCGATTTTGAAAATTTCTTCACTAGTCGATTTCTCTCGTTGAGTACTACAAGAATCAGTTAAAATTTCGCGGCCCTTTTTCTTCCCCATTTTGATCCGGTACATGAAAATGGGTTTTTCTTCATGCTTGCCTGCGCCGATTTTGAAAATTCCCTCACTAGTCGATTTCTCTCGTTGAGTACTACAAGAATCAGTTAAAATCTCGCGGGCCCTTTTTCCTTCCCCATTTTGAACAGGTACATGAAAATATAATTTTCTCCATATTTGCCTGCGCCGATTTTGAAAATTCTTTCAGTAATCGATTTCTGTCGTCGAGTACTACAAGAATCAGTTAAAATCTCGCGGGCCCTTTTTTCTTTCCCAACCCAATATTTTTATACATTTTGAATGTATTCAAGTATGGAACAAAAGTGTTTAATTAATTCCCTTAGTAGGCTTCTCAACTTAATATTTTTCAACTTAAATTTTATTTGTTTTGATTATTTATTTTCTTGTGACTCAATATTTAATTGCAATCGTTCATTGGGGAGAAGGGTGGCCATTCTCAAATATATAAATATAGTATTCTTAAAATTTATGTCTTCTCGTATTATTAGTTTCTTCCACTAGACCTGGAAATTGCAAAATTAATACCTGGAAAACCTGGAAAATTCAGGGAAATTGAGTTCCATATTTATGTATGAACCCTGCTATTTACAATTTTTTTCGAATAGGGAGAATTGTACAAAAGGGTGTTTTGGGAATGGTATAACAGTAGGTTTCTGGGGGTGTTGTTCGAAATGAAATAAAATCTTTAAGTTTTACGTCCCACTATTATGCTTGCTAGGCTACAGATGACTTGGTGTTGTTCGGTGGGGGTCAATGTTGCCAATTTTGGGAAAAGTCACTAAATCAGGGGAATTCGACCTCAACGATAGCGTAGGGTGACCATAAAATTTTCAGTTAATAACGGGATAGGTTCTGGCTTTTAGATCTACCTTTGTTCTTACCAGTGCCTTGGGGCCGCGGTGGCTCAGTGGTAGAGCGTTCACCTCTGGTGCTTGGGGTTCCGGGTTCAAACCCTGCTCCCGCCAAGTGAACTTTGTGGTGTACAAACACCGTGTGCGTGGGTTTTCTCGGGGTTCTCCCGTTTCCTCCCACTTTCTTCATTCCACCATTTCATTCATCTCTCATCATCACCGTCTCCTTTAGCCTAATCGGCATAACCGTGGGACGTAAAACTCAAAAATTTCATTTCATTTCATTTATCAGTGCCTTGATATCAGAGTTCCCCCTCTCTCTCTCTCTTTGTTACTGAGCGGGTACTTATGAAAAAGGAAAGACACGTTGAAGTTTGTTCAACACACAACCAACTGCTAAATCTCTGCTGTCTTTCGAGCAGTACTACGAACTATAGAGTATGTTTAATATAGGGAATTTCAGTTCAATTTTTGCCTCTTTGTTGTTATTAATACTTTTAAAAGGAGTAAAGGTACTGGGTTTGTTATTTACTTCTTTCATTTACATAAAATGGGACGAATACTACTTTTTTCCATCTACTGACGGGAAGGCCGGGAAACGCCCCTAAAACGGGACTGTCCCGGTCAAAACGGGACGTATGGTCGCCCTACGAATAATTTTTCCGATTGGAGACTTTTATGGGTGATTTTTAAATGACGATTCAGCTACTTATACATTTAGCGACTTTTTGCTGCAAACAAAATTTTCATCTGTAGAGAAGCATTATTATTTCAAAACAGTTTTTGAACTAATAATGCTTCTGTTTGTTCTTTTTTCTGTTTGTTTGTTTTAATCAGCGCAAGTGATGAAGAGTTTGGAAATACAGCGTACCCACTGGCCCACAATCCTGCATTGTTATGTTGCCCTTGTCCTCTAACGAAGAAGAACTACAAACTTGATGTCCTTTAGTTCGCAGTTTCCGTTGAGAGACACACGTAATACTTCTTTACCGATAGCAAAAAGATTAGCTATAGATGCGTGAATAAAGGCGATGTGGATGTTTGTTATATTTGTTCTTTGGGGTCTTTTAATTATTCTGCAGTTTTTCTTTTACAAAAAATTGCTTAACGTAAGTACTGTAGTGTTAATTATTTCGGAACTATTTTGACTCCACAATATGAACAAAAGTACCCGAAACAATCTGAAATGATCCCTGAATTCAAGGATTGGTTGCGCCCTGTTTACAAAGATGTGAGTAGAAGCAGCGGCGCAAATCTGTCTTCAACATTGGGGGGGAAGGGTAAGACCGTTACCATACTTTTTATTTTGCGATGTCCAAAATAGTTATGAAGTTGAAAAACAATGTTGTGGAGTATCAGAGTTGTCTTCAGCATTGGGAAGCTGCAGATTTGAGGCTTATTCTGGGAGACGTCTATTTTATCTCACGTTCCTTTGTAGCAATTGGACAAAAATCATCAAATTTCTCCCAAAAAACACATTTCAAATCGGATTATTGGGGAAAACTCCCCCTCAGTTCCAAGATTGGAGGGGACATGTATCCGTCATCCCCCCCCCCCCGGGATTTGCGGCAGTGAGTAGAACATATTGTTTAGTTTACATCTACAACTTTAAAACAATGCTTATAGACAATGAATTTCTCGATTATTTTTTATAGCGACTTTTCACCCAAAATTCGAGTCGCCACCTCTCGTTTCGCAAACTTATTGTCAACATTTTGGCAACACTGGTTGCGGGGAGAGCTACAATGGAAATGAAAATGAAATGAAATCTTTGAGTTTTATGTCTCACGGTTATGCCGGTTAGGCTAAAGGAGACGGTGATGATGAGCAATGAATGAAATGGTGGAATGAAGAAAGTGGGAGGAAACGGGAAAATCCCGAGGAAACCCACGCACGCGGTGTTTGTTCACCACAAAGTTCATTTGGCGGGAGCTGGGATCGAACCCGGGACCCCAAGCACCAGAGGTGAACGCTCTACCATTGAGCCACCGCGGCCCTAAGAGATTGAGAGTCATAAACTTAGTCACTTTCAATTTTGTAATATATATATATATACTGTATATATATATTACAGTATATATTACTGTATATATATATTACATCACTGACTGATAACTAAAATGCTTGGATTGTATATATAAAAGTCACCCCCTGCCCGTAAAAAGCTCCATTCAAACTCGGAATCGAACAATTGCATCTGTAAAGCAGTGCTGAGTTGATTTTAACGTTCCTTTCAGCAGCAAGGCTGTATGAGACATGGACTTACAGATTAACGTGAAATCCGAACCACATAAGCTCCGGCCGGGAATCGAACCCGGGTGTCCCACGCCAAAGGCGTGTACACTAACCACTTAGCCACGAGGGAACCCATCTGGGTAATAGTTAAGAACAGGTACTTCTCATCTCCCGTGCACGAGGATACATCTTATTGTTGCACTACCTAAACACCCTAAGTACAAGGGCAAGAACTCAGTCTATTACCTGCTTTTTAACATCCTAGATCAGCGTTTCCTAACCTTTTTCAACTTGCGGCACACTACGGATGTAACTTGAATTCTCGCGGCGCACTCATAGATATTATTATTTGTAAATATAAAACTAGTATTTTTTCTGCGATTATTGATCTCCTTCTCACAGAGAAGAAAGCTCAATCACTGTTTTTTTCCCCGTGGTAAATTATTATGCTTATTTTTCATTCTAATTTAAAAATATAAAACAATTGCAATGAAATATTGGACTCAGGTTTTTAAAACTAAGCTTTCTTGTTCGAAAACTGTATCCAACCTTTCACTAAGAAGTAAGATCACTAAATAACGAACGAACAAACAAATCTTTTTTACTTTTAAAATACAAATGTATTTAATTTGTCGAAAGGATTGAATGTTATTTTAAATTTTCAAGTTACAAAATAGTCTGCAACAATAAAGAAGCAATAATAGTCACAACAATGATAACCAATATATATTTTCAACATTAAAAATATACAGAAAAGTAACACGGTATGAAACTTAAAGTTGTAGATTCATAGTAGAGGTTCAAAGTAATGTGAAATAAAAATATACATTTTTCCTTCGTCTTGCAATTTGATTGCTATAGAATTAATAATTTGCTTCGACTTCCTCGCGGCACACTAGCGGCCCATTCACGGCACACCAGTGTGCCGCGGCGCACCGGTTGGGAAACGCTGTCCTAGATAGTCAATGAATAATTCCTGAAAGTATGGCTCCTAAATGGGAAGTACGGCTCCTTAACTATAACCCTCATCTGTAAGGCAGTGTAAGCAACAAAAAATTTAAAAAAAAAAAAAACGCACACTGGATGTTTGCGCAACTGAGGATCAAAACATCCTCAATGGAGTATGAGAAATCGTAAACGTCAATCAAAGTGTGTTTTTGCTTATTCATTACTTCGTTAATAGTTAATTCCTTCTAGAAATAGTGAAACAATACTATGAAGAAACACTAATTAAACTAATAACTATTACGTTGTGTTTCTTACCATACCGTTTTTACCAGCCATAGAATTTGAACCTAGTACTATACTGCATTAGTCACGCCGGAACGAAGGGTGAAATTCAAACGCCTGGCACTCGTAGGTGTTGAAGCTGTGTTGTAGTTACGCGGCCTGCGTTGGTACTCCTCAACATAAATACGTCACTGCCCAAAACCAGGAAACATCACAGACAGAAGACAGGGGCACAATCAGTGCCTGACACTTCACGAACTCAAACCCGCCAAGACTCAACTCAACATGACCTTCAATTACGTTCTACAGTAGAAACCAAACCAATGCTAAGGCACAAACTTACCAACTTCCTATATGAAAACACAAGAAAAAAAAAATTCAAACTTTTTGGTTCCAAAGTGATGCCATAACAATAATACTAAAAAGGTTTTAATTCTCAGTAACCCAAACATTAATTAACTAGGGAACATAACAAGCAAAAATAAATAAATAGAAATCAAATCAAATTAAATTTAAAAAATAAAAACCTGACAAGTAAGCTCTCCCTGACTACTTTTTTTTAAAATTTCAGTGAGGCTGTAAAATATATCAATATCTTCGTCAAATATATATATTTCAATGTAAACAAGTTCTTTAAACAAAAGAAAGCTCTGTAGTAGAGCGCTTACCTCTGACCTGTTAGGTCCCTGGTTCGATTCCTGCTCCCGACAAATAGCCTTTTGGTGAACACTGTAGGTGTGGTTATTCTTAAGACTTTCCAGTTTCCTTACATTTTCTTGATTCCACCATTATCATGTATCTCATCGTCACCTTCTCACTTACGTTTATGTACAATCATGGGGCGTTAAACTAAAAGTAAAAAAAAAAATGCAAATATCCTAATAAAAATGAGTTTTCTAGACTACACAAGTGGCCCCGCGTAGCGTAGTTGCTAACGCTCTCGCCTTCGGTGCGAACGGTCCCGGGTTCGATCCCGTTGGGGATCGATTTCCTCAGTCGAAAAAGTATCAAAAGATTTTAAGTCCAGCCATCCTGAATGAGATTTCCTTGGGTTTTCCTCATTCACAGCAGGAAAATGCCGGAGTGGTACCTAACATATAGGTCCCAGGCCGTTTTCTTCCTTCCCCAATCCTTTCTTCCCTTCCTTTACCCGGATAGTGTGCTCATCGAGGGACGTCATCCCTCATATGTGACGGGCTAACAAGGCTATTGATGCCGAAAGCCCAGAGACCTAAAGCCTAAATCTTCACTACACAAGGGAATTTTCGCGCTGAAAACGGTTCCTTAGCAATTATGTTAAGCAGTCCTGTAGTAACTCTGCACCACGTAATAAATCGTCACATATAAAACGGAATGAATAAACACATAACATTCATTTTGCTACCTTGTAACGTAAAATGTTTCAAAACATTAATATTCAAAGATTTCTCAAAATTCAGATTCACCCATTCCATTCTCCTCAATCATTAACGAGTTGTAGTCATAAACTATATTACTTACTTAGTACTATACTAAAGCAAGTTACACTAAAAGAATATATAATTAATGGAATATTTAACTAAAGTAATAGTTAACTAGTGCACTTACCCAGGTTTTTGTTTCCTTCCTCTATTCTTTTCCGATTGTAACAACCTCGTTTCGCAAGCAAAAGACGGTAGTTCAATGACGTCAGCCATGGCGAAAGAAAGAGTGTCTATAGGCGGTCTGGATCTCACGTACAGATGGACGTATATAACGTATAACTGAAGTACTTAACATACGTATATGTATGTAAAATAGAGAAGATTGTTAGATGTCAGACATCCTGCAGCGAAATGATGTAATATCTAAGCGGG
Organism: Thermobia domestica; assembly: GCF_964235325.1. Lineage (NCBI taxonomy): Eukaryota > Metazoa > Arthropoda > Insecta > Zygentoma > Lepismatidae > Thermobia > Thermobia domestica. The sequence continues at coordinate 329,870,490 of NC_137455.1, forward strand.
TAAAAGGCAGTACCTGTGTAGTATATGGATAAAGTACGCTCCGTACAGATTTCCTTAGTAAACATAACGAATCCTTGTATTTGTACAATATACCGCTGTCCGGATAATGGATTTTTCTCAGTGTGACAGTTTCAGGAAATATTAATACAGTAAGAGAATGTTTTTGTTTGCTGGGAGCAATACTGTAATTATTCTATATGAAAGTTTATTAATGTTTAGGCTATGTACTGTACAAGAACCTACATTCATTAAAACATAGATCATATTTACTTCATTCTTTATTTTCTAAACAATGCAAGTAAGGACATGCCTTCTGAGTTCATTAAAATTTTACTAATTAACTAGAATCCAGGGCACTGCTATTATAAGGATATACAATTGCATTTCTTATTATTTATTTATATATATATATATATATATATATATATATATATATATATATATATATATATATATATATATATATATATATATTCCATTACTTCCCCCCAAAGTCTCTCTTTCACACACACACACACACACACACATATATATATATATATATATATATATATATATATATATATATATATATATATATATATATATATATATATAGGGAGGACTATTCACCTTTATAACTTCCAAACTAATAAACAAAAAATCTTGAAATCTTGCACCATGCGAATATCGGCAGGGGTTTCTATGTCACCAGCAGGAACAGTATTGCTCACCCAATATAAAGTTTTTTTTTTTTTTTAATTTCACCACGTCAAGTTAATGCATATGTCAAATCTACGTGTTAAACGAAAACTTACAATATTATATTTATTATTCAGGCTTACAAACTAAAGACGCTACAATATCTCAAAGTTGTAAATTTGATGGACTCTATAGCAGTAGGGGAAAGTCGTCTGGTATCGGACAGCGGGTGGTATCGGACAAAAGCAGTTTTCGTTATTTCCTGCTTAAGGCGGCACATGTCAAGCATACAGTGAGTTGATCAAAATGAACTAGCCAAGCCCACGCCATAGTGGATTTGTTCGATGAACGGTGTATCTCATGCTTCAAAGTTTTTGTATTTTTGCGAGTAATGAGGTGCACGGAGATAGATTTGTGTGCCTGCAACTTGTCACAAAGTAAATGTATTGATATATTATTGCAATCATAGTATTTATTAGGATGTGTATATATTATAATTTAGGCGTATAGTTGCCTTCGTGTTGTTACAAGCCGGTAGATAGCCATTCATAAGTTGCAAGTCATTCGGCTGGTATCGGACAAAAGGGAATCGGGTGGTATCGGACAAAACACCGGTAAGTAAACTTGACGTATTTTAATGGTTTCTGGCTTTTTCAGAAAACCATGGGGAAAATACGTGGCAATTGCGATGAAGAAAGTATAAAGTTGGTCATTTACAAACTTATTTCCAAAGAAGCACGTGTGGCCAGTGCTAGATATGGTCTTCCTTAGAGTACATTAGGAGATCGTGTCGAAAACTGTCGGAAGGGAAAGAGGTAACAGCTAAGCCTCGCTGCTCGTATAACAAAGGCACATTTAGTAGAACGTGACCAAGAAGAAATACTATACAATCATGTAAAGGCTTTGTATAGTTAACTAGTCTAATACCACTAAGAATACCAGAATTTTTTAAAACTAGTTTACAAACTTGCTGAAAAACATTATAATCTGCTGGGAATCTTTTGATGATTGGATACAGTGCAATATGTGTAAAGACTTGGTCCAATGTGACTTGAACAATGTGAAAATTTTGAAGGCAGACTGTTTTATCATTGTGATTCGTGTCAGAATAAAAAAATAACATCTCTTGATGAGACTAAGAATTTTAAGATCTATTTTTTACTCTTATTTTAGGCTGTATTTCAAAGCGTAATAAAACTCTATTTTGAGTGTAAAAACTCTTGTAAGTAAACAGCTAATATTTGCAATTAGTTCTGTTATTAAATTACCTCAAAAGACCAATTCTCTATAGTTTTATTTTTGTCCGATACCACCCTCCACTTTTTAAGAATGCTAATTTGTATTACCTTTGATTTTTTACAAAAATATATATTAATAATTTTTACCTGTCAAATCACCTTTAACACGTTGTGTGTAAGATACCAAGGTATCATTTTGTGCATTAAGTAATTTGATATAGCTATTTTTCAGAATGACAAACTGAAAAAAGCTATGGTGTCCGATACCAGACGACCTTCCCCTAATCACGCACATGAGGCGGACAGGACAATAGACATCTACAGTACATTAGTCTCTTAATACTATAAAGATGATGCTGCATAATGGATTTCCAATAAATACAAAGATACGTAAAAGAGATTTGAAATTTCAATTTATTAGTTTTTATCTACAAGAATAAAATAATTCGTGTTATTGTCTGTTAAAGTAAATAAAATTTCAACGTGAGTCGAAAGGATGTCTTTAGGATGTGCTTAGGCAACGCCACCTTGTGTTATTGAGTGATGATGATCTCATAAAATATAAAAATGAAGATCTTCCTGTTCTAACATACATAGCAGGGTACTGTTCTAGCATGTTAGCTGCCATGTGGGTCCGATCGGACCTACTGGAGTGATCTAAGAAAATGTTCTTGTAGGTCCGATGGGACCCACAATTTCTAATTCGTCGAATTGACGTTAGAGTACTTGTATTGTAAAATCCTGTCTCAACTGTTAATGAACTGTAGTGTTTCTATCACACTTAATACGGAGAAATTTACACTAGGTTTTAGTCTTTGATATTGATTATTAACGCCGCTAGGGGCGCTAAATACCAAGTAACAAGCATTTGTTGCTTTTGTAGACCCGATCGGACCTATGTGTTGCTTTTTCAATGACATGTTAAAAAGTTTAACAATGGATTCATTATTTATTCTAATTTATTTTCACAAGATGTCAGTGTCCGTGTCATTTGCTGAATTTTCAGAAAAGTCTAGATCACTACTCTGCTATTACTAATGAGATCGATTTCTGTGTATATTTCTTCGTTTTTCATTGCACAAAGATACTACTTATTAGCACTAGAAGCAAGATGAATATATCCACACTTCTCACTTCTGCACATGTAGTAATAAACAAATAACTTTCTAACAGAGTTGCCAGTTCAACTGTAATTTATACCCTTGCCCATAAACAAAATATACATACGTAGGTCCGATTGGACCCCCAACTTTTATGCACGCGGATTCAATACCTTGCCTTAGATTATGTTTCAATATTAATATTATGTTTTAAAAATATGAACAAAACAAGAATAATGTAAGTAAGTACGCTTGGCACTCTGCCGGTGAACAACAAAATTCACCATTGGCAGCTAACGTGCTAGGCAAGTTACAAGAAGCTTACGTTGTGATGAATGTAGTGATGTAGTGTTAGTAGACAAACGTATGCAAGTAGGAGAAACGGGGAGTACACTTATTGCAAGTTTAGATCGTGGGGGTCTATCATATCTAAGTGAAATTGTTGTTAATATTGTGCTTGTTGTGTATTGCATTATTAGAAAACTCATTGAAGAACATAACGAAGCTTTCTTGAAAGGCAATAATCAAAGAGGTGTAGTTATATGTCTTGCTGAAAGATATATTGATCAGAAGTTCGATGATAGTTTTCCCCATGTAGTAAGGGACATGATTTCAAAGACTTGAATAAAATTATTTGTTGGGCTACCATTAATGTGATATTAAATAATTACTGTAAAAAACCGAAACAACAGCATACCACAATGTGGAAAGAAACGAAAATTAAGTACTCTTATGAAGAGTTAAATAGTGTAGAAAACGCATGTTGTAGCAGTTACATTTGTTATATCTATGTAAACATGTAAAAGTATTCATTGTAAGTGGTTTTAGGTATATCTGTATTTGTGTCATTGGAATAAAATTAGCTTTAAAAATGCTATTTAAACTTGAAACAATAGTTTTAGAACTACAATTAAATCTAAGTATGTCCTACTTGAATTTGTCATGAAATCATTATTTTGTTTTTCAACCTGGTTCCGAATTTAAACTTGCATAATAAAAGTTTGCATTCTTTCGCATGTCATATTTTTTATTATTCTGACAGTACTACCTTATTTTTATCCTACAAGAGTCATTTCTACGCGAATTTGCGGAAATGCGAACAAAATGATCGTAAAAGTCATTATAATGTGGCTAGGACTTGTGTTTTCCTTAAGACTTCTGTGGCCTTCTGATGATGACGTCATTTTGGAACTGTAAGGCCTTGTATCCAGGTGGCGTTGGCTTAGGGCGCAGGTATCGCCCGTAAGAATTTTTATGGGAGGAACATAATTTTTTATTGAAAATGGCACAATCAGACTTTAATTATACCATAACTAGCTGAAATGTCCGTTCTTCACACGGGGATAATAGGTTTCTTGAAAATATTTGAACCCTCTTTTTTTTCCCTTATGATACGCATTTCAATGAAATTATAATGATACAAATCCGTTAGATCACACTTTCCCATTCCAACCCATCCCCGTTCTCGCTCTCATGTTGTTTTTGGGCTTAGTTTGAACTTGAACGTCATTTGGAGTGTCACTATTCATCTCAGAGACCGCGACAACTATAGACTCAACCCTAATGTCGAACGTTTACGATCATTCTAAAATGTTGTCCATTTATACTTGCATCCCTCAAGCCCCATGTGAGAGGAGGGTGTTTTTGGACTCAAATGGTAGTGGGAGTATCGTTAGTCATCTCAGCAAACCTGAAAATTGAGAACTGAACAGTAATATCTGTTGTTTAGGATTATATTATATTTTATATACCTTCCCACTTCCACCCCTCAATCTTCAAACGAATGGAGGATGAGTTTGGACTTAAATAGTTTCGGGAGTGTCATTATTCATCTTAATAACCTCGAAAATTATGGATTAGACACCAATATCTGCCGTTTCACTTATTTTAACATGTCACCCTTTCTCACCCCTAACTTTCATCCCCATGGCAGAAATTGTCAATGTAATAGCATTAGACTTTTGGGAAACTTAAGGCTAATAATCATGTCAGCTATCATTTTGGAATGAAATCTATATTTTATGTCCCACAATTATTCCGGTTAGACTAAAGGAGATGGTGATGATGACGAATGCAATGGTGGAATGAATCAAGTTGGAGGAAAGGGAAGACCCAGAGAAAACCCATGAACACGGTGTTTGTTCACATAATCCCCGCTTGGCGTGAGCTGAGATTGCACCAGGATCCCACACACCAGAGGTGAACGCTCTACCACTGAGGCACCGTGCCCTCAACTATCATGTGATGAGGTAGCACACAAACTCACATTCGCTTATATATACACACAGATTAATTACACTAGTCCACATGGGTATTGTTGTTTTGAAAATTTCACGTTGATCATATGTTTTTGAGGTCGCTCATTCAGAATCTGGCATTAGTTTTTTTCCATCACCCTAGAATTACTAGCAATTCACTATTTACGCTCGAACCTAATAGTATATGTTTGCTCTGTAGTTCATCAAGCACTCCCTAGATAGCAGCAGTGCATCTGTAAGCAATTATGTAGCTGATGTAGGTACGAGGAAAGGAAATTAGTTATAAATTTAGTCCATTAATGACATTTATTTTTAGCTACAAACTAAATTGTATAACGCGCGTAAAAATGTCCCAGTCAATCTTTGGTATAAGTTCTTTTGTAGGTCATAGGTTAATTATTTTCAGTTTATGAATGAACAAAGCAACTTGGGTAACATTAGGATTTTTCTGTGGTCCTGTGCTCTTGTGCTGTAGACAAAGAAGAAATGGCACGTCGTGGTTGTAAATATAGTCCGAATGTGTTTTCTTATATTTGCGGTGAATTTGTTTCCAAGAGACAACGGCAATGCTCTTCGGAATTTGTTTAAAAAGCATATTACGCTTATTTTCAAATAAAACTTGGTGATCAATCAAAACCATAGGCTCCACATAAAGTGCGCCGTTCTTTTGTTGAATCTTTGAGAAACTGGAATAAGGAAAAGGAGGTGTCTATGCCGTTTGGAATTCCTATGGTTTGCAGGGATCGAAGAATCATACTGACGTTTATTACTTCTGCTGTTGTGAAACTGTTGGCCTCAATGCTAGAAATAAGAAGAAGGTAATTTACCCAAATATTTAATCAGCTATAGGGTCTGTGGGTCATGGTCCACACATTCCTATCCCAAAACCTTCATCACTGCTACAGTGTGTTAGTAATCCTAGTTCGTCAAGCCAGAAAAGTGACATAGAAGATGACAACTTTGAACTGCCTAGTGGTTCATCTCAGGCTCAGCCTATGCTTTTTCACAAAATGATCTTAATAATTTGGTTGCGGACTTAAATCTGTTGAAGGAGTCAGCAGAAGTTCTTAGTTTTAGGGTTCACAAAAAAAAAAAAAAAAAAAAAAAAAAAAAAAAACCTTCTGTCATCTGGAACGACGCTTGCCCGGTACAGACAGAGAAAGTTAATTTTCACGCTATTTTGTACAAGAACATTTTGTGTAACCGAATTCTGTAGGACGGAATTGAGTTCAGACGTAATTTTCATTGCAGTAGTCTTCTTTTTAGCAGCTACAATCCGTTTTAATTCCCTCTGGTCCCTATCTGACAGGATTGTCTTTCTACCACTGTTGTGCTTTGCAGACGTCGTTTGCCCATGAATTGTGTATGCCCTCGTGACATTGGACACAGTGCCTTTCGATACCCCCACAATGTTCGCCACTGTTGCCACTGAAACTCCAACCAGACGGGCACCAACGATCATGTCTGTTTGGAAGTCTGTCAGGTTGCCCATTTTACCGTACCACTTTCACACCACGACACTCACAGGTGAACTGGTTACTGCTGACGGAAGAGGAAGGTCTACATGATACATTGAAAACAAAAAACGATCGGCAACCATAACACGTGTTGTAGAGTGGAGGGCCAAACTTACGTGTCCTGTATGAAGTGTTATTAGTGTTTCTACCTGGTTTGATTATTGCTTTGTAAGAGGATAATTAAGAATTCCAATTATTCTATGAACTCTGTGTATTCTCATTATCTGAAAGAAGTGTAATGTAACGTTTGTGTATAATTGGATATGACATAAGTCTTCAGATCACATTACCAACATGTCTGACAATCTAGCCACAGGCAACCATACAGCTGAGGAACACATACCTGCTGATGTCTTAGATCGTTGGTTCTGTTGATTAAGCTGTCCACCCTCTGGAGTCTTCTCTGGACGTTTATGCTGGAATATCTTTTCCGCTACTGCCTTCGTCGTAAGCCGATAATCATTGGTAGTCTATTCAATCAAGTACGAAAACTTCTAGCGTCGAAGCTAGAATACTACTTCTCTTCTCGATGGTTGCTTACCACCTCAACTCTCTCGAACTACTCGCCGACTGTCTGCGACTGATCTCCACTGCTCCGACTGATTCGACTGATCTCGATCCATCTTGGATTTGGGCTTTTATCATGAACCTCCAGACGATGGAATCTGCCGTCTCATGTCTGGAACGCCCCAACTGTCGGCCAAACTCTCAATTCTCCATTGTCACACCATGACTGAAATTCCCAGACAGTCCGTTTCTGCAAATCTGACTATTATGTTATATCCGAAATTGTGTCTCTGTTAACAATGTCACGATACAACCATCTTTCTTCATTTAAGAATTACATTTTCTTTTCTTACTCTATTATTTACATCATTCTGCCGACTCGCGTCTCGACAGTGTTACATCAATAACAATAACAAACCCACGTGCAATGAATTGTTTTTGTTTACATAATTCCTTTGTACTGTCCACAGATGAAAACGTAATTTTATTCTGATTTCATTTTAATCTGATTTTACATGAAATAAACTTAAATAAATCTATTATAATTCTATGTTCCTTGACTATATATATACACACACACACACACACACACATATATATATATATATATATATATATATATATATATATATATATATATATATATATATATATTGAAGACTGTTCTTGGTACGATCTCTCATATTAGTTTAAGCTACATTCAGTAGAATAACACGAGACAGAGTCTCATTTAGAAATCAAATGAATTCCGGTTATAGAATAGTCTTTGCTCGATTTTCTTCACCACCAAAATACTTTTTCTTTTAATTTTTAAAGCAAAATCGTAAGACCCTAAGGAACAAAATTATTTTCTTTCGTGAGAACCTGTCACTTGCAGAGGACCAGAATAATTCATTTCGGTACGAGGAAATAACTTTTCAATTACGCTGACAGTTCAACATTCAAGGTTTGTGCAGCAAGAGAGGAAATCTTTTAGTTTTGTTTCCCTATCTAGATTCAATATTTTTTACTTTCTTTAAAGGTAGTTCTATAACTTAAGAATTAGTTCTTATTAGCTAAAACCCACAACAACTACCAACAACTACCACTAGAAGCAAAAAACACCTTTAGATTGACGAATTGTGCTTTATGTCTTTGTGCAATTCCGATATCTAAAAACGACAGTAAGTTTCATTCCACAAATTCAAGTCACTTCTTTGGTTTTAAACCGAGGCTTTATAACCACTAAGACTTAGTAGGACTTGAATATCTGAACAAGTTCACCTAAACTAAGAGCGCTGGCCGCATGGTAGGCCAGTCCAATTAGAATTCGCTTATATGGTGCTCGTGGGCGACATAATTACTAATGATGTTTTTCTTCATAAGATTATTTTACTTGTCTTTCTCTTTAACATACTAAAATTCCCAATTGATCCGACTTGTGGACTGGCCGCAATCTTGAATAAAGGACGGACAAAGAGACACATTCGATCTTTGACTAATTTCTCAAAAACACTTACTTTAGAAAAAAAAATGAACTGAACCAATTAAAAAAAATTCTATCAAAAGATTTTTTTAAATATTTTCCAAAACTCATCATTCTCCAGAAATGACGGTCTCTTGCCGGAAAATTGTATTGAAAAACACCTTAGAATTGTCAGTTTTATCGGAATGTTGAAAACATTTAAAATTAATGGCCATCATTCACCTCTAAATGTGTGTGTGTATGGGTGTATGTGTGTGTGGGGGGGGGGGTTTATGATGGGTGAATTTTAAGATATCGTATTTCTTAATCCTTGGTGATTAGTAAATGTTCTCTTATCACAAGAAATTGAACCACAAGGCAGTACCAGTAGTTCTAGGGGGAGGGGGAAGAACATTTCTCTGATCTTCAAGTAACAAGAAGTATACTAAATTTTACCTTTCGTAATAAAAGCATCATTTAGAAATGAATGATAAACATTAATGCTTAAAAAGGGTTTTTAAGATTTCGATAAAACTGACAGTTTTCAGATGTTTTTCAATATAATTTTCCGAAAAGTGGCCATCATTTCTGAAGAATGGTGAGTCTTGGAGAAAGTCTAAAACATCTATTTGATAGGATTTTTTTTTTTCAAATCCGTCTAGCTCATTTTCTTTTTGAAGTTAACCGTTTTTTCAAAAATTAGTCAAAAACAGAATGAAACTGTCTCTTCATTAGCCATTTCTTCAAGACGGCAGCTTTAGTGTAATTCGAATCAGTGGAGACTTTTACTATGTTGGTTAGGAAGACAATTACAATAATCCTACGAAGAAAATAAGTTCATTGCTATGTCCACGATCGATACCTAATTTGACTGACCTGTGAGATTAAGGACAATCATTACTGAATTATCGTACTTTGTAAACAGATATTAAAGAAATGCTGTCGCATCTACACATAGACTCAAAGTAGCACCATAAAATATGTAGCATATAAGTTTTTCATACTCGTCCAAAGCAGACTGCATTATTATTTTTCATGAGTTTAGCATAACTTTCAAAAGCGAGGCTATTTGAGACGTGGATTCACAGCTTAACATAGCATTCGGACTACATGATCTCCTGCCGGGAATCAAACTCGGGCGTAAACCTAGCATATAGTCACGAGAGAACTGCAGTATTATTTTAGTAACATGAGTTCGTTTTGATCTTTCTTGTTTTTTTAAAAATCATTACTTTATTTACATTTACATAAGAAAGTCTTTCTTGTAAATCATGAGTGCATAAAGACATGATCATCCTTGCGATTTTAACAAAGCTTATTACTGTATACTTACATACATGTTACGTAAATCATAGGTAAATCATCATACTATATGTTAGGTAAATCATTTAGAATGAAATAAATATGTACAGTATTATTCACAAACAATGGTTTTACTTATTTAATATGATATTTACTAGTACTTAATTCTGCTTCAACACACACTATTTTACCAACAAAATCTGAATTTACTTCCACCTCTTGTATGTATAAAGGTAACCAAGAACCTTCTGTCGCTTTTTCACCCACCACATTCGAATATCGATATGTCACCTAAGACGTACCTGGAAGATCAAAAATAGTCTCCATCAGCATCGACGACCTTCTGCCAACGTTCTGGAAGGCCATGAATTCCATCGCGGTAGAACTTGGTGGGCCGTGAATCGAAGAAGGTATTAAGTGCATTTTGCACCTCTACTAGGGATTTGAGTATTCGTCCTTTAGGGCAATTGTCCAAGGAATGGAACAGGTGATAATCGGACGGTGCATTGTCCGGGGAGCATGGAGGATGCAATAGCGTTTCCCATCCAAGGCGGAGAATGGTCCCTGTTCAGCCTAGCCACGTGGGTCTTAGCGTTGTCCTGTAATAGGAAGACCCCTTTGCGATTCAGAAGTGCTGGCTCCAGAGTTTTGAGTTTTCCTTGAACACGGCTCCACTGCTGACAGTACACAGTTGTATTGATGCTCTGAACAGCTGGTAGCAGTTCCCGATGCACAATGCCACGAGCAGTCCACCAAACACACAGGAGGAACTTCTTCTGGTGCAGTGCTGGTTTCAGCTGTTTTGGAACCGGTTCATCGGATGCTAACCAATGATGACGGCGCCAGGAGCTTCGTACAGGACTCACTTCTCATCAGATGTCAGCACCCTGTCCAGAAATGGTTCCTTCCTCAGACGATACAGCACAGAAACACAGGTGTCTGCTCGCGTTGCATTCTGGCCCGGAGTCAAATCCTGTGGGACATAATGACCCAACTTGTAGTGCTTCCCAAGTTGATGGAGGTACTGCCGAATGGTTTCTTCACTCACCCTGAATTATAGTACCAGTTCCTCACATGTCTGGCCACTGTTCGCCTCAATTACTGCCTGAAGATCTTAATTTGTATATGTGTTGGTGCGTCTTCGAGTGTTTCGTTACCGTTCTTACTTGTTAAACTACCACTGCACTGTCCGCGTAGTGACGACATCCTCACTGAAGTCCTCGCATATCTTCCGTCCCGCTGCAGCGGCGTTTGACTCCAGTTTGAACTCGTATAGCATACATGTCCTTTTAACGCTCTATGTAGGTCCCATGTTCACTCTGTCCTTATGCAAGTTCACGGTGTAACTGAGTTGCCACAACCAGTTAGTATGTTGGATATACCCACAGTAACACCTGACATTCGCCTTATCTCCATTCGCATTCAACTTACGGTGTGAGAGCCAATTGAACACAATCCTCCATAAAAAGCGGCAGAACTTTCTTTGTTACCTTTACAGCTACACAGCTCTACATTAGTGGAATTACTTTCAGAAATTCGCAATTCACCAACTGTAATACGTAATTTCTTCTGAAAATTAAAATAAAATTGTAAATGTATGCCTCTTTTTGTTAAAGCATTGTTAAAATATTTGTTAAAACATAAATCAGATACGCAGTGTTGTCAGAATCAATTAATTTTTTTTCTTTCAGTGACAGGCGTTTCTCTAATATTTTCGAAGTATCTTTCCGTAACTAACTGAATGAAAATTGATTTTTTTAGTACTACGATTATTAAATTAAAATTTTCGTTAATTGAAGAACTTACACAAAATTTAAGTTCAATACATAAGTAAAGTATTTACTACTATTATATTTGAAAAAGTTTATTATTATTATTATTATTATTATTATTATTATTATTATTATTATTATTATTATTATTATTATTATTATTATTATTATAAGTAATATATGGGTCGCTGTTAGAAGATATCAAACAACAATAGATACAATCTGTTACTGAACAGTACTTTTTCATAATACTTACATAAATAAATTCTCTATTCCAGTAGAATACTGTAAACTGCACGGATTGACACGGAACAACATACTTTTAACGTCATAATATTAGATTGGTGCGAATGAAATGTCCATAACCAAAGGCCAAACAAATACGATACAAGAACTCTACAATATCTGGTTAATCAAAATAGTTACCATCTGTAACTACACTTACTATTGCTCGGCCAAAGCTTGGATTCCGTGGCGAAAGAAATCTGGAATCTGCGATGCGAAGAATTGTTCAACCCGCAGGCCACACCGCTTGTTCATCAGGAAACGTTTTCCTTCCCAACAAGTGATGAAGAAGAAAATGAACTGAAATGAAATCTTTCAGTTTAACGTCCTACGATTATGCCTTTTAGGCTAAAGGGGACGATGATGAAGGCAAGTAAATAATGATGGAAGAATTGGTGGAATAAGAAAGTGGGAGGAAACGAGAATATCCCGAGAAAACCAAGGGACATGATGTTGTCTGCTAGAAGTTACTTCGGCAGGGATCGAACCAGGGACCCCACGTATCAGAGGTAAGCGCTCTACCTCCGAGGTCCCGTGACCCTCCTTTCCCTTGATCAGGATTAAGTCTTTCGACAGGTTTTGGGACTAATGAGTTTTTTTTTTTTTTATTTTTTTTAAAATTTTAGGTTTGGGCCTGGAAATGTTTCTTCCATGTTCCTCGATCTTCAACTTCCATTTATAACTTTTAATATTTTCTTCTATTTTTCAAATCATCGATCAGTTGTATTCTTCTTCTCCCTATTCATCGCTTTCCTTCCATCTCTCTTTCTATGGTGGTATGAAAAAGGCAAATTCTTCGCAAGATGTTTCCACTCCAATTGGACTTGCTACGCTTACTAAAATCGTCCTCTTCTCTTCTATTCATTTCAAAACATCCTCATTTGCTATTCTCTCTATCCATTTTATCCTCTCCATCTTCTTCGAACACCACATTTTGAAGCTTTCTAAATATTTCTTCTCTGATTTTCTTAATAGCCTAGTTTCTGAATCATAAAGTCCAATGATCACGTTGCTGAAAGAGATTATAGTCCATAAGAGAAACGTGAGGAGAGTACGGTGGATGAAGAAGGGTTTCGTAGTGCAACTTATGGAGATTCTGCAATCGTAAGCCTTTTGATTGCCATTTGCGCGTTTATTATTGTACGACATGAGGTCCCTTTTTGTTTTGAAAATTTCTGGAAGCTTGCGAGCAAAGTTGTGGGTGGTACATTTCATTGAGTTCAGCACTATCAGCACCATGTCTGCAGAGATGGTTTTTCCTCGCCGAAGAAAGATGATGGATGACCCCCAACACTGATCACTATAACAGCAACAACAAAGTTTTGGAAATCGTCTTGGTCTTTGATCAAGATCCAAGCACGGTTCTGGTAGCTTACGATTGTTCTAGCACATCCATTTTTCATTACAAGTGACAATCTGAGAAAGGAAACTTTCTCGGTTATTCCTTAAACTCACAGAATTTCACAGTTCCAGACGTCGATTCTTATTTGTCTATGTCAACTCATGTGGCACCAATTAAGTTCAACATTTTCACCTTATCGATTGCACAGAGCCATCGAACGACTGTGGTATGGTGTATGCCTAACTCGTCTGCAATGACACGAACACTTTTCCGAGGGCCCACTTCCATGGTATTTCTGAGGACTTCATCCGAACATGATGTTGGTCGGTGCACACGGGACTCATTTAGCAATGTTATGTCACTGGAGCGAAATTTGACAAACCAACATTGAATGGCTCATTTCTGACCCAAATACAATGTTTTCAGGGTATTGTTCTCAGGGACGTTATTTAGAAAAGGCAGGGAGGACCAATTGCACCCTATACTATATATATATATATAGTATTGTATTGTATGTTAGTATACAAGAGAAATGAAACTACGTATTATGTTGGTAGGGAATCTTGTTTCCTTCAAGCAAAGTATAAAATGACACTACTGCTTGCTGTGCAAAATTTTCCGGTTTGAAATCGTAAACAATAATTGTGTGTTCTCCATGGTACATTTTCATACAACACTTTAACAATGCACTGTGTCCTGACTGTACGGAATCCCCAGGTTATTTGCTAAATGTGTACAGAATTTGTGATGTTGGTCGCGTGAGCATAGGCCATCCCTGTATTGTGTTGCTGAGGTGAATTCTCATTTGACTCAAACCTGATATTTCATTACCACTAACTTAATAATTAGTTTCTCGCGTTACTTGCGAAAACTATACATGATAATTCACCCTAAAGCATGCCATTTTGTTCATCATAATGTGAACTGTCGATTCATGTATGTCATATGTTTCGACAAGATTGCAGTTGGACAAAAAAAAAAAAAAAAGTTATTCTCATTAGCCATACTGAACATTGTTGAAGTGTTTTTTCCAGACATGTTTTTGGAGGGCACTTCTTCCTGGAGATCTGACAGTGCCCAGGGAGGAGACGAAAATAATACGTTTATACTATAATAATAAATAGAATAGTGCCAGGAGTGCCCCACGGAATATTAAATGTGCCTCCCTCGTATACACGTATTTCTGAGAGAAACACTGCATTGTCTTTGCTAGTATCATAATGAGAAGTTCGACTTGTGTATGCTTCAGTACCAGTTACAACTAAATAACTGGCGTGGCTAACGTACAGCTGTGATGCCTAACCTTGTTCAGTTGGCGTCCCCTTTCGTGAACCATACATACTTCACACCCCACTCCTTGTCGCTCGTTGATCTAACCCCTTTTGTGATTTTAGATGCGGCATTGAATTCTCAAATCAATGATAATAATAACAATAATCTTACCTATTGAAGCATTCCCCAAAATAACGCTACGTATATGGGATATTTTGGTCTTTCCTGACATTCTGAGTTCAAAGTATAATCATGCTGTGCAAAGCATGATTGACAGACATATCCTGAAAGAATCGTTTCTGTGTTGCACCAAATATGGCCTTAGTACGCTCACAAACTTTGAGAATGAAATTAAATGAAATCTTTGTTTTACGTCCCACAGTTATGCCGGTTAGGCTAAAGGAGACGGTGATGATGAGTAATGAATGAAATGGTGGAATGAAGAAAGTGGGAGGAAACGGGAGAACCTCGAGAAGACCCACGCACACGGTGCTTGTTCACCACAAAGTTCACTTGGCGGGGACTGGGATCGAACCCGAGACCTCAAGCACCATACAACGTTATTCTGATGATTCCCATTATAATCATTTCAAGTAAAAGCTCTGTAGTCAATGTACTGCATTATTATTATTATTATTATTATTATTATTATTATTATTATTATTATTATTATTATTATTATTATTATTATTATTATTATTATTATTATTATTATTATTTACCAGCATTGTTCTTAATGGGACCACAGGTCCCACTCAAAAGATAGTTATTTTGTATATCTACGGAATTTCTATAATTTAACACGTCTTTCTTACAATATTCGTATTATTTCTAATCATTAATGTAGTTTATTTGTCAGTAGCTTGCGCCTCCTTCTTCACACCCGCAGGGGTCGTGCACCCTTCCAGGTTGGGAACCACTGATATACAGCATTAATTTTTAGTTTTACAAAGTAAATATAGCTATTGACAATTTCCGATAAGAAAGTACATTCACTTATAGAATTTTGTTCGGTTCGAAGAGATCTATGGATTGGTATATGATTCGTATTTGGATTTTTTTTCGTTAAACCCTAACAATAGTGCAGAATTATTAGTATTTATTAATGTAACGGAGCTTATGGGTAGCACAAATACCTTTGGTAACACAGAGTCGTGTTCGATTCCTGGTAAGAGTACATAATTTCAAGTGATGTTGCTATCATTGTGATATTTTACTTATTTATTTAGAGACATTTCTCGACATTATTGGAATCTAGTGCCTTAAGCACGATACGTATAAAGGTTGATGTCCCTCGGTGACGACATTATCTGGGGAAGGGGGAAGGAAGGAAGCGGTGTAGTATCTGCATGTTAGGTACTATCCCGATATTTGCCTGATAGAAAGGAGGAAACCCCAGGGGAAAAAAGTCACTCAAGATCGCTGGCCTGAAATAGTTGTTATACTTTTCGAACCGAGTATCCCCACTAGAAATCAAATTCAGACCACTCTCACCAAAGGAGTAATTAATTGGTAAATTAGTTATTAGCAATAGTATTCCTAATCTTACATGGATTAATAATTATGTATGTTCAAATATGTGAACTCTCTATCGAAGCATTCAAATGCGAAGTTTTTTTTTTTTTTTAATACTCCTGTTTCTCGTCTACCAACTTCGACTGTTATAATTAAGCACCCTGAGTAGTAGTAGTAGTAGTATCACACTTATATCTTGGCTTAACTGGTTTTAACTTAATAATCTGACAGTCTCTAGCACTTATCCTTGGGACACTGTTGATTTTTTTTAAAAAAATCTATTTCTCGAAATCTCTTACCATTTTTGCTCTTATGTCTTTCGACAAATAGACAGACAGACGGACGGACGCACATAACTTTCTATAAGATCTCCAGCACTTAGAGGATAAATAGTATGGAACTCTAAAGAATAAGGTTCACCGTTAATCTTTTTCTAGATATAGGTTTCGTGATATAGGCCTACTACTTCCTAAAAGAATTTTTGATACCTAATAATTTCATCTTTACTTTTTAATGAGTCTTCACACATATCGTGATTTTTCGAAAATCGGCTATGTTCAACCTGAAGTATCTCAAAAGGAACATCTTGAAAAGTTTCATATTTTCACAAATCAATCGTTATTTGCGCAATACGAGGGTAGGTTGATAAGTTCTCAGCCTACCCAGGTTTCAAACAAAGCTAGATTTAAAAGTTATATATGTTTATGAGGCTTATAATTTGTGAAGCTACTGAGCTTTGTAATTTGTGAGCTAATTTGGCTAAACCAATTTTAAATTAGTTTTTTTTTTTTAAGGTCCAAAGTGAGGATGTCAGCCCACGTCCCAGAAAATAGTAAATTTGAATACCGTGCATTCATCAAGTACCTCTTCCTAAACAGTCTTTCGACGAAAGAGATCCACAACGACCTTGTCACGACATTGGAGGACAAAGCACCATCGTATGCCACTGTGAAGAAATGGGCAGCGAACTTCAAACGTGCGCAGTTTGGTCTGAACGATGATCCAAGGTGTGGTAGACCAATTTCAGTGACCTCTCCCGAGATGATTGACACCATTCACCGGATGATTCTCGACAATCGACGAATCCTGCTCAAACAGATACAGGACACATTGGGCATTAGTCATGATTGGGTGTGAAAAGCAGTACTAAAGGGGAAGGGACGTGGAAAGCTGTCAAAAGGGGTAATCTTCCTCCAGGACAATGCGCCCTCACACACAGCACGTCTGACATTGCAAAAATTGGAGACCTACGGTTTCAAATACAGGAACATCCATCTTATACGCCTGATTTGGCTCCATCACACTTTTATCTCTTTCCTAAATTGAAAATGTTTTTAACGGGAACGCGTTTCAATGGCGCCGATGACGTCATTTCTCAAACAGAGGCCTGGTTTGCAGAGCATTCATCCGACATCTGTTTGTCTGGCCTGCAAGCACTACAGCAGCGATGTGAAAAGTGCATTGAACTACAAGGGGAATATGTTGAATAAAAACACCAAGCTTCGCTTCCTATCTACTTGTTTTCTTCGTGAGGCTGAGAACTTATCAACCCTCCCTCGTATCAAGTGATTAAAATGTGATCGTTAAGAATTGATTCGTTTTTTTTTTTCTTTCTTGTATGGTGAAATTCAGTTTACTACCAACTAAAGTACAACTAAACTGAAGGTTCATTCTACAACTTAACTATGCATGTTAGGTATTTAAAAAATAGGTCTAACATACAATTTAGTAGAGACGTTAGCAGATATTAATATATTAGTTCTCCAAAGACGAAAAAGGAATGTATTTTATCCATTTTTCATGAAGGATCACCGTCTTAATGATTTTCTTATGCCACTGTATCTTTAATTCATTCCACACGTATTCTGTACATATGTAGTGTGTCTATTAATAATGAAACATTTTGCACTCACATTTAAACCTTTCTATAGATGTTTTTTCTTCTTTAAAAATGAGTTCCAGCCAATTTAATGTCTCCACAGGGTACCGGGACCACCTCCGTCTATGTCTTCCTGCTGTTGACATTGCAACTGTTAAAACAATCAGTTGTGAAGCTGTACATGAAGTTCCCAAACATAAATGAATAGCAGAATTCGAACGAAGGGTCGTCGAGGATTGCAACTGTCATTTTCCCTATCTTCTCTCCTTTCTTCTTTTTCTCTCTTTCAGTAAATTTAAAAGTTTGAATCAAAAATGTGTTTTTGTCAGGTAATATCGTGTTAATAATTACTCGAAAACATGTCATTTTTCCTCGTAGTAGTTCTTCTGTAGATTAAATGTTGATGTTAACGTCCTTGAGTATCTTTGATTTTAATCTATTGGTTTATATGTCAATTATATTTTTCTTTTAAATAAACTGGAATTTTAATAATGTGATTTTACAGATTAATTTTTTAACTGTAATGTAAATGTCCCTTTCTTTTTCAACATAAATTTGCAGTGTATATATATATATATATATATATATATATATATATATATATATATATATATATATATATATATATATATATATATAGATAGATAGATAGATAGATAGATAGATAGATAGATAGATATAGATATAGATATAGATATAAATTTAATACACTATACTTTCGAACAGTGATACTAATCTGAAAAGTTGTATCCCATCTCTAGAGTCAAAAAGTCCCATTTTCTTTTTGAATTTACCATGTTATACTAATTACATAATAATAATAATAATAATAATAATAATAATAATAATAATAATAATAATAATAATAATAATAATAATAATAATAATAATAATAATAATAAGGTAAAATAAAACTATTCTATCTTTCACAAGTGTAAAATGGTTTGTGTATAAATATTTCTTAATTGAAATCAGGTATACTATCTTTTGTTGTCAGAAATGCAGGATGTCCTTCACGCCTTTGTGCCATCATCTATCTCATGCTGAACCAGACGATGCTAGAAAAATGTCATTTTCCACAATTTTTGTGCAGAAAATTTTGGAAGTAGGTTGTTTCCTGTTTGATATTTTACTTACTTTCTTTCTTTTGTTTCTTGTTTGATATTCTTCTTTCTTGCTTTCGTTTGTCCATTATTTTACTTTACGAGAGCACAAATTTTGTTCCTTGGCGCTTTATTTTTCATGATCATATAGTCCACAAACCATTTCCTTAGTTGCACAAACTTTCGAGATTTAAAAAAAAAAAAAATCTCGTTAAAATTTGATAAGTAACACTAATTTCACACTCTTTGCTCACTCATTACATCTATTTTTAACACTTAGAGAATTTTGTATCTGTGGATGTTATATATATATATATATATATATATATATATATACAAAATCCCATATAGTTTGCCAATTTCGACGAAAATTTCTCTTTATCTCTTTCAGACATTTTTTTTCACGTTTTGGCATCATAGCTTCCGAGTATCTACAGAAGTGGGTGGCACGGCAACCGCAGATAAAAGAAAGCTATGGATAATTTAGTAAAATGGCCAAGAAATAACAGAAATCAGGAAAACAATACTTTCGAACAACTTTTATTTACAGTCGCGAGCCTACCTATACGCATAATTATGATTTAATAAACAGTAGTTTTCAATGCTTACAAGTTTGTTGGTTTATTTTTTGACCAAAAACTTTTAATTGTTTTTGTGTGTGTGTGTTAAAGCATTTTTTTGTGATTGAAGTTTTTTTAACGTTTTGTGACTGTGATGCATCGCTGAATAAAAACAAGAAGGAAAGAAAGATCGCGTATAATTGCGAGTTTAATATACAGGGTGGTCCAAATGGAGGTACACCCTTGCATTGATCAAGTATAAAATTCTAGCTTATAGATTATTTGATTCGGCTGTTCTGAGCTTAAGATATAAGCAAAAAAAATTAAAAACAAATAATAAAGAAACTAAGTCTACCTGATAACAATAACAATAAGAAACGATATAAAAGCAATGAGTTGATCAGTATGGGAGTGTGTATACCTACTTTTGGGCCATGTTACTTAAACGTAAATTGAAAATTAAACTTATATGTAACAAGCTTTAATTTTCATGAAGTAAGGAGCATTTAAGTAGAGCTAAGGGAGAAATCAGTAAAAACAGCCCATCAAAACTCCAGTTCATTTCTAGTGTTGCACATGGGATGAGACGAGACGAGATAATCCTAAGGTTTCTCATCTCGTCAATTTTTGTAGAATTTTCGTATCGTTTCGTCATTTTTTGTAAAATTCCTGTCCCGTTTCGATCCTGCAAGAATTTTTGTCGACTCGTCTCGAAATTGTTTCGTCTCGTTTTATCAATTAATGTCCTAAATTTATGGTCTGATTTTTCTTACTTTCGTCTAGAAGTTACCATAATCCTTCTGTGTCACGAGAAGTCTATGAAGAATGGGATATGACAACATACCACATCCTATGACCAATATTAGCCATATTTATTGTTGAAATATATGTATTCTATAATGATTTGCATATCTTTGAACGTTGATAAATGCTCTTCATTGTATTCGTACAACCACGTTATCAATTTATAGTTATTTATTTATTTATTTGCTATGAATCATATAAAAACAATGTTTGAGATATAAAACTTGGAGGAAATAGTTTTGCCCACAAGACTCGAGAAATTTCTCATCTCGTGTCAAATTTGAATATGCACTTTATTCATTTCAAAGAAAACGGTAATTTTCTATAAAAATCAATTGGCTATAAAACAAAATGGCCGCTAAAGGAAATAAAGTGAAAAACCAGGGTAGCATTTTTCTACTGCTAGTACGCATAAAAGTTTCTATTATTATTATTATTATTATTATTATTATTATTATTATTATTATTATTATTATTATTATTATTATTATTATTATTATTATTAAGTATTCTGCCCAGGCCCGTATCCAAGGGGTCTAGGGGGCCGGGCCCCTAAATTTTTGCAGGCCCCCCTAAAATTTCCACAGTAGGCTTGCAAATGAACTATAATATGGTTGGATCGTTTGCGTGTTACTTGCCACGGTGTTACTTGCCACTATTGGAATTTCGTGTTACTTGCCACGGTTACCTTATCGCATATTTATCTGTCTATGACAGGTGTCCGTTGCCACGCACCTGCATCTACATTTTACCTTAAAGGGGGTGGGATTAATTTTCCAAGCAATTTTAAAAGCAAGGCAATCACCTGAAACGCAAGAAACAAAGTAAATTTCTGATTTAAGAAATAGGAACCTTGTTACAGAAGCGCCATTTCAGATTTTGCTTGAGGGGGGTAAGATCCCTTGAAATAAATAAAATTTCGCGTTTTTCACTGATTTGCTACTATTCTGTTGATAAAATCTATATAAATCTCAAACTCAGGGGGGCAAATGCCCCTCCCTACCCCCTAAATGACGCCCCTGCCTTGTTACATTTATGCGTGTCACAAAACTCGCACGAAATACAAGAAACAAAGCAAGATTCTGATGAAAGGAGTATTCTTGCAAATCTACACAAACAATTGAAATTCTTCAGTAATTCGAGCGCTCATTTTGCCGCCTGAAAGCATGGAATAAACGCAATGATTTATATAATACATCACATTCAATCCATATTCCTAGGTGGTTCCAATAGGAACCTTGTCACTTGCGTGTCGCACGTCATAATGATTATAAGTGGGGTTTGTGGTGGACAAACACCGTGGAGATGGGTTTTCCCATTTTCTCCCACTTTCTTCATCTTGCCATTTCATTCATTCTCATCATCGCCGTCTCCTTTAGCCTACCCGGCATAACCGTGGAACAAAACTCCAAGGTTTCATTTCATTTTCATTTCAAAATGTAATAGACTTCTGTGTAAATATCTGCGTTATTTTTTTCTTAGCTGGGAAGCTCATTCCAGTTTCTTACAATAGCGAAACACACTTTCTCCCACAATTTCTTCTCTCAATTTATATCTGAATATTCTCGCAAACTTTTCTTTTTATATAACGCTGGGTGTTTCTCTATTTTCTCAATTTTTCATTGTCTTTACCACTAATTAAAGACATACATGTATTAGCTTCCATTGCGAACACTTCTTTTCATACTCTACACACGGAGACTGTTATGTGAAAAAACTTGTAGAAAACATCTATTATTTTTATCTCTCTGCTTGGATGTACCGCTGCAACTTTTCTGTCGCCGTCGCCGCAGTGAGCGGACTCCCATAAGACTTAATGCATTTTTAGATGTTGTCCAACTGTTTCGTCGCCAAGCTGTTGCCTTAGGCCTACCGCTCACTGGCAACATTTTGTCGGGCAACTATCTTGTTGCTCTGGCTAAATGTATTGAGTCTTATGGGAGTCCGCTCACTGAGACGACGGCGACAGAAAAGTTGCCGAGGTGTTGCTAAGCAGGGTGATAGCAGGGCAACAGCTCGGCTACGGAACAGTTGCACATCTAAAAATGCATTGAATCGTATGGGAGTCCGCTCACTGAGGCGATGGCAACAGAAAAGTTGTCGAGATATCTCCAAGTAGAAGGGTAAAAAATAAATGTTTTCTACAAGTTTTTTTCGCCTAACAGTTCGTTCCGTGTGTAGCGCGTGAAAAGAAGTGTTCGCAATGGAAACTAATACATTCTTTGATTAGTGACTAGCATCTCTTTAATTAGTGATAAAGACTATGAAAAATTAATTGAGGAAATAGAGAAACGCCCAGCATTAAAGAAGAAATATATATAAAGAAGAAATTGTGGAAGGAAGTGTGTTTCGTTGTTATAAGAAACTAGAATGAGCTTTGCAGCCAAGACAAAACAACAGTTAAATTACTCACACCCCCTCAAGGTCAAATCTAGATGCAGATGCGTGGCAACCGACACTCTGTCATAGATAGATAAATATGCGATAAGGTAACCGTGGCAAGTAACACGAAATTCCAATAGTGGCAAGTAACACCGTGGCAAGTAACACGCAACGGTTGGATCGGCCCCCCTAAGTTCAGCCGGCCCCCCTACATTTTTAGGCTGGCTAT
This sequence comes from Thermobia domestica, assembly GCF_964235325.1. Classification (NCBI taxonomy): domain Eukaryota; kingdom Metazoa; phylum Arthropoda; class Insecta; order Zygentoma; family Lepismatidae; genus Thermobia; species Thermobia domestica. The sequence goes on from NC_137455.1 coordinate 329,893,680, forward strand.
CGCCCTGAATTCTGCCTTTTGGGAGGTCCCGGAACTGAGGGATTTTTTTTTTTTTTTGCTTTTTTTTTATTTTAGGTGAGGGCCTGGAAATATTCCTTCCACGTTTCTCGATCTTCCGCTTTCTCTTTTAATTCTCAATATTTTCTTCTATTTTTCAAATCAGAAATCAGTTGTGTTGTTCTTCCTACTCCTCGCTTTCCTCCCATCTTTCCTTCTATAACGGTGCGAACAAGACAGTTTTTTCTCAAGATATGGCCAATCCAATTGACCTTCCTATGATTGCACAAGTGGAATGAGGACCGTGTATCAATATATACGTGAAGTTTTATATATATATATATATATATATATATATATATATATATATATATATATATATATATATATATATATATATATATATATATATATATATATAGTTTACTTCAATAATAAATATAGCTTAAAACTTGTTATGTCACACCTTTCGTGCACCTCTCCTAACACAGAAGTATTCTAATAATGTCTAGATGAATTTAAAAAAAAAAAAAAACGGCATAAATTTTATATATAAATTTACAGAGCGAGGTTATAAAAACTTCGAGACGAGAGAAGAAAAGGTTTTCAAGGATTAAGACGAGACGAGGAAAGAAAACTTTATATCTCGCCTCGTCTCAAGGACAATACTAGGCGTAGGGGCGGATCCAGGGGAGGGCGATCCGGGCGATCGCCCCCCCCCCAGAAGAGGAAACTTTCTTATTTTATATATATAAATAAAACCCATCCCAAAGTTTGGAGCCCTTAAAAGTAGCAGTATAACACCCACCGCCCCCCCCCCAGAAGTTGGTCCTGGATCCGCCCCTGACTAGGCGCATGACTGATTTGGAGTGTCAGTCAATTGAGATTTTGCAAACACTTAGACGAGTTTTCCCCAAAATATCTTTTTGTAAACGGAAAATAGTCTTAATTTGCTTCATAAAGATTTGAATTTATAGTGTTAACATTTTGGAAACAGATTTATTAATTTTTTTTAATCACAAGTGTATTAAATGAAATTTATAAAACTCATTTGATGTTCTCCAAATTTGTCATGGTTGTAGATCTTGACAAGTTTAATACGTATAAGAAATATTATGCTCTAGAGGACTTTGCTTCTCATGTTATCAGCCATCAAATCTGGAGTTTCAACTTACAAAGTTAGTCTAATTTTCGCAAACTATTGCTCTGCGCGGCAGGAGTAAAAGTGGATCTGAAAAGGTGGGGGTACGCTTGATGTTACGCCGTCCCCCGTGCTTATCTTTGCCCATTGTAATTTCTTTGGAAAGAGAGGGGACAACATATGTATGTATTTTCTGGAAGTGGGGGACGGCGTCCACCCGCGTTCCCCCTCACTTTTACCCCTGCTGCGCGGACAATGAATCTCATTTAATCTTGATCAAGCTTCTCATGCTGATAGAACTTGAGGAGCTTAGTAAGCATATGAATTATTGTAGTATGCCTGGCTTTGATTTGCGAGTCATATGGAGTATCAAATTACAGGTTTAGATTTAGTCAAACTTTTGCGCAAAAAGTGCTGTTATTTACAACAAAAATTCACGGAACAAACCTGTTATTTACACAATAATTTCAGGCATAAGAAGCTATTGTGGCCGCAATGGAAGTCTTTATATAAGGAAATTATTAACTGAATTAACAGAGTGGCTATTTGAGAGAGCGTTTTTGATGCGTTACTCCCTGTAGCGAACGCGGCCAAGGTGGCTACTCAGTAATTTTACTTTTGCCAGAGCTGTAAATCATACTGTGAGCCAGTCAGGGTTTCCGGGTCTTTTTGCCAGGTCCAGGACTATACTAGCAGAGTTCCAATACTCTGCACAAACCATCTTTCAAGCAGCTGTTTCTTGCTACGATCCACTTGCCTGGCAACACGTCTTTCCTTTTTGTCCTTCCTTTTGAAATCTTTTAAACAGCAGGCGATCTATTGTTCCGAAACGCACCAAATACGCTCGAGCTGACGTTTTCTCCACGTTTTTATTGCTTTCGCATTTGAGATTAGCCACCTACATTTGAATACATGGTCAGCGTATTCCAAGCGTACGCATGAGTAATAAATACGCTTTGCGATCGCCTCAAGTAGCCTGGTACTTAGTGTCAATCTTGCTCCCGCGCTAGTGCTACCCAACAAAGGTGGAAAGTGGCTATATCACGTGAGTCATTAGTACATATCTGTAGCTTTCTGCTATACTCACAGAGGATATCACTCGCTCCTAGCATGCAGTTTGGGGAACATTCTACACCGTCCGACAATTAAGTAACGAGACTGATTTTATTGTAATCGAAGCAGTGAATGCAATCCGTAAAGCAATATGTACAATCCCGCTACTCGCATTGTAGCACGCGAAGCATGGCGGGAAATGTGACACCATTACCAGCAGTCAGTGACAGGCCCTCGTCACGCTGGTAGCATGGGACAGAGAGCGACTATCAAATTATGTGTTAAATTGGGTAAAAGTGCCACAGAGACTGTTGATTTGGCGAAAGTGTATGGGGATATGTGTATGTCTCGTGCAGAGATCTTTAGATGGTGTGAACGTTTTAAACATCGTGTGGAATCGATTGAAGATGAACTTCGGCCGGCTCGTCCAATGTCTTTTCGTAACGAAGAACTCATTGCGAAGCTCCGTGAACATGTGCTAGAAGTTCGTTGCATGGCTGAGAGAATGATGGCAGATGAGTTTGGGGTTAACAGGGAGACAATTCGTAAAATCTTAGTGGAAGATTTGGACAAGAAGATGATCGCATCGCGATTTGTGCTACATTCATTGTCTGAGGAACAAAAACAAGAGCGTGTTGCTTATGCCCGTGACATTCTGGCAACAGCCTGTAGGAATAAAAATTTCCTACTTGTCATTGTTACGGAGGACGAATGTTGGTGTTATCGTTGGGATCCAGTTACTAAACGTCAGAGTGCTGAATGGAAGTCCTGAAGATTTCCAAATGCAAGAAACTTCGACTTCAGAAATCAAATGTGAAGACAATGCTCCTGTGTTTCTACGACAGTAAGGGTATCATTCATCTTCAATTTGTACGAGAATATCACACAGTGAATACTCAGTTTCACTTAGATTTTTAGAGCGTTTCATGAAGACAATTTGTCTTGTTTGGTCTGAATACTCAGCCCTAAAATTCATTCAACGAACCTTCTGATCCTGATGTAAACATTGCAGAATTGTATTACTCCGCCAGTCATCGGATGATTGACTATCGGTCAGCGCTTCTTTCGAGAAGCACGTGCTTGTACCCTGTCGATGTTTTACATATTCCCCGCATATGACCATATTGTTAACTGTGATTCGCGCTAAAGTTGGGTCAAAACCACTTTTAATGCATGCGTATTCTCTTTTATTGCATTAATTCAATTTAGTTCTTAGATAAAGTGTTGTTTCTGTTGTCTAATTCTAAGGAATTCTGGTAATGAGCCTTATAAGCAAGGACTATTTTCTTCTGCCACATGGGTGTTCTAAGGCTCTCTAACCAATAAAATCAAACAATCACCACGTGTATTTGTTTACATGAGGTACTGAACGTTCCTTGAATAAACTTTAAGTAGGTAGCTGGTTCCTTATCCATGACAACGCACCCGCTCACCGGGCAGTACTTGTTCAGGAATATTTGGTCAAGAAACAAGTGTGTGCTGCAGCACCCCCTATTTTCCAGATATATCCCCCTGCAACTATTTTCTTTTACCTAAACTGAAGTTACCATTAAAAGGACGACTTTTTGACAATGCTGAAGACATCCAAGCAGCTGTGACAACAACATTAACTAACTAACTAACTAACTCTATGGCCTATGGAACCCGGAGGTTCAGTGCCGCGTTCACAAAAGCTCTCCACTGACTTCTATCCTTAGCTAACATTACGGACAACAACAACGTGACAACAACATTACGGAACGTATCACAAACGGAGTTCCAGAGGTCGTTCTACTTCTTGCGTGACCATGCCACTCGCTGTATTGCAGTAGGATGGATATACTTTGAATAATAAACAGGCGTTATTACATTATTTTTGTTTGTGTGGTCACAATAAAGTCAGTCTCATTACTATCGGACGTTGTACGTACGCCGCAGGACTTTTTTCCGATTGTAAAGAGGCAGTCTTAACCAAGGATGTTATAAAATAGAGGATCTGTCCATACGTATGTTCACCATATGAATTCAATGAAGCCGAACAACAAACGAGCATCGTCTGAACCGGCACGTCTGATTGGCTACTCTCGTTTCTGCCATGATTGTTGGCTCGAAACATTGCTATCTTAGTGGTGCAGAGTGGGCAGAGTAGGTGTGGCGAAGCTGTGACATATGGCTTCACGATTTTGTTGTAAGGGCAGATCCTCTATTTTATAACATCCTTGGTCTTAACACTTTGAACTCACTAGTTACATAAATCGCATGCATACCTTGATCTAACAACGTCAACGCTCGAGTCTTTTCTCCACAAGAAATCTTCTTTTGACTCATTTTGTTTACCAGCACCTAACTTATGAACATTTAACAAAACACGGAAAACACAACACATATCGAAATGAACGACATACTGTATTTACCCAGAAGCACCGACTTACATTGCACTCACGTGATAGATCGCTCTTCGCCTTTGTTGCGTAGCACTATCGCGGGAGAAGGATTAACACTAAATTCAGCTAAGGATTTTCCCATATAAAGGTTTCCATTGCGGCCACTGTAAATGATGGGACGACTGATTAACTTTATTGTCTGTAAAAAGTAAATGAAGGATTATCTTTTTTCCTCAACAGGAAAATTTATTAGTACATTTTATAAATTATATTATTGCAATTCTATACTTAGAATTTTAATGTAACGGGTATTGCTTTTATTTTTTTCAGACAATTAACACTTAATTTAGTTGCAATGTAAGAAAAAAAAAGGCCCAACATTGAGTACTTGCTGGAGAAGTAGGATACCCAGCTTTCTACAGAAGTTCACACTGATCAAGAAGGAAAACACTTTCAATATTTGTAAGTACATGATACAATGTTTAAGATTCTATAATAAATTTTGGTTTATAAAATATATAATTTGCACCACATCTATGGTAAAAGTAATAACATTACAGAACTATTGGGAAAAATATTTTTTAAAGCAAACGTAAACAATTCTTTACTACTGCAGATATTGCTTGAGTTTAACAGTAAATTATATTGTAACCTTAGTATAATAAGTTCAATATTATACAAAAGTATTGGTGGAACAATTCCTCCTGAAATGTGGTGGAGAATGAGTGATAGTAACAGGTACTATATAAAAAATATTGGGCCTTTGGAGGTCAAAATTGAGAATAATGTTTATTGAAACTTGAAACTAACATTATGAAAGTAGATATACTCACATATACACCATTTTAGTAGATGACTTTCTGCCATTTTTCCGGCAACACCATAATCCCATTCCTATAAAACTTCTGTGGTTTTCGTTAAAAAAAAAAAAAAAAAAAAAAAAAAAGAAAGAAAAGAAAAGAAAAGAAAAACGACCCACAGTTTACACAGGCCTCTTTTGAAACTAGCTTTACACCATTCAGGAAGTTTTGCAGAGTCTGAAACAAATAATACAGGATGGCCCAAAAGTAGGTATACACCCCTGCATTGATCAAGTATAACATTCTAGTTTATAGGTTCATTTCCTTCGGCTCTTCCGAGCTTAAGATGTAAGTATAAATATATTAAGAATAAATAATAAAGAACTAAGTCTACCTGATGGATAACAATAAAAAATGATATAAAATGCAATGAGCTGATTAGTACGGTACTGTATACCTACTTTTGAGCCACCCTGTAGTCTGACAGTGTTAGCTCCGGGCTATACAGTACATGAGTTAAAACCTTCCAGTCAAGTTCTCTTAATTTCTGACAGGTCGTTAAAGATACATGCGGTCTAGTGTTGTCAGCGAAGTATTGAATTGCTAAATGCACTTGCACTAATTATAGACAATGCAGGTCCGAGTCAATCGCTTGTCCAACGGCAGCGGCTTGTGATGCATGATGGCCTTCCAATCGCACCAAACGCATAGCATAACCATTCTGGGCATTAGTGTGGACTTTGCCATAGACTGTAGAGTTACTTCTCGCTTCGACCACGATCTTTTTCGCACAATGTTGTCTAAGTTATCTTCTTTTCATAAATCGTGATCAACCACTTCAGAAATGGCTAGAGTTCGCAGTAACGATTTGCAGATAGAAGTTCGATGGAGTAAATGTTTTTGATTCGGATCATGTGGCACTCAAACTTCAAGCCTCTTTCTGCATCCAAATTTCTCCAAATGGTTTAACACTATTTGGTGATGTATGTCTAAGTCATTAGCAATGTCGTAATTGCTTATATGCTGGTCTTGCTCGACTTGTGTCAGAATATCATCCATTTTTTCTGTTATTTGGTCGTCCACTGCAAGAATCATCTTGTACATCGACATTTCCAGAATGGAAGCGACTGAACAACCTTTGGGCTTTGCTTTTGATGACGTATCTTGTCCATAAACAACACAAATTTCTTCACGGATCTACAGCACTTGCACCTTTATCAAAATAAAATTATAAAATGTAGTTCAGTTTTGTGATAGTTCACTCGTCTTTACGGTCCAATACCTTCCATTTGATTGTAGGTATTTTCAGCAATTTTTGCCTCTCTACTAGTTTCAACTGGCAACTGTTAAATTACGTTAGGCTTGACCAGCTACGACTCATATGCCCTGCGATTTGGAACTCTAATATCATCTCATGCGCAAAAGGTTAAATATTTTTTAGTCAACCTAGTATTTGTTTATACTATGATTTCCGTGAAAATTTTATGAACAATCATGAAATTTTATGTAAAACAGCATCTGTCATTGAGCATATGACTAAAGTCACTTAGTAGCAAGGAAGTTAGTTCATTATCTTTGCCATTATGTTGTACCATGGCTTAGTGGTAGAGCGCTCACGTCTAGTGCGAGTGCTACCTGGTTCGATCCCACACTAAATAAGTTTGTTGTGGACATCACATTGGTGGGTTTTCTTACGGTTCTCACGATTTTTCACACATTCCCATTTCACCAATTCTTCTATTAACATTTACCGTCATTAATCATTCGACGTTTAGCCTACAGGAAATAAACATGATACGTAGGCCTAAATCTAAAAGATGTATTTCAAAGAAAAAATATGTTGTACCATATTGGTCGATTTGGTATTTAGTATTTCATTTCGGCACCGAAATTACGTGAAATATCGACAGAGTAGTATCCGAATCACATAAGCTTTCACCGGGAATGGACTTGGTTTTTCTGCACCCAACACGCGCATGCTAACCATATAGCACAACAGAGGTCTAAGAGGCCAGAGCATAACTTAAGTTGCCGTAAATTTAAGATTGAATAGGATTGAGAAAAAATTTAATTACCGGTCTTGAAGGTAAATGGGCAAATGAAAGGAAAAAGAAGATCAATGTTGACTTAAACACTGGCATTATAAATCCTCTTTTTGCCTTATTTCTAATTGTGGCATTCAATATTTTTTATAGATTATTTGGTTTTCTTAATAAAGTTATAAAAAACAATTTCAAATGTTATTTCGTAATGCTGTACTGCAAAAAATGTACCTGTAGATGAGTGGCGTCAGTTTGGTCTACAAGAGGGAGGAAATTACTCCCCTGGGTTTGAGTTTTATTCTCATTTTAATTAATAGGATAATAGTAAACCAATTAAAAACGTCAAAATTTACTTATTTCCGGGGATCTTGCCTCCCACACAGAGCCGTGGCTGGTGGGTGAGGGGCGAGCGAGTCGGTTGCCCCTAGCGTTGATAGCAAGAGGGAGTCGAACGAATAAGAAGAAAGGAAAGTGAGTAAACGACGCATCGTCCCGAAAGGGTATTAGCGTCCTATTAAATTAATATTGTTGTCGGTTTGCACAGAAATAGATTTGTTAAAAATTTTCTTGCTCGCTCCGCTCGCAATCCAAATATTTCAATGTCACAACACGTTTTTTAATTATTACTTAAAGAAAGTTATTATATACGACTAGCAGCGTTCACCCCGCTTCGCTGCGGTCACCCCGGAACGCAATAAACTTTGTTACTTAGATAATTTTTACTTTTTCGCTTTCAAGTGATATGATAAAAACCATAGAAGATTGCAGTAAATGTTAACATTATATCGCCTGTCATTTATGTTAACCCGCCCCGCTTCGCTGCGGTCACCCCAACCCGCCCCGCTTCGCTGCGGTCATCCCGGAACGCAATAAACTTTGTTACTTAGATAATTTTTACTTTTTCGCTTTCAAGTGATTTATAGCGCCTGTCAGTTATGTTAACCCGCCGAGTCACAGGGTCATGCGGGTTGCATATAAATACGTTTATTTTTATACCTATGATGAACTAATAACAAAGGATTTGTACGTATGGACACCTGAATGGTCAATTATCTCAAGACACTGGTAATTGAAAATTAAAGTGATATGATAAAAACCATCTAGGGTCCACATCCTAACAACCCCCCAAAAATGAAAGAAATCGGTTCAGCCGTATTAGCGTGATGAGCGGACAAAGGATTTTTTGTACGTATTGACACCTGATTGGTCAATTATCTCAAGACACTGGTAATTGAAAATTAAAGTGATATGATAAAAACCATCTAGGGTCCAAATCCTAACAACCCCCCAAAAATGAAAGAAATCGGTTCAGCCGTATTAGCGTGATGAGCGGACAAAGGATTTTGTGCGTTCTCTTTTATATATATAGATTTGTTAATGACGATGTGATATACAGGATTCCGAATAATGGCTTATAATGTACGCAGGAGCATTTGCAAAATCAGAAACGGTCAAAGTCTGAAGTACGTCTTCGGCGTTTTGTTGGGGATAAATTTGCTTACATCTTAGTTAATTACCCTTTTCTACCCAATCGGATAAGTGACGACGATCAGAATGAACGTATGAAAATGAGAGGTGTGAAGAGACACACAAGCTGCTGTTTGTTCGGGAATATTAAAGTTGATGGTAAACAAAGAGAATAATAACATTTTCTCAACTTCAAACAGTTGTAGAATAGGGGCTTAAGGGATTAGAACTTAACCCAGCGAATTTCGTCTTTTTCAAAGATTGATCACTACCAATGATTTTTTTTATTCCATTGACATGAAATGCTTCCAATTTGAATGAATTTATTGACATCATTTCTCCATCAACTACTTGTATCGCGAGGACATTTTTGTGCATATGTATCTAATTGTGTGATTTTTTATCTACCTACACGCACATTATACGTATATATATATATATATATATATATATATATATATATATATATATATATATATATATATATATATATATATATATATATACAGAGGGTTATTAATTCGTGTCAATTTCATTTGTTCACTGTGCAAAAGTGGTATGAGATAAAGCCTTGCAATTTGGTGTAACTTTAGATGAAGGACATAAGTTTTGTTTCGCCATAGAAGCATGCCACTTGTTCTAAAGATTGAAGAGATATAGGGTCATAAGGTCAAATTTCAATTTTTTCCTTATGGGACTGCAATGGTAAATTCTGAAAGAACCTGAAAAAAACGTAAATCGAAGTGATAACAAAGAAAAAGCTGTATGGTATGATTCTATGTCGCAAGGTGACCAAAGTATGTGTCAATCAAGTGTCATGGTCAGAGGTCACTGTCAGATCAAGGTCACAGGTCATCTTGAGAACCCATTTGAATACACTGAAAACAACGCAATGTCCGTACCTCATCATGTCAAATGGGTTCTCAAGGTGACCTGTGACCTTGATCTGACAGTGACCTCAGACCATGACACTTGATTGACGCATATTTGGTCGCCTTGCGACATACAATCATACAATACAGCTTTTTCTTTGTTATCACTTCGATTTATGTTTTTTCAAGCTCTCAGAATTCACCATTGCAATTCCATAAGGAAAAAATCGAAATTTGACCTTTGACCCTATATCTCTTCAATCTTTACTACAAGTGACATGCTTCTATGGCGAAACAAAACTTATGTCCTTCGTCTAAAGTTACACCAAATATCACGGCTTCACCTCATATCACTTTTGCACAGTGAACAAATAAAATTGACACACGATGTGTATATATATATATATATATATATATATATATATATATATATATATATATATATATATATATATATATACCGGGTGAGGCATTTAAAACTGTTTTTTTGAATATCTGGAAAACTACAAATCGGATTTTGAAAAAGTTGTAATAAAAGTTGTTCGTCTCGAAGGGGGACATCCAATGATACCACACTCGACCCCCTGCCCCCACCCCCCGGGGGCGGGAGGGGAGGCAACTTTGAAATCTTAAATAGGAACCCCCATTTTTTATTCCATATTCTGATTCCCCGTGAAAAAATACGTAACTTTTGTATTGAACATTTTTTTCGTTGCGTGATAGATGGCGCTGGAATCGACAAAAATCAAAATGGCTCACAAACATTTGAAAAATGAGGCATTTAAAACTGTTTTTTTGAATATCTGGAAAACTACAAATCAGATTTTGAAAAAGTTCTATTAAAAGTTGTTCGTCTCGAAGGGGGACATCCAATGATACCACACTCGACCCCCTGCCCCCACCCCCCGGGGGCGGGAGGGGAGGCAACTTTGAAATCTTAAATAGGAACCCCCATTTTTTATTCCATATTCTGATTCCCCGTGAAAAAATACGTAACTTTTGTATTGAACATTTTTTTCGTTGCGTGATAGATGGCGCTGGAATCGACAAAATTCAAAATGGCTCACAAACTGAAAAATGAGGCATTTAAAACTGTTTTTTTTTTTTTTGAATATCTGGAAAACTACAAATCGGATTTTGAAAAAGTTGTAATAAAAGTTGTTCGTCTCGAAGGGGGACATCCAATGATACCACACTCGACCCCCTGCCTCCACCCCCCGGGGGCGGGAGGGGGGCAACTTTGAAATCTTAAATAGGAACCCCCATTTTTTATCCCATATTCTGATTCCCCGTGAAAAAATACGTAACTTTTGTATTGAACATTTTTTTCGTTGCGTGATAGATGGCGCTGGAATCGACAAAAATCAAAATGGCTCACAAACATTTGAAAAATGAGGCATTTAAAACTGTTTTTTTGAATATCTGGAAAACTACAAATCGGATTTTGAAAAAGTTGTAATAAAAGTTGTTCGTCTCGAAGGGGGACATCCAATGATACCACACTCGACCCCCTGCCCCCACCCCCGGGGCGGGAGGGGGGCAACTTTAAAATCTTAGATAGGAACCCCCATTTTTTATTCCATATTCTGATTCCCCGTGAAAAGATACGTAACTTTTGTATTGAACATTTTTTTCGTTGCGTGATAGATGGCGCTGGAATCGACAAAAATCAAAACGGCTCACTAACTGAAAAATGAGGCATTAAAACTGTTTTTTTGAATATCTGGAAAGCTAAAAATCGGATTTTTAAAACAAAAACGTAAAAAAATCACTCATCTCGAAGGGGAACATTCAACAATATCACACTCGACCCCTGCCCAACCTCCCGGGGGCGGGACGGGGTCAAATTTGAAATAATATACGAGAACCTCCATTTTTTAATAAAGGTTTGGATTCTCTGGGAACAAATACGTAACTTTTGTATTGAACATTTTTTACGTTTCGTGATAGGTGGCGCTGTAATCGACGAAAATTTGTTTCGAACAATTGAAAAATATCCAAGAAATACGCATCAGATTAAGAAAATTAAAGTAGATAGTTTTGATATCTTTGTAAATACTATCAAATGACACCATAGTTGACTACCGTAACGCTATCTCAGTTATTCTGAAAGGTGGTTATTCTAAAATCTTTAATGAGAAACTGTAATGTTTTAAGCAAAGCACTTGATTCTCCAGAACATAATTCATTACTTTGCCCATATTTTTGGTGTAATTTCTGTTACCGATGTAGGTGAAATTTACTTCAATTGGACTACGTGGACGTAGTATCTATTAGTTTGTTGCCTTTTGTTTGCTGATTCAATGTGAGTCCCCTTGCCTCTCACTAAGGAGGTGCTTGTTTCAGGTAAGTCCCCTTGAGTCTCGTCATCGAGGTGTTTGTTTTAGTTGAGCCTCTTGCATCCTACCATTCGGGTGTTTGTTTTGGGGTTGTCTCTTTGCCTCTCACACATCTTCATTGTTTACTGAACAAACGAACAAACGTTCGAAATGGTCCCCCTTTTCTGCAATAGACTACACATTGCAAGCAGGGGTAGGCGCGAGTCGAGCTTAAACTCGACTCGAGTTGAATTCGAGTCGAGTCAAAGGTAATTTTCTCGAGTCAAGTTCCAAGCCGAGTCACAGTTTTGAGCTCGAGTTTCGAGTCGAGTCGAGTTTGATAAATGGCTCGCACATTCAGCTCTTTTTAACTCGTTTTTAAATTATGGCCTGTTTAGACTGGAAAGCGAAAGCCATGAGAAATGTAAGCAGTAATGTCGAATACCTTTAATATTTCTCACGACAGAGGTACATCTGGTGGGGGTACGTTTAGTATATGTCATCTCGTCTCGAAAACGAGACAACAATAGATTTTTATAACGAGACAGCTTCAAATTTCGTGAGCACCAATATAAGTATATACTGTAGTTCTTACCGTCTAGGCTTAGACCTGCACGGTCGACTTTTTGAGCCCCAGAAGAAGCCCAATCCGTGCAGTGATGTCAATAGGCTCGGCTGGTTCAACTGAGCGAACAGCTCAAGCCGGCTTTGTTGGGACGAGCCAGCGACTCGGCACAATTGAACCGATGGCTCGAGCCGGTTCCATTCGGATCAGCCACCAACTCGACTCATGTGAGCCATCGGCTCGAGCCAGCTCCATTAAAAGCAGCCCATCGACTCGGTTCGACTCATCTTAACTGAGCCTATGGCTGAGCCGGCTCGCTTCGGTGAGCTGTTGGCTCACTTTTCTGTTTGGCTTGATAGTGAATAAGCTGTGAGCCGACCGCTTGAGCCGATGACAACCCTAAACCCGGACCAAGCAGTTTTGAACATGTTTGACCGACGCCCTATAACTTTTATCAATTTTTGGCTTGCTCCTCCGGAACTCAAACCCAGAACCTCATGACCGATGTCCTTGCCTCCTAAAGACTTGTCGACTACGCAGATAGACAGTCAACTAGTTTTTAGTATTCAGATACAAACCGCGTAATAATAATAATAATAATAATAATAATAATAATAATAATAATAATAATAATAATAATAATAATAATAATAATAAGTTGTAGTAGTGGTAGTATATTACTAGTAATATCATTGATAATTATATTATCTACGTAGGATATTTGAAAAGAGTATTTGGAACTACACACAGGATTTAGCTCGAATTGGCTCGACTCGACTCGAAACTTAACCCGAATTCGAGTAGAATTTCGAGTAGAGTTGGAAGAAGTTTTTCGAGTCGAGTCGAGTCGAGTTTCAAAGAAAACTTGCTCGAACTCGCTCGTGCCCATCCCTAATTGCAAGTGTTACACCTACAGGAAATCTAACCATGGACTGCTACGCGTGATAGCAGTTCTTGCTTCGTAGACGGTAGTTTGAATAATGCAAAATATATCGCAAAAAATAGTCACAATTTCGAACATTTTCTTATCACTTGTCAGCGGTGTTTACTCATTTTGATTGTTGTCTATTAGAGCGCTATCTATTAGACAGCGCCAAGAAAGACAATGTTACATAACGTACTCACAAAGTACGTTCACATGTCATTCAGGGTTATGTCGTTGTTTGTATTGGTGAGAATAACATGTAGTTTCAAGGATTAGTTTCTTGATGAAATTCTATTGAGTGGAGTTCGATTGCGGATTTCACTTTTAATGGGATGTTAACTGAAAGAAAAGAATATGGGCAACAAGACAATAGTCCGTATCGTATGATGAAGTTGGACGTTGCTATGTAGTTAGAGTCTGTGATCAATAATGATGAAAATAGTTGTTCATTAGTTACAGAAAAATTCTTATTATGGATCAATTGAAGATATCAGTAACATTAGGTGACGAAGTTAAGGAATACTTTGAGTCAAATAGACAGTAGAAGAAGCACGTTTAAGGTATGCTAACCTGTTCCCTGATAGGAATGTTCCTTCTGCAACGACTTTTCGCAGTATTATTCAATTATTTATTGAAACTGAAAGTATTCAACCCAGACAACGAGTCCGATCACGGCCTGTGACGAACGAAAATGCCGCAGTGAATGTTTTAGCTGCAGTTGCTGCAAATCCTCACATCAGTTCTCGGCAAATCGCACGAAGTTCTGGAATGTCGCAAAGAAGTGTTCTGCACATACTGCATGAACACAGATTCCATCCATATCACGTTTCGTTGCATCAGGAACTACATGGGGACGACTTTCAACACCGCTTGAACTTTTGCAATTGGATACAACAGCAATTAGCAGTTAATGATGATTTTATTTCACAGATACTTTTCTCTGATGAGGCAACTTTCACGAATACTGGTCAAGTGAATCGGCATAATATGCATTATTGGTCAGTAGATAATCCACATTGGTTAAGGCAAGCCGAGCGTCAACGTACATGGAGTGTGAACGTTTGGTGCGGTGTTTTAGGTACTCGAATAATTGGCCCATACTTCATAGACGGGAATTTGAATGGTCAAATGTATGCCGATTTTTTAGATAATATTTTGCCAACACTACTGGAAGATGTCCCACTTCAAACAAGAATGAATATTTGGTTTCAACAAGACGGATGTCCAGCGCATTATTCACGGATATCTCGTGAGGTTTTGAATAGAAAATATCCTGATCGATGGGTTGGACGAGGTGGTCCTCAAAATTGGCCTGCACGATCCCCTGATTTAACTTCTTCCGACTTTTTCCTGTGGGGAACGCTAAAAGCAAAATGTTACACGGAAGAACCAACAACCCCAGAAAATATGCGGCAGCGCATAATCAATGCATGTGCAAACATTAGCGAAGAGACACTTAGAGCAGTAGAATTGTTCTTCAGAAACAGAGTTGTAATGTGTATTGCAGAAAACGGACACCATTTTGAACATTTGCTTCGATAAAATATGGAGCTTCCGATGGTGAGAGGCAAGGGGACTCACCTTAAACAAGCACCCCGATGGTGAGAGGCAAGAGGACTCACCTAAAACAAGCACCCGTATTTTTTCACGGAGAAACAGAATATGGAATAAAAAATGGGGGTTCCTATTTAAGATTTTAAAGTTTCCCCCCCTCCCGCCCCCGGGGGTGGGGGCAGGGGGTCGAGTGTGGTATCATTGGATGTCCCCCTTCGAGACGAACAACTTTTATTACAACTTTTTTAAAATCCGATTTGTAGTTTTCCAGATATTCAAAAAAACAGTTTTAAATGCCTCATTTTTCAAGTGTGTGAGAGCCATTTTGATTTTTGTCGATTCCAGCGCCATCTATCACGCAACGAAAAAATGTT
This sequence comes from Thermobia domestica, assembly GCF_964235325.1. Classification (NCBI taxonomy): domain Eukaryota; kingdom Metazoa; phylum Arthropoda; class Insecta; order Zygentoma; family Lepismatidae; genus Thermobia; species Thermobia domestica. The sequence goes on from NC_137455.1 coordinate 329,909,151, forward strand.
CAATACAAAAGTTACGTATTTTTTCACGGGGAATCAGAATATGGAATAAAAAATGGGGGTTCCTATTCAAGATTTCAAAGTTGCCTCCCCTCCCGCCCCCGGGGGGTGGGGGCAGGGGGTCGAGTGTGGTATCATTGGATGTCCCCCTTCGAGAAGAACAACTTTTATTACAACTTTTTCAAAATCCGATTTGTAGTTTTCCAGATATTCAAAAAAACAGTTTTAAATGCCTCATTTTTCAGTTTGTGAGCCGTTTTGATTTTTGTCGATTCCAGCGCCATCTATCACGCAACGAAAAAAATGTTCAATACAAAAGTTACGTATTTTTTCACGGGGAATCAGAATATGGAATAAAAAATGGGGGTTCCTATTTAAGATTTCAAAGTTGCCTCCCCTCCCGCCCCCGGGGGTGGGAGCAGGGAGTCGAGTGTGGTATCATTGGATGTCCCCCTTCGAGACGAACAACTTTTATTACAACTTTTTCAAAATCCGATTTGTAGTTTTCCAGATATTCAAAAAATCAGTTTTAAATGCCTCATTTTTCAAATGTTTGTGAGCCATTTTGATTTTTGTCAATTCCAGCGCCATCTATCACGCAACGAAAAAAATGTTCAATACGAAAGTTACGTATTTTCTAACGGGGAATCAGAATATGGAATAAAAAATGGGGGTTCCTATTTAAGATTTTAAAGTTGCCTCCCCTCCCGCCCCCGGGGGGTTGGGGCAGGGGGTCGAGTGTGGTATCATTTGATGTCCCCCTTCGAGACGAACAACTTTTATTACAACTTTTTCAAAATCCGATTTGTAGTTTTCCAGATATTAAAAAAAAAACAGTTTTAAATGCCTCATTTTTCAATGTTTGTGAGCCATTTTGATTTTTGTCGATTTCAGCGCCATCTATCACGCAACGAAAAAAATGTTCAATACAAAAGTTACGTATTTTTTCACGGGGAATCAGAATATGGAATAAAAAATGGGGATTCCTATTTAAGATTTCAAATTTTTCCCCCCCCCGCCCCCGGGGGGTGGGGGCAGGGGGTCGAGTGTGGTATCATTGGATATCTCCCTTTGAGGCGAACAACTTTTATTACAACTTTTTCAAAATCCGATTTGTAGTTTTCCAGATATTCAAAAAAACAGTTTTAAATGCCTCACCCGAACCTTAAATTCAGAACTTTCTTTCATTAAGAAATTAGGTAATTATTATAATTTCAAACATAATTATGCAGTAGCCAAACTATTTTTTGTATTTCAAATACAAGCATTAAACATATTCTTCACTTCCATGGATCAATATTGATAAATTCACAAAGAAGACTCCTTCTGAATATCCGTTACATTTCACAAAATATTTTTACCGTAATAGAATTGAAATTAAGCTATTTGTGTAGTCATATACAGAATGAAATTACGAAAGTTTACAATTATTGCTGGAAATTAATGCTGCCATCCACTTTAAACATTTTAAAATCACATAGTCTCTCTGAAATTTTAATTCTTGAAAATGAAATGAAATTTTTGAGTTTTACGTCCCACGGTTATGCCGGTTAGGCTAAAGGAGACGGTGATAATGAGAGATGAATGAAATGGTGGAATGAATAATGTGGGAGGAAACGGGAGAACCCCGAGAAAACCCACGCACACGGTGTTTGTCCACCACAAAGTTCACTTGGTGGGAGCAGGGTTTGAACTCGAGACCCCAAGCACCAGAGGTGAACGCTCTACCACTGAGCCACCGCGGCCCGCGAAATTTTAATTCTTATCGACAGTATGAAATGTAAATAGTTATGATTTCCATAACTGTTCTCCAAGTGGATTTGTATACAACCAAAGGTAGCTTTGTCAAGTTTAACAGAAAGTCCAAAATTAGCCTCTTGAAAACAGCTCTTATTTGTAATAATAATAATAATAATAATAATAATAATAATAATAATAATAATAATAATAATAATAATAATTGCTTTTGACTGTTGCGATGGTCTGTCCAAGCAGCTTGATAAAAATTTAGCGTAACGTATCAACAAATCTGCGTCTCCTATAAGTAATGAAAAAAAAGAGAAGTTTGGTAAGGTTAATATAGGGGGCGCCAAATTCTACTTAGGGATGGGTACGAGCGAATTCGAGCGAGTTTTCTTTGAAACTCAACTCGACTCAAAACAGACATTTTTGATCTCGACTCGAGAACTCGGCTTGAAAAAATTCCTCCAACTCGACTCAAATTCAGGTAGAGTTTCGAGTCGAGTCGAGCCAAAACGAGATAAATCCTATGTGTAGTTTAAAGACCTCTTTTCAAGTATCCAACGAAGACAATATAATTATAACGATACTACTACAACTTATTATTATTATTATTATTATTATTATTATTATTATTATTATTATTATTATTATTATTATTATTATTATTATTATTATTATTATTATTATTATTATTATAACAACATCGTGTACAACCATGAAAGGTACGCGATTTGTACCTAAATACTAAAAACTAGTTGACTGCCGATCTCCGTTGTCGAGAGGTCTTCAGAGGCAAGTACATCGTTCACCAAGTTCTGGGTTTGAGTTCCGAAGAAGCAAGTTTTCACACTGGAGCCAAAAATCGTTAAAAGTTATAGGTTAAAAGTCAGTTAAGCCAAGTCGAAACGAGCCGATGAACTCGTTCCAATTGAGCTGGCTCAGGTAAGCCGAGTCAGTGGCTCATCCCAACAAAGCCGGTTCGAGCCATCGACTCAATTGAGCCGAGTCAATGATTCGTCCCAACCAAGCTGGCTCAAGCCATCTGCTCAATACAACCGAACCGATGGCTCATCCTACCCGAGCCGGCTAGAGCTGTTCGCTCAGTTAAACCGAGCAGAGCCGGTTGACATCACTAGCCGGGTTGGGTTCTGCTTGGGCTCAAAAATTCGACCGTACAGGTCGCAGCCTTGGTAAAAACAGTATACATTTATATGGTGCTCATGACATTTGATTCTGTCTCGTTATAAAACTATTGTCCTCTTGTTATCGAGATGAGACGAGATGCGAGTAGAGTCCCCTGTCGTGAGCAACACTGAAAGTATTCCACATTACTGCTTAAATTCCTCATGGTTTTCGCTTTCCAGTCTAATCAGGCCATAATTTCAAAACGAGCTAAAACGAGCTGAACGAGCGAGCCATGTATCAAACTCGACTCGACTCGAAACTCGACCTCAAAAACAGTGACTCGGTTCGGAACTCGACTCCAGAAAATTACCTTTGACTCGACTCGAGTTTCGAGTCGAGTCAAGTTTTAGCTCGACTTGTGCCCATCCCCAATTCTACTTCACCCCGGGCGCCGAAATCTCTAGCTACGGCTCTGGTCCCACATCAAGCCAAAACTGAAATTACACTGTTGCAGTAGATAGGCTACGTTTAGTATTTTTAGCTTACGTGTGTGAGAAACTATGCACAAAAGAATGTTCTCAGGGGCAAAGAATAAACCCTTTTGATAACTATGTTATTACAGCAAATAGCATGAATTCTTGCTTGGTTTGAATTCTAATTTTGTTTGTTTATTAAATTCATTTGTCAAACGAGCTTTTATGGTAGCATTGTTCTCTCTCTCTCTCTCTCTCAGATGGATTTCAATTCCGCTTTTGTTTGCCTCGTTCACAAAGCTGCAGGAGATAAAGGTAGTCTATTAAATTTAGCTGCAAGACGACGCTCTATTTGTACTCCTGCACATGAAAATAATTTCTGCTCTTTCAATTAATAATTAGACAATTTCCTCTTTTCATATTAATTAATAATTGTGTTTCTGTCTGTACCATGTGTGTATAACTCAATAAAGATTAAATCAACATTTTTAATATATATATATATATATACAGTGGCGGATCCAAGGGAGGGGCTATAGGGGCTATAGCCCCCCCCCTTGACGCTCAGATATACACTGGATAAAATGGGCTTCAATCCTGCTTTACACTGGATAAAACGGCAAAATGTGATTCAGCCCCTCCCTTGATCATATCCTGGATCCGCCCCTGTATATATATATATATATATATATATATATATATATATATATATATATATATATATATATATATATATATATATATATATATATATATATATATATATGTACACTTTTTAAAATAGAATTTAGAATAAACATTTAAACATATTACTTTGATGTAGTGTCTTTTAATATTTTTCATTTTTTCCCCATCTATTATGACATATCACAAAGCCTGGTTAATACGATATTCAATAATAAAAATAGAGTTCCTTCTGACAGTGATTCTCTAGAGCGAGGTTTACTGGTTTGATCCCAAACCATGTGAATTTATTATAGACAAGATCGTGTTCATGTGTTTCCTGAAGACTCTCCCGTTTCTTTACACATTCTCATCCCACCATTTATTTCATAAAGATACACTTTCATTAATTATATCTTTAATTATCTGTCTCCTTTAGCCTAATGCTCAGAAACAGGAGACGTTACATTATTTTATGTTTCCATTTAATTTTTAGTGATTCTCAACACGAGGTACACGGTCCCATTCACGGGATCTACAGCATATTTTAATTCATTTAGGTGCTAATGTAATATGCAAGGTGTGTAGAAACTAACTAGGCACTGAAAAACTGTAATAAATTCTATAATATTCATTAGAGAAGCATGTGTGTGTCCTTCGTTACATAAGGAAACGAAAGGGTATGTTAAATATCAACTTAGACACCTGTGTTGTTAACCAGCTTCCTCAAATTACCAGGGACATAGTTGATTCTTTTCTGAAGGAAGCCAATTGAACTGTTGACAACAACCTCTTGAATCCTACCTACTTATATTCTCCTTCCTAGATAAACAATTAATACCTACATGTCTATCTCCAAACATTAAGTGGTCAACTTTTTGTCAAGACATTTATGCCTGTGACTGTTGAGGGACGATCTTCTCTTGGATCATCCTTTAGAACTGTGCGACCACATTTGAATTGTCCTTTCTAACATTTCACTATTATTTTAGATAGGCATTCCTCACAATGCACAGCTGCCATCTCATTATGTATATACATATCGTTCGTATCATTTTTCCTTAATTGAGGAATCTAATAACAGCTCATACTTGATTTTCTCGAATATGTTGCTGCTGCATACTTTTCCAAATGTAACATAATTCAACAGGAATTATAAAAACACAAACCAGCACACAAATTAGTGAAATGCTCACTAATCATTATACAAGATTTTACATACAAGTTTTTACGTTACTAGCACATTTCTATCCATATAAAAATTCTATTAGGGGATTTCAATGCGAAGGTAGGACGAGAGGATATTTCCAAACCGATTATAGAGAACGAAAGTCTACATAAGGAAAGTAATGACAACGGTGTTAGACTCGTGAACTTTGCAACATCCAAAAACCAATAGTGAAGAGTACAAAATTCCCACATCGCGACGTTCATAACTACACTTGGACCTCACCAGACGGAAAAACACATAATCAAATTGATCACGTTTTAGTAGATAGAAGAAGACAATCTAGCATAATTAATGTCCGGTCGTTTAGAGGGGCTGATTGTGACACTGATCACTACCTGGTAGCAGCGATCACACGAGAGAGATTATCGTTAAATATAGGAAATATTCAATGTCCGAAAACGGAGAGATTTAATTTTTTAAAAAGATAGAAGAGAGCCAGGTAGGAGAGGAATACCAGATTGAAGTTTCGAATAGATTCTCAGCTTTAGAAGATTCGGAGTATACTAGTGTTGAGGAGACTTGATTGAAATTAGAGATAGCATTAAAATTTCAGCAAAAGAAAAATGGAGACACGCGGAAATACATAGGAACAAACCATGGTTCGACCAGGAATGCATTAAACTAGCAGAGAAGAGAAAACAGGCAAAAGTACGTTGGCTACAAAATCCGAATGAAATAACAACACAAAATTTCGCAGACATCATGACGGGAATCTTCCAAAACTTTTAGAACAAAGAAACGTGATTTTTTTGAAAGCTAAAATTAACCCTTATCCGGGCAAGCGGGGCCTCCCAGGCCAAGTAGCTTCATATTGTTTTTCGAATTTCTCAATAACCATAAATATTTCGATGATATAAAATTCTGAATTCTTCTATCTTTACTCGAAGTTAAAGTCATGAACATATCGAGTTGGTAAGGCTAATAGAGTTGGTAAGGCCCCAGTTGTCGTCTACGTTGCAAAAATAGCTTGCCCGGATAAGGGTTAAAGAACTTGAACATTATAGTAAAAATAAAAGCATTCGGGACATGCATAAGGGGATCAACAAATTTAAGAAATGCTATCAACCTCGTGCTTATATATTAAAGAAAGCTGACGGAACAGTTACGGATAGCATCTTAAATAGAAGGAAAGATTTCTTTGACGATTTACTGAACACGCACCTAAAAACTAATGAGTCTGGGGAAAAGGAGGTACACATCGCAGAACCATATATTCCAGAACCTAACCGAATAGAAGTAGAAATCGCTATAAAGAAATTAAAGAAACACAAATCTCCGGGTGTAGATGAAATTCCGACTGTGTTAATTTTAGCTGGAGGCGAAAAATTGTGGAACAAGATACACAAACTCATTCTCCTTATCTGGAAAAAGGAAGAATTGCCACAAGAGTGGAAAGAATCAGTTATTGTTCCACTTCACAAAAAAGGCGACAAAAGTTACTGTAATAATTATCGAGGCATTTCTCTTCTGTCAACATCCTATAAAATCCTTTCAAATATTCGAACAATGATTGACAATTAACAAGATTGACCCCCTACGCAGATGAAATTATTGGATATTATCAGTGCGGATTTAGACAAAATCGATCAACTGTCGACCAAATATGTACCATTCACCAAATACTCGAAAAGAAGTGGGAGTACAATAGCCCGGTACATCAACTATTTATTGATTTTAGAAAGGCTTACGACTCGGTTAGGAGATAAAGATTATACAACGTTCTTAAAGAACTTGGAATACCGAGAAAGCTAATTAGATTAATTAAGATATATTTAAATGAATCCAAAAGTAAAGGCCGGGTAGGAAATTTTTTATTCACGTCGAAAATGGCCTGAAACCAGGAAATGAGTTGCCATTATTATTCAACTTTGTTCTGGAATACGCTATAAAGAAAATCAAAGGTAGCAACCAGGGTCTAGAGTCAAACGGTATTCACCAGGTTATGGCATATGCTGATGATGTAAATTTAATAGGGGATAACAGGAAAACAACAGAAAGAAATGCAGATATCTTACTAAACGCTTGCAGGGACATAGGTTTAGAAGTAAATGCAGAGAAAACTTAATACATTGAATTGGGACCTAATACGGCAAAGTATGGAGGCGTTAAAATATTAAATAATACTTTTGATAAAGTGGATACTTTCAAATATCTAGGATCAATGTTAACAGATGAAAATCATATTCACGAAGAAATTAAATGTCGACTAAAAGCAGGAAATTCGTGTTATTATTCAGTTCAAAATCTCTTGTCGTCGCGAATTCTGTCGAGGAATTTAAAGCTTAAAATATATAAAACGATAATCATGCCTGTTGTTCTGTATGGTTGCGTAACATGGTCGCTTACTCTAAGAGAAGAACATAGACTGAAAGTACTTGAGAACAATATCCTGAGACGAATATTTGGACCCAAGAGGAACGGGAATGGAGAATGGCAGAAACTTCATAACGACGAACTACATAATTTACACGGTTTTCCAAACATTGTTAGGGTCATCAAGTATAGGAGACTTAGGTGGTCAGGTCATGTAGCTAGGATGGAAGAAAGTAGAAACGCTTTCAAAGTCTTGACTAGAAGACCAATCGGAAAACGACCATTAGGAAGACCCAGGCGCATATGGGAGGACAATATTAAGATGGATCTCGCAGAGATAGGAATACAAAATAAAAATTGGATCCTGTTGACTAAGAATAGAAGTCTGTGGAGAGCTTTAGTGAACGCGACATTGAACCTCCGGGTTTCATAAGCCATAGAGTTTGTTAGTTAGTTAGTTGAAAACGAATATTGGAACAATACTCATTATTCGAACATTTGTTCGGATAACGAATAATTATTGGAATAATTGTTCGAATGTTGGAAACGAACATTCGAATAACGAAGAAAATGATTTGACTATTCGAATAATGAATATCCTAATTATTTTAACATCACTAGTTCGTATCCCACTGTCAGTGTCTCAGCTTCTCACCCTCATTTGAAAAGAAATAGTTACAACGACTCACCAAAGGTAGTCGTTAACCCTGGTTCAGTTATATCTTTAGTGGCAATAATCGTTTTCACCTTAAAATATCTTCTGAAGTTATATTCACTAATATGCTCACCTTTTCTACTGAAATTACAATTCCATAATGAATATTGAATAATTTATTCTTTGATTCCTTTTTAATGTATATTCACACCAACTGACTTGCAATCAAACATGTCCACTGAGTATCTATAAACAACGACATAGCAACCAACTAGACAATAATGTATATTTCTTATATATTAAAACATTCTTCTTTTATTATTTTTAATTAACATTATAACAGGTATAGTGCTTGTGTAAAAGCACTTTCTGCCCGAGATATATGTAATTATGAGCCGATACAAAGTATCTCGTTATATAAAATGTCGCCCGATAAAGGGACTAAATATAAAAGTTACAAGGGAGCTTGACTTTTATATTTAAGAACCACTGGTCCGTTTATAATAATGACATGATAATAATTGTGTTCTCTACATTTTGATCGCCCTTCATATATAACTTCATTAAGTTTCCTTCATATAAATACATTTATAATAAAACTTTTATTCCATTATTATTTATCTTTTATCATTAAAAATGTCGTCGCTTACTAATACAATCAACGAAGGATGCGAAATCAAAAGCGTAAGAGATAATTACATTTTAAAACACAAATTACAATGATCAACGATTTCATTCATCATTAAAAACGGTCATGGAAAAAAATGTTTGCTCTTTCCAGGGCGCATTATATAACAATTACGTAAGATGGTATTTTAAAATATACATCATATCAACAAGGCGTCATGATACAAAAGAATCTTATCCAAATATCATATAAGGTGACACATGAGTACAGTCGTCGGATAATTAGCTTAATAGAATGAACCTTCTACTGAATATAATCTTTGACAATAAAGGGTAATAGTATACATGAGAACACCCTGTCTTCCGTGCGCGAGGATACTTCATATTATATATTTATACGTTACCAAATTAAATCACTGCGTTGTCTTCATTATATGTGCTTAACATTCTATTTTTACTTTCTAGAATAAATTTTGTTGATTTTGATTCGAAAAATGTTAAATATTTTTAAATTTATATCATGATGCAGACCAAAATCCTTGTTGCATATAATGTAATGCGCTATAGCATATAAAGTACAAGGGCAAATAGGTACGTTCTTTTTTATTTTCGTATCAGTGGATAAGTAAATGAAAGTGGGTTTGTTACCCCCTTTCTAAGTTCGTAGATACTCAATGAATAATCCCTAAAAGTATGAGCGTCCAGCTTCTTCTGGAACTCAGACGGTCTTACGTATACTATATCTCAATAAAGTTTCAACATAAATCAATATAATATAAATAATCTTTGTTTTTAATCAGTAACAACATTAACATCTTCCCGTATGGTAGATATAATAATCTATGTTCAAGTGAACGAAAAGAATGAATTAAATTTATTTTCACACATAAATATTCATAAGAATCAATAGCTGATATGGGTTTAACCCCTACCACATCAACTGCAATCAGTTTAGATTCGTTCTTGTATATGATTCCAATAAAGAACATTGTACTGCACAATCATGATTATGTTCCGCATTATTATTCTGTACAGGAATTGTGTCATTATTTTGATTTTGATACGAAGTGCCATCTCTTGAACTACGGTTACGTCTATCAATGTAGTTTACAGTATTTCTAGAATTTCGCCATGTATTTCGTCTGTTTTTGAATCTACTTTGGTTAAATGGTCTGACATAATTATTGTCGCGATTAATTAGGTTAGGTGGGTTCCCATCATATCTTTGCCTATTCTGATTGTTCTGATTGTTTAAATTTACTCGATTTAGGTTATGTTCCGTATCGTCTACATTACGGATATTTAGATTCCGGACTAGTACTGATCTAAAGTTATCTGAATTATTTTTAATTTTGCCTATTCCCGCTTGATGATTCTGTGCCTGGTATTGAGTTTCATAACATTGAACAAGCATCAATAGATGATTAAAACTCATGCATTGCGTAGAAAACAGGATTTGTTGTAATTTAAACGGTAGTAGATTTCGAATAGATGCAATCACTCTAGATTCAGATTGCAATGGATTTACGATTTTTAATTCGTTGTACGTATTCACAACAAAATCAACAACAGATTTGTGCACGCGAGGATTAAAAGGTTGATTTCTAATCGTAGCGTCTCTGTTTGCAAGTAGAAAGTCATTCTCATAATTTGCAATCAGCGCTGCCTTGAATTCCTCATATGTGTTGACGTGTTCACGTACTGCCTTAAACCATAAAGAACACGGTGGAAGTAATAAATGAGGGATTAGTTTCATATATTGAGATTTATCTATACACATTATACTGCATTCGTCCTGAAATTTTTCTAGGAAAGAAGTAGCATTTTCATTACATCTACCACTAAACTTACTCATAGCACGTATTTCGCTCATTTTTACACTTAACTTTACATTTCTTTCACCGTTTCGTGTTTGTGTTGAGTGAAAATTTCTACCTACTGCGTTATGTGTGGTTCCACCATCTCTTTTCCGCCCATCTGTATTCCTTGGTTGAATTCTTTCCAAAATAATATCCTCATCGGATGGGTTGCTTGAGGAAGAGATAACGCAAGGTCCTTGTCGATCTGCTTCGGGTGAATGCGAGGTCATCTCTTGTGAATGAGGGAACTCCAAACGATCATTAACCATGTTGTTGTTGTATGCGTTGTCTTTAATCTGTAACGTCCTAATTTCCTCCTGTAAGGTAGATATCAATTGTGTATTTGCACGTATTTGGTTAGAATTATCTGTCACCTGAATCTTTTGCTTAACTTCTTGGATTACATGATTGTAATTATCCTTGCAATCTTCAGATAATCTTTTTAACTTCTCGTCGAATTGTAACGTGATGTCTGTCACAGCTTGTATTACAGATTGTTTCGCTTCTTCGGACTTTTGATCTATTTGTTCTAACTGCCTACCCAATTCTTCATGCTGTCTCTCTAATCGTCCATTCAATTCTTCATACTGTCTTTCTAATCGTCCATTCACTTCTTCATACCGTCTACTCAATTCTACAGATTTTTGCTGTACTGTTTGTTTTACTTCTTCGGACATCTGGGCTAAATTTTGTTTCATAATTTCTAAATCATCCTTTCGGCTTTGTTCCTGTCGTTGCAATGCTATTAAAATTCTATCCTCTAGGGTCAACATTCCGGGTGCAATAGGAGCTATATTCTGCTCGTTGTTAGCACTGTCAACAGTTTCATTCTCTACTGTCTCACCAATCATGATTTTTCTTGTGATTACTCTGCCACTTCTAAGAACGGTTGAGTTCGTATTCATGAACCTTCTTACTAAGGTAAATTCACCCTTACTTTAGACTTCGGGATATGAATTTACAAGAATTCCCGGGTGAGGTAAACCAAAATTTTACAACGACTCACCAAAGGTAGTCGTTAACCCTGGTTCAGTTATATCTTTAGTGGTAATAATCGTTTTCACCTTAAAATATCTTCTGAAGTTATATTCACTAATATGCTCACCTTTTCTACTGAAATTACAATTCCATAATGAATATTGAATAATTTATTCTTTGATTCCTTTTTAATGTATATTCACACCAACTGACTTGCAATCAAACATGTCCACTGAGTATCTATAAACAACGACATAGCAACCAACTAGACAATAATGTATATTTCTTATATATTAAAACATTCTTCTTTTATTACGAGGGCTATCCAGAAAGTAGATTACGTTTTCGTCTGTGTCCGCTAGGGGTGGGGCTAGCGCGGCCATCTTGGGGTCAGAGCGTTGCGCAGCTCAGTCGGCATCTAGCCGTGCTAGTGAGAGGTTCGTGCTGTGCTCCGTTAAGATACTGTGACGGTTTGAAATGTCTGCGTTAATTGAAAATCCCGCGAGCTGCGAGGTGCGTGCAGTAATAAGGTTTCTGACAGCAAAAAACTGTAAACCGATAGAAATCTATCGGCAGCTGTGTGAAGTGTATGGGGACAACATTATCACTGAAGGTGGAGTGCGACAGTGGGTCATAAGATTTAAAAATGGCCGAACCAATGTTCACGACGAAGATCGAAGTGGGAGACCCAGCAAAGTGACTGCCGAACTTGTCGAAAAAGTCGATGTTAAAGTCCGTGAAAATCGAAAGTTCACAATAACGGAACTTTCTTTGAGTTTTCCACAAATTTCGCGAAGTTTGTTGCACGAAATCATCAGCGAAAAGCTTGGTTACCACAAGTTTTGTGCAAGATGGATTCCAAAAATCTTGACAGAGGACCACAAAAATCAGCGAATGGCTGCAGCGTTGCACTTTTTGGACGCCTACAATAAGGATGGTGACTCTTTACTCGATCGCATCGTTACTGGTGACGAAACATGGGTGAAACACGTGAACTGTGAAACGAAATTGCAATCAATGCAGTGGGGGCACACAGGTTCTCCCCAAAAACCCAAGAAATGCATGCAAACTATGTCGGCAAGGAAGATGATGGCGACTGTTTTTTGGGACAGAAAAGGTGTGATTTTGGTGGACTTCCTGGAAAGAGGCACTACAATAAACGCTTAAAGGTATTGCCAAACTCTGCAAAACCTCAAAAGAGCAATTCAAAACAAGCGCAGAGGAATGTTGAGCTCTAAGATCTTGTTGATTCACGACAACGCCCGGCCCCACACGGCAAATGTCACGCGTGAAGTTCTTGAATCTTTTCAGTGGGAGTTGTTTCCTCATCCGCCGTACAGTCCCGACCTGGCACCGAGCGACTTCCACCTATTCCCAGCAATGAAGAAGTGGCTGGCTATGCAGCGTTTTGATGACGACGAACAGCTGCAAGAAGAGGTAACGAAGTGGTTGAAGTCGCAGGCGGCCGAATTTTTCGACGAAGGAATTTCCAAGCTCGTACATCGCTACGATAAATGCCTTAATTTGAATGGTGACTATGTCGAAAAGTAGTATTTGTGTGTGGCTTTCATCTGTATATAATAAAATTTGTTTCCTATACTTTGTTGATTTTTTATTCCAAAACGTAATCTACTTTCTGGATAGCCCTCGTAACAGGTATAGTGCTTGTGTAAAAGCACTTTCTGCCCGAGATATATGTAATTATGAGCCGATACAAAGTATCTCGTTAGTAAATATTTTTAAAGACAATGAAAAACACCAAAATTTGAAAAGCGAGGTAGAAAATCACTGCAAAATATAATTAAATCCACCAATAGTTGTCTTTAAATTCTTTTGTGTAATGCAGAAAGTTGAGCACCCGACAATTATAATATCATGATCTGCTCACTCAAATTCCTGGCGTATGAAATGTTTTAAAACAGTTATTAGTTTATTTAATAGCATTTTACTGGTTTACGTTCTACATTTTAATGTTCTTCTTTATCTTTTCCCCATAACTATAATCTTTGTTTTAAAAAAATAACAAGTAACTCACTTGTTTAAAATGTTACAAACAACGTTTCATGAAAGTGTTCTGAAACTTTCCAGCACGATCCCTGTGCTGTTATGCAACCACAATTATGTAGAAGAATGTGTGGTTGCCTATAATTTTGTTGCTTTGTCGTAATTAAGCCAACATTCGTTGAAGTATTTCACAGGCTAGCTCGAAATATTACTATCAGATTGTAAAGAAATTTATATGGAACCTTCGTGAAAGCATACTCTTCGGTACACTTGTGTTGAAGTTATGAGTGAACATATCTATAACATACATGTATATACAGTGTGAGACAAATTGGGAGTTACAAGCCAATTTCCCATCGAGTATGCGTCGGGGAATGCAAAGTAATAAGGATGAAAACTGAAGAGCGCAGGGAGGCTGATAAAAGTTTGTGAAAAGCAGGTGCTCCCAGGGCCCTTCATCAAATTCCTCCTGGGACCAACTTCAATATTTCAAATGGTAGCATGGGTCGAGTAATACCTCGTTCGATGCATCATGAAAACTGAAACAACTTTGCTAGAAACAGGTGTAGATACAGCAAACCGTTTCCAAAATGGCCGCTTACAATAGATCTGTTTCAGACAAACCTGCATGGTTCCTAGCATGAACACGGTGGGAGGTACACCAATGTAACAAAAAAAAAAAAATGAAGTAGGCAAATGCCACAGGGCACATCAAGTGCTGTTGTTGTGTAACCCCCCCCCCCCATGGAGGGTCCGTAGTCCAACTTGAAAATTTCAAATGGTACTGGGTCTAGTGATACCTAGTTCGGTACAACTTGGAAAACAAAACAACTTTAGTGGGAAACAAGTTGATATAGGGAACCATATCCAAAATGGGCCAATGGAAAACTACTTTGGCAATATATGTTAATCAATATTAAGTTACGCCTCTCCGTTTCAATTTCAATGCCGTTAAACTATTTATTTCAGTACTGTGAGTTGTTAATAGGTTTCACTGTTTTATCAAAGGACTTTTCCGCCCGTTGCATATGGCTTTTGGATTGTTGTATTGTTAATTTGAGTTCTTCAACTGTTGTTTTTAGTATTAACATGGCCGCTTTTGAACGCAAGGCATTTAATTGCATGATTTCATGGTTAGATGTTACGGTATCTTTACATGAATGTGGCAGTCGAGAATAACTCTCTTACTATCGAAGGTTACTCTGCCGTACGCTCTAGATATTTGTTCGTAGATTTTTTTGAAGTCCAGGATCTTGTCTCTTCTTAAGTATACTTCATCGACAATTTGAAGTTTCTGTGCGTCAGTTGGAATTCCACTACTTTTCAGATGGATACGATTAATTTATTTACCTTTTTCACACAAGTTGCGTAGAAGAACTCTCAATGCTATAGTTAATAGCTTTGTTTCTTTTAAACTAGGTAACTGATAGGAACATTCAAGATTATGATATGAATAGCTGCTACTTACGTTATACTTGTTTCCATCAGCATTATTTTTTTTCGGTGGTTTTTATTTTCTTCATGATTTTTACTTGAATCTGGTATTTCTTCTGACCATGAGTTAGTTTTGTTTTCTTTTTTTATTTAGTTAGGAATTGTTTTTTTTTTTACATAATTTTCTGTTTATATTTAATGTCATTTAGAGTAGAATGTGAGTTGTTGGTCGGTGTACCATCTTTACTTTCATTGCACTTATTTGTTGACTGCTTTTCTGAGTAATGTAATTTTACTTTTTATTTAATTACAATGACATATAAATTTTAAATTTTGTGTGTTTTATTTTTTGTTTCACAATTTTCTATTATGTTTAGAACCTCTTGTGACTCATGTGTCCATCTACCCATTCACATTGCCGGCATATTTATCTCATAATATGTATTATGGGGTTAATGTTGTTCTAGACGAAACTCTCTCAGCACGGATGTATGAAACACCTACTCACAACGCCTACAGCCTTCTCATATAGCATTTCTGCTCTTGAAGAGACGTTTGCGGCAACATGGTAGTATCGTCCGAAGACGAGGTTCGGGTCTTTCTCTACAACAAATACTGATCATGCAACAACACTTTGAGTAGTAGTAAATGTAAATTGTCATGGAAGTACAAGAAATCTGGCTCAGGACCGTAAACTTAGTTAAAGATTCCCAGTATGTACTTTACACCAGTACCCCAGACAACACGTACGTGTACGACACATGTGCACTTTCCATGCATAAGCCGTACATTTGCACATGTGCATTCGTGTGGATGATGAACACATACAAAGCCCGTGCTTAAGCCGTACACGTGAATTTGCGTGGATGAAGCACACATACATAACCCGTGTATGTGCACATGTGCATTTACGTGGGTTATGCACACATACATAACCAGTGATTAAGTCGTGCATGTGCACATGTGCATATGCATGGATAAAGTACACATTTACATAACCCGTGCCTAAGCCGTTACATACACATGTGCATTTGCGTGGATGAAGCACAAGTACAGAACCCGTGCTTAAAGCCGCTATGTGCACATGTGCATTTGCATGGATGAAGTACACATTTATATAACCCGTGCTGTAGCCGTTATATACACATGTGCATTTGTGTGGATGCAGCGCACGCACGTAACCCGTGCTTAAGCCGTTATGTACACATGTGCATTTGCGTGGATGCAGCGCACGTACGGAACCCGTACTTAAGCCGTTATGTGCACATGTGCATTTGCATGGATGAAGCACATATTTATATAACCCGTGCTTAAGCCGTTATGTACGCATGTGCATTTGCATGGATGCAGTGCACGTACGGAACCCGTGCTTAAGCCGTTATGTGCACATGTGCATTTGTATGGATGAAGCACACATTTATATAACCCGTGCTGTAGCCGTTATGTACACATGTGCATTTGCGTGGATGCAGCGCACGTACGGAACCCGCACTTAAGCCGTTATGTGCACATGTGCATTTGCATGGATGAAGCACATATTTATATAACCCGTGCTTAAGCCGTTATGTACGCATGTGCATTTGCATGGATACAGCGCACGTACGTAACCCGTGCTTAAGCCGTTATGTGCACATGTGCATTTGCATGGATGAAGCACACATTTATATAACCCGTGCTGTAGCCGTTATGTACACATGTGCTTTTGCGTGGATGCAGCGCATGTGCATAACCCATGCTTGAGAAGTGGATGTGCACATGTGCATTTGCGTGGTTGAAGCACATTTAAATTACCGGTGCTTAAGCCGTTGTGTGCACATGGATATTTGCACGGCTACTGCACGTGTGTATGAGACGTCCATAATACCGTGCAAGTGTATACTTTTACTTTCATTCTTTTACTCTCATTTTCATCAACAGAAAGTAACCTCCATTTTTGGTAGATGTCATTTTTCCTCCAGGCGGTGTTATAGAGACTTTTCGACGAATAACAGCTGAATGATTGTAAAAACTCCATAACGTCCACTGAGCTAGGATATAATATCAACAGGTGGCAGCATTGTACTGATGTAACTATTGTCAGACAGTTCGTAGGTTTACAAAATTATTTTCGTGACCGATTACAGTAGAATATGTTGCGTTATTTGTTACTTGGCAAACATGTCAAAGATACTGCCTAAAGCGTTGCTCGTTGCAAATAATAAACTCCAAAACTAAAATTCTCACTGACAATTATTAGTTACTTGTTATACACTTTGAAGGTGATGTCTTTGCAGTTCATCACTTTCCCAGAGCTCCGCTCTGAAGCGTCGCTGATTGTATGGTGACGATTTTTGGAAAAACCTTCCTGTTCCTCATCCTGGGCCTCACCTTCTGTCTCTTTCTTACGAACCGTCTGTCAGACTTATCTAGCCAAGGGCAGCCGGATCTACAGATCGAGCCAGGGGAGTTGCCCCACCTGGACAACTATCCAAACGGGTTGTCCCACCTTGCTCATATTATTCATCTCTCATTTCATACATCACTGCTTTATTGTTACGGCTCACGGCTCTCCATTATGGCTGATTCTGCTAGTACTACTGGATCCACGGTGGATGGACGCCATCATGGCCATTCCTGTGTTTGCCATTCCCTCTGCTTCGGCTACGAAAGTGACCAAGCGGAAGGATATGAGCAACAGACAGCGTACACAGTCAGGTAGTTCTACTGCCTCCACCACTTCTAACGTATCCACGAGATCCAGATCTCCACGCGGTCAACAACTCTATGCTGACTCTGTTAAACAGTCTCGCCAGCCGGCGAAAAAACAACATCGTGAAAATGTTTCAGATACTTCAGACATGGAAGCCCAGCCAACAGTCATCAATGAGACATCTCATCTTTCATCTTCCTCATCAACTGTTCCAGTAGTTCATTCTTTTCTCCTTCAAAATTTTGATACCAAATATAGTAACGAGAAATTCATAACTATCCAGCTCCGAAAGTATCTGCCAAACGCTCCTCTGTCTCAAGTCATCAAAACACGCAACGGCATGATACTCAAATCACCGGATCCTAACTTCGCGATCTTAGTTCGGAATAAAGCATCTTTTGAAATATTTGGAAAACAAGCTACCCTTACATCCCTGAACTCTGTCAAACGGAAAAACGCGCCTCCACCGAAACGGCCTCCACTCCTTTCTGTTGTAATTCGTGGGGTTGACCCGACGTATACCGATGAGGAGGTTCAAGAAGAGCTCCAGTTCGAAGGGCATACTATTCATAAAGCCGTCCGCATAAACAACAATGCTGGTGCCACCTATATGGTGCGTATACTCACGCCCTCTCAAGACACAATCAACAATTTGCTATCTAAAGGAGCATATATTTATAAACGTAGACACCGTGTTGAGCCTTCCCGGTCATCCTCACCTTTACCATTACGCTGTGAAAAATGCCAACAATACAATTCGCATCATACAACGGCCTGTAAAAATCCTACCGTTTGCGGCTTTTGTTCTGGACCTCATCAAACTCGTGCTTGCACAAACATGACTCAGCCCCCGAAATGCCCTACTTGCACCGAACCCCATCCAGCTTATAGTTATAAGTGTAAAGGCAAACCTTCTGCTCAAGAAACACATCCCGAACTTGTTGTTCCTCTGAGAACCGCTGAATCATCCACTTCCACTGATCACTCCGTTGACGATCCTGTCACAGTTAGTAAGTTACTAGAATTCCTTTCTCTTACTTTGCAAAATATTCTCCCTTTTCACCGCCAGCATATCTTACAACAAATTATTGCCGCAGCGAAATCTACGTTTCACGTATCATTATACGCAACCTACTCTAATAACTACGTTCATTTTCACACCACTCGCCTCGAAACATCAGTCTAATCGTACCCAATATGGATATAGTTTTTTTTGTTTCTCAACATCCGATCTCTTCCTAAACACAAAGTCGTTTTCGAAACACTCTTACTAGAAGAAAAAGTCACAGCTTTCCTCCTGAATGAAACCTTTCTCAAACCCACTTCATCTTGCTCCCTATCACGTTACACATTACTTCGCCACGATAGCCCTATGCCAGCCCTCAGAGCCAATGGTGGAGCTGCAATAGGTTTCCGTCATACCATTCCGTTCCGCTCTCACAACTGTCCCCTCTTACATCTCCCTGAATACCTCATCACCACATTGTATTTCCGTAATATTGCCATCACTCTTGCCACTATCTATGTGCGCCCCGGCCTTCCTATACCTCATGCATTCTTCTCATACATCTCAAATACGTACAAACACTTCATTATTTTGGCCGATGTTAACTTTCATAGCCGTTCAAATGCCGATCAATCCTCTTTTACTGACTACATCACAGTTCATACAACAGGTAATCTTCTCAATCTTCCTCGCTGTACTCGCCCCATCAGCAACACCACTCCCGATATCGCAATAGTCTCAAATACCATCATTAATCGCTGCACTATTGATGTTTTGGACCTAATGGGCAGTGACCATGCACCCATCAAACTAATCTATCATTCAGGTCTGGCTTCAGTTAAGTCCTCATTTTCACCACGTATATCCCTCCGTTACGATAAAGCCAACTGGCCACAATATCGTACGTATCTCGAAAACACTTTGGCTGATTCCGAAGCTCCTACTACCCCAGAAGAACTTTCACATCAGGTCAATCTCATAACCACTTCCATTCAACAGGCATCTCACTTCATATTCCTCAATCTGAATCAATCCCATACCGTCCAAAACTACCCCCACAATATCTAGCATTAGTCCGTCGATCACGCCAATCTTACCGTGAGTTTCTTCACACCAGAAATCCAGAAGCTCTAAGACTTCATCATCAACTTCAACGAACAGTCCGCAACTACATTTCCGCTTACAAATTACGTCAATGGGTTAAAACTTGTAATCAACTCTCCGATACAACTCATCCTACTCGCTACTGGAAACGCTTTAATGCTCTTTGTGGCAAACACACTAAGACTCCATATCCGATTCTTTTACACGATACACCCCTACATTCCGACAGCGAGAAAGCAAATGCATTTGCTGACTATCTCCAAACTATCTTCACACCCTCAGAGTCTGACAACATTCCTCATCCAGTCAATCAAGTCGATCTTAACCGTCATTCACTTCAACCTCATATCTCTCATACAGTTCCCAATCATGCTCTTACCCATCCCATCACAGTCTCAGAAATCACCAGTGTCATTCAGCGCAAACGCAACACCTCACCAGGTTTTGATTCGATCACCTATCGGCATATTAAAGAAAGCCCCGTTATATTACTCACTCTTCTGGCACTCATTTATATGTTTATCTTACGCACAGGGTTTTTTCCAACGGAGTGGAAAGTATCGAAAACACTCATGTTTCCCAAACCTGGTAAACCACAGTCAGATGTTTCTTCATATCGACCCATCCAGTTGACATCCACACTGAGCAAAATATTCGAGCGCATTCTGGTGAAACGCCTCCATCCATATTTACAAGACCGCCAACTTCTTCCGACTCATCAAGCAGGTTTCCGTCCCTCATTCTCCATTACTGATCAGCTCCTTCGACTAACCACGCTCATAACCAACCATTACAACTCCATTCAACCCTCGTGTCTCGTCTTTTTCGACCTTGAGAAAGCCTTTGACAAGGTTTGGCATCTGGCGCTAATTTATAAACTCATAAAATTTCAGTTTCCGATGGCATACATTCGCCTCATTTATCATTTTCTTGTCTGTCGTATATCTTATATTTCCATTAACGAACAACTCTCACATCCCATTTTTCCCATGTGCGGTGTTCCTCAAGGTTCCGCCCTTTCCCCACTATTATATATTCTTTTCGTTGCAGACCTTCCACATCTTCCTCCTGACGTCCATCTCTTTCAGTACGCTGATGATACAGCTTTTCTCGCACTTGGCAAAACTATACACAACATCAATCATTCATTACAAATAGCCATCAATCGCTTCACGCACTGGTGTTCTAAGTGGAAACTTAAGATTAATGCCACCAAAACCCAAGCTATTGTTTTCATACCGCCCCGAAAACGTACCAAGGTCCACCGAAACCCATCTCTTTTGTCACTCCATGTTCATAATGCAGCCATCGTTCCAACCCGAACCGTTACATACTTAGGCATACTATTCGATCATCATTTAACGTGGAAACCGCATCTCAATCGTGTGAAAACTAAAGCTTACAACCGTCTCAACCTCTTGAAACGATTAACTGGTACAACCTGGGGTCTCTCATCACACATAGTTCTTAACACATACAAGGCCTTCCTCCGCCCAGTTCTTACTTACGGTTTTCCAGCCTGGATTTTCGCTCCTTACTCACATTATCAGAAATTAGCCATTCTTGAGAGACATGCTTTCCGCATCGCCTTCCTCATTTCTCTCCCGAGTCCAACTCGGGACCTCTATTCTTTAATATCATTTCCTACACTTACCTATCATCTCGAAACTCTCCGTTTAAAATTCATTACTCAACGCTACACACATCACCATCCTCTATTGTTTGAAACTATGCATCATCTTGCACTCCACTCCTCTCCTGCACGGTACTATCATACTCCACTTCACCTTCTCTTTACTTTATATTGCTACACAGTCCCTCCCGACCATCTCGATCTACAGATTCTCCAAGATTATCGTTTGCATATTCATCTCCCGCATATCTTTCCATCATATGCACAGTAATTCCATCTCACTAACAGGGTTCACCACGTCTCCATTAGCCTAGAGCAGCCCCTAGGCAGAAGATAACCACATTCGTCTTTCTAACACTTTGTGTCGTGTTGTGGCGTCAAGTGCACTTCATCTCATCTTTCATTTTCATCCTGACTTCCACATATCGCTTATCACTACCTTCACTTCACATTTGTTGTCTGATTTCTCACGCTTGCCATATTATGTATGTTTCTTTACCTTTCTTGCTATATTATATGTAGTATTATGTATCCTATATTTCGTATATTATATATGTAGTATTTGTTTTCACGTATAACCATGATTTATGTTTCCAGTTAGCCTACAAGTATGTTTATGATCGTAAAGATCATAAAGTCCTTCCAATAACATGTTTAAGAAATAAAGATTATAATAATAAATAATAACCCATAGCCCACCACCCATACCTTCTTCCCATAATGGTTCTCCTAACTCCCTTCCCTAAAAGAGGGTGTAGCCCTCTAAAAGGATGCTAGCCTTCGGCTAGCCTTAAAAAAAACCTTTGCAGTTATAGATTGTGTTACTGCGTAAAACACCAAATATATAAACTTCTTTTTTCCGTTGCATCTCGAATTTGCTTTTACATCACCTCTCTACTACGAGGAAATCACCTGTGCACTACATGCAAGTCATCTGGGTACTGTTTCAAATCACTTCTATCGTACATGTAAATCATCTCTGTCCTACATATAAATCATCTGGGTACTGCGTGTAAATCACCTCTGTCCTACCTGTAAATAACCTGGGTACTGCGTGTAAATCACCTGTGTGTTACGTGTAAATCATCTCTGTCCTACATGTAAATCACCTGGGAACTGCGTGTAAATCACCTGTGTGTTACGTGTAAATCATCTCTGTCCTACATGTAAATCACCTGGTTACTGCGTGTAAATCACCTGTGTGCTACATGTAAATCACCTATGTGCTACGTGTAAATCACCGCTGTCCTACATGTAAATCACCTGTGAACTACATGTAAATCGAATACGTGCTACTTGTAAATCACCTGCGCGGTAGATGTAAATCACTTGTGCAGGACGTGTACGTTGCACATGTTCTGGGCACGTGAAGATGTTGAATAGGACCTGGCATGTATATGTGCATCACATGTACAGGCGTGCATTTATACAGATGATTCACATGTTGCATCCGTGCAATTGTACATGTACTATACGGATACTGTACGTGCATTGTGCTGTCTGGGACAAGTTTCATCCATACTATCTCATGTTACTCAGGAACTGTTAGCAAATGGTTTCCATGCTAGAGCGTAATTTTGTGCATGGTTGGGAGATATGAGAAACAATGAAACTTCATACCCATCATATTGTTTAGCGATTGAGCTACATTTACGAATACAAGGCACGTAAACCGATATAATATCCATTATTGGGCTCGGGACAATCCACTACAGCAGTGCATACTTTCACATCAGCCTCGGTGGTCTCTCAATGTATGGTGAGGCATCCTGGATGACCATGTTCTCGGGCCGCATTTCTTTTATAGAAATCTTACTGGTAATATGTATGCCATATTTGCCAGTGATACGTTACCACAGTTGTTAAAAGACATTCCTCTCGACGGATCAGTGCGTATGTAGTATCGACAAGACGGTGCTCCCGTACATAACACATCAGGTCAGAACCTTGTTGAATCTACATGTGCCTGATATATAGATTTAGCATGAGGGTGCTATTAACTGACCTCCACGATCTTCTGACCTAAGCCCAATTGATTTTTTCTGGGGATTCGTGAAAGATCGTTTGATGTCCATAGTACCGAGAACTATTGATGATACGAAGGCGTGTATTCGATGTGCATGTGAATCTATCACCGCAGAGATCCTACATGGTGTGTGTGCATCAATACGCTACCGATTATGAAGATGTGTGGAACAGGATAAGAGGTATATTGAATATAATTTGACACGGCAAGTATGTACGTACTTTGGTTTACATACTGTAACATTTTTTCCGGCATTTATATGCCATTTGTCTATTCCAATTTTTGTTCCATTGATTTATCTCCCACCGTGTTCCTACTACGGACCATTCAAGTTTATCAGAAATAGGGCCCCATTTATGACGGCTTCTTTGAAAACGGTTCCCTATATCAATGGTTTCTTTACCAAAGCCGTTTCGTTTTCCATGATCTATCGAACGAGGTATCACTCAACCCATGTTGTAATTTGAAATGTTGAAGTTGGCCGTAGGGGCACTTTGATGAGGACCCTAGGAGCACTTGCTAATCATAGACTTTTAATTGGCCTCTCTGTGTTTTTCAATGTTGGTGTTATAATTTTGCTCCTCCAATACATACCCGACGGAAAATTTAGGGGCCATAGTGGATCAATGGTAAAACGTTCACTTCTGATGCCTGAGGTCCCTGGATCGATCCCAGTTCGCGCCAAGTGAACTTTGTGGTGAGCAAACACCGTGTGAGTGGATTTTCTCGGGGTTCTCCCGTTTCTTCCCACTTTATTAATTCCACTATTCCGTACATTTCTCATCACCATCGTTTCCTTTAGCCTAGTCGGCATAATCGTAGAACGTAAAATTGAAGATTTCACTTCATTTCATTTGACGGGAATTTGGTTTGTAACATTCAATTTGACTCACCCTATACATAAACAGGTTGAATTAAAATCCTCCTTTTTTTAAAGTCTGTTAAAAGTTTAAAATGCTTGGGGAAGCGTAATAAATATCTGGAAAGAGTACCTTATGTTCCATTTATCTCATGTGCAGAAAAGTGATACTTAACTCCAAACGTTACGTTGGGATGTAAACGCAAAGTGTTTCTTTAAATATGTGTTGTGTATATACAGTTGCTTTTCCCAAAGTATACATAACTCAAAATATAATGATTTACAAATTGACAGAGAGGAAAGTAAGAGCAATACTAATACGAGGAAAATAACTCTTTTCTAACTCAAACAAACGATGTCAAAGCCATTACCTTCGCGTCTCTCTCTCTCTAGCACTGCGTTTTGTCACTGTTTGTAATGCTTACTCTTTGGTTATTATTAGAAATTTAGTCAAGCCTGAAATTACATCTGTTTGAAAGGTAAATACAGAATTGTTTTCAGTAGCTTACAAACTTAGCTTGGATTTAGTATGGTTTTGTTTCCTTATTAGGTTATTGCATGATTTTTCGTTCCCTCTTGTTTCATTATTGTGTTGTTTCTATAGAAAATGGAATAAATTAAACTTCTAGCAATTTACATTTAAATAACAAGGAACAATCCAAATTCGATTATATATAGCACTGAAATGGATTGATTGTTTTGAAAAGATGTTTAAAAAATATGATAAGTCACTGACATTGACGTAACATAGTCAATCGGGTTTTATTTAGTAATCATGATCACATTCTTAGATATAGATTTTTTTTGCATGTGTGCACAACATAGACATACTAAGTAATACGCAGTCTTGTTCAAAAAACCTGGACACCTTCCACCTTTCTTTGAAACGTTTTGTAAAGTCAAAGAATAATATAAATCGTATTTGGTCAATTTATATTCCAAGCTAAAGTATTAGTAAGTTTTCGACATATTCTTCGCTTGAGAGGAAGTAGTCTTCCAAGATGAAGTAAGTGTCGTGACCAGGTTTTTGGAGCAGGAGCGTTTTCAGCAAGGATGAATTGAGAGCTTCAATTTAACATTGACGATAAACACTTTTCATTATATCTATCAATTGAATTCTCTAACGCCTGTACTTAAAAATCTCAAGCCAACAATTTCCATTCAAAAGATAGTTGGTAAGCCTAATTGGGACGAAGAAACGTCGAGGGTTCAAAACGATCTGTTTGGATATCCACTTACGAACGAAGAGATTATTTGTGAGGGACAAAGAGACCTTACAGGGACAAAGAGACAACTAGCACTTTCAGACAAAAATTCAATCATTAATGTATCTGTCATTTACATTGAAGTACCTTGCCAATCATTTAAAAAAAAAATCTTCATAGATCCGAGGAATATAATGAAAAGTGTTTATAGTCCATGTTAAATCAAAGCTCTTAATTCTATACTAACTTCCTCTTAATAAGCCATTTTCAAACAAAAGCCTGTATTTAGGATTGATAACCAAACAAAACTAACTAAACCTGACAGGGCCAGTGACTTATTACCTTTACAGAACTACCAATTGAAATATATTAGTATGATCTGACTGATAAAATGAGTGTAAGTTAGGGTTATATTATTTCTTTCAGCCATTTCTTATAAACGATTTTTTTTTCACTGACTAAATTAAAAAGAAAAGAAGAAAACTACATACAACGCTTCCCTTTTTAAAAAAAAAAATCTTAAATGTGAGAAATAAAAGAGAAGTCCGATGTCGAACTCTTCTTACTGTTCATTTCCGCCCTTCCGTTCGCTCCTACGTCATTCAGCAATGTAAATTGAAGATAGGGATAGACAGAAGGTCGTACACTAGGAAGAGAAGCAGCTCCAATTGTCTGAATATCGATTCTTGCAAATCTCCAAATTGCCAGTTGAAAATTGTCCCCGCTTCAGCGATTTCACAAGTCTGTCCAGGAAAAGTGACTAGATTGTGGATGCTGTTGTAAGGGTACTGACGTAGAAGACCTCTATATTTCAAGTAAAAACAAGACAAGGAACAGTCATGTTGTAACCATGGATACTGAAAAACTTGTTACAAACTTTTGATAGGGAAAGTGCGTATATATAACGCTTTAGCCTAATTAATAACGCTATCCAACACAGAGTATCCAAGTTAATAAATCCTTTCATTTTACTTTTTTCCTCTTTTGTTTTTCTAGGATAAACACCAATTATCTTCCTTGTGATTGCCGAGTTTCCTTCATGGTTCTCTAAGCACATTGTTTGAAAAGATACAAAGTTGTTTCTGGATCTTTTTCGAATAGAAAGAGACTGAAAATCATATAGAAGTTACTACACACGAGTGATTCAAATATTAAATTTGTGTATTGTTCCTCTTAGCTTGATGAAAATTCCGCCCACACGAAAATGCATAATCAAATCTCTTCCGCCAGTTAAATCCAGCAGTAGTTTATGAAAATTATTTACACGACTTGGATTAATATACTGTATATTGTATATTTGTGCAAGAAAAAATTAATATTTTCATATCAAAAAAATATTGTTGAACCATAATGAGATAAACTTGAATACACCGCAATGTGTACTAAATTCATTAGGGAACGTTTAAATTCATCGTCCAATTGCTTCTGAATGGAGCTTCTAAATTGACTACAGGTTTCAGTAAACTTAGAGTGAGATTTGAAGTCTGTACTATTATATGAAATAAATTTATTCTATGGACATTGTGACTGCTTAATAAGTTTATTAGATTAGGGCAACAACAAAATATTTAATAAGGTAAGAAAGAAAAGTGTTCTAATGTTTGTGAAAAATCTAATTGCTGTCAATACATATTCACTACTTAACCTTTGATCTATTTTCACCTAAGGATGTTTTTTTCATTATAGTTATCTTTAGCGAATTCTGGAAAACTTAAGTTGATGCTTTAAAAAAGAAAAAGAAAAAAATGGGAAACTATTCATTGTAAATGTTCAGATATTCATTCATTATAAACTTATGTGAACTTTTCGCGAAGATAATCTCGTGATTAACTAACTCTATGGCATATGTAACCCGGAAATTCAATGCCGCGTTCACAAAAGCTCTCCATTGACTTCTATCCTTAGCCAACTGGATCCAGTTTTTACTTTGTATTCCTATTTCTGCGAGATCCAACTGCGGTCGCTTTCCGATTCGATTTCCAGTTAAAAACTTTGAAAGCGTACTTTCTCTCATTCTGGCTACATGACTTGCCCACCTAAGCCTCCTAGATTTAATTCTTTTAATTTCGTGTTTGATTTGATTTAAAACTCACTATGGTTATATTTCGAAAATGTGTAACTATGTGCATCATAAAAGCTGTTAAATATGTATTAAGCAATATTAAATAATAAGTTAATTTAAGTAATAATAAATGCTAACAGAATGCCCGTTCTTCACACGGAGAGAATACGTTTCATTTTGGACATAAAGGGCACCAAACTTAAGGGACCAATCAACTTAGGGACCACAAAAACTATGATTTCGACACTAATATCGGTCATTTTTAATTATTTTTCATGTCACCTTCTTCCTCGGAATACATACACATTAGGTAATTTTCTCACATTTATGTATGAAAATTGTATCCGGCATATGACCACCCAAGGCTGCACGGCAATGAGCAATGCGTTCATTGACATTTGCGATGACGCGTTCACAAACATCTGGTGTGATGCCGTTAATAACCCTCTTAATTTCATCTTTCAGTTGTTGTATTGTCTGTGGTTTGTTCACATACACTTTAGATTTCACAAATCCCCACAAAAAAGTCACAAGGGGTAAGATCGCATGATCTGGCAGGCCATTCCTGATTTCCTCGCAAAGAGATAATTTTTTGAGAACTTTTAATCACTTGGATGCGTTGCTTTGTTGTCAAACGCTCATGCCGAAATAAACACCAACCAACAATGCTCATCACACAGGCTACTAATCTGAAGGATAGAGGATAACAAACATGGTAAAACCACGGCTGTCAACCGTCATAAGACAAAATGGTGCGAAATTTAAATTCGTCCTTATTTCCCGGGCACCCTCTCTCTCTCTCTCTCTCTCTCTCTCTCTCTCTCTCTATATATATATATATATATATATATATATATATATATATATATATATATATATATATATATATATATATATATATATATATTTATATATATATATATATATATATATATATATATATATATATATATATATATATATATAGAGAGAGAGAGAGAGAGAGAGAGAGAGAGAGAGAGAGAGAGAGAGAGAGATAAATTTAATATTACTTAAAATAAATTCAAATGTCACTAAAATTACATACAAAAAAATTTAAGTATCACCAAGTAAGGGGTATTTAAATCGATTTGAGGAAGAAATCAGCAAAATCAAGCCGTTGAAATTCCCAGTTCATTTCAAAGAGACGGCTCATGAGGGAGGTCATATTGATAAAAATAAATTAAAGATTTTTGGTTTCAAACTAAAAGAGGAAAAGTATTTCCTTCAGTACTGTTAAATTTGAAGCGATAAAGCTTTGTTTATTTTTATACTGGTATGACTTCTGTCATAAGCCTCGTTTCGACAGAAAAGTGGAATTAGGAATTAGATTTCTGGGCTTTCGGCATCTATGGCCATGTTAGCTCGTCACGTATGAGGACTAACATCCCTTGGCGATCACACCACCCGAGGAAAGGGAAGCGGCCTGGGATCTGTATTGTTAGGTACCATCCCAACATTTCCGACACTTGCCTAGTGTGAATAAGGAAAAACCCAGGAAAGCTTTACTCTGGATGGCCTGCCTGAAATAGTTTTTACACTTTTTAGACCGAGAGTCCCTACCGGGAATCGAACCTAGGACCGCTCGCGCCAAAGACGAGAGTGTTAGCGACTACGCTACGCGGGCCACAGGCAGAAAAATGATTCCACACATAAACCATTGGACTAAACAACAAGGACTGAATGGAGCTCCGATAACGAAAACGTCCTCGCAGTCTTGTTCATAAAACAGTGAATGATCCTTCCAACGATGAACATTTGCTTCTGGAACGATAAACCTTCTGGATTCTTAAGCCATGATGTTAGGTAAGCAAGAATATCTTTATTAAATACAATATAGAATTCCATTAAATTCTAGTAGAAATGGAAGAATTATTATTTTTCTTTTATTTTTGTTTAACAGGCGAAAATAAAAACTTACCCATTTCGTAGCCAGAAGAGGCATAAATGCAATGAAGATGGAGCATCCTTCCTTCCAATTATGGGTTGCTAGGCAACTGAGAAGAGATATTTTCCGTCCCTCTTCTTCCTGTGCGAGTGTCGGTTTGCTATTTTTGAAGATAACACCCCGAACAGATAATCACGGGGGAGACGGCGAGAGGGCGATTAACGTATCACTTCAAAAACCAGCAGCAACCGTCAATTCCAAGGCTAGCTTTTGAACGTTACAGGAAAAAATTATGGCAAGTGCAGTAGCAGGCAAAGAGATGCTTCTGAAAAGTACAAATTAGCTTCTCAAATTAAAATTCATTTCCTGTGCCATTACAGGCAAATTACTCACGGTCTCAAGAGTGATCAAGAAATTGCAAGATTTTTTTTTTTCATAAAAGAAAAAAAGGTAGAATCCATACTATGTTGATTAAAATATAATCTCTTCTTGGGAAATATTAAATAGATGGTAAACCAATGCTACCAATATAAATATAAATCCTGGACAGTTGCTTGTTCGTTCCCAGTCCACATGAGCTTTTAGTAGACAACAGTGTTCGTGGAGTTTTCGAGGTTCTCTCATTTCCTTCTACATTTTTTTTACACAAGTTAAAATTACAATGGTGTAAGTCACTTTTTCGAAAAGATTTAAAACACAGAAATTACAGATTTAAAACACAAAAATTATGTATATTTTTTGCACACATGTATATATATTATCCTTCCAAAAGTTACAACTCAATTTGTGCTCCAGTATTTTCTAGACACTGTCTCAAACGAACAAATACGTTTATTACGACCTTCCTCAAGACCTCAGCAGGAACACGAATCTTATTCTCAAGTTCGACAAGAGTTTGTGGTTTGCTGCGATACACTTCTTCCTTAGGCCACCCCCATAGAAAGAAATCGCAGGGGGTGAGGTCTGGACTTCGCGCTAGCCATTCTGTGATACACCAGGGACCTATCCAACGTCCTGCGAAGTGTCATCAAGTCATTGTCTTATAGGCAAGGTGTAATGAGGGAGAGCTCCCTCTTGTATAAATAACAGTTCATGTGACTCATCCCACTCACGTCAGAAATTGTAGGCCACACAAAAATTTCTAACATTTTTAGGTATCTTTCAGCGTTCATAATGTCTCTCAACAGATAGGATCCAACAATGCGGGAAGAAGTTAATCCACATCACACTGTTACTTTCGGCTTCCTCTGCATTTTTCAACGATCTCCTTGGAATCACCTTCTGTCCAATAATGACTTTTATGACGATTAATGAATCTCCACCTACATGAAACACAGCATCATCACTACACAGAAATTTTTCAAACAGGTGTGAATTATCTTCGTGCCATGCGAGCATCATTTCACAAAATTCAACACGCCTATCACAATGATCTGGATACAACTTTTGGACATAATGAGGCTTCCATGGTGTGTAATGTATCTCTTTGTGGAGAATTGAACGCACAAACAGAGTGTAATACCACTCTCTCTTGCACCCTGCCTTGTTAATTTTGAAGGGCTACGTTCGAACATCTCCCTCACTGTGGCCACCACTTTTTCCTCTGATACCAAAGTCAAGGGCTTACTTGATCTCTTAATATCCACGATATCCAGGACACTGATGTTAGTCATTAATTTTCTTTGGCAAATTTTAATTGTTTTTGCATCCAGAACAGCTTGATTCTTATGTTGACCAGTCCTCTACCGTTGGACCTGAATTACAGATTGCTACACTTCAAATCTTGCTGCAATTTTGGCTCTCTCCTCAATGTTTAGTCGTTCTGGCATCTCTGTAGCTTCAAGGAAATAACAAAAGCCTCACATGATCTAAAAATAGGGAAAAAATTGCATACTTAATCTATAAAACAAGAATATTGCTATCTACACATAAGATCAACAGAAATCCACAATTCAAATTAGGGAGTTACTTTCCGCCCGCCCTGTAGATCTAGATAAGTCATTCTGATAACAGAAAACGTAACTCAGAGTTCCATTCAACTGCCAGCAGATGGCAATGGAAGTTCTAATGATAAATGAAACTGATGTTTTGTTCCCGAATTTATTTATGTTAATTTCCCCCAAAGCAAAGGAAATGTGACGGCCCACACCTCTGTAACTTTAACCCGTTCTGTTCTTTCATAAGCATTCACTTTTATTAATCATCCTCCTTTAGCCTAACGATATAACCGTAGAACGTCAAATTAAATATCTTTATTTATTTAATTGGTTAGAGAAAGCATTTGAGAATTGAGTTGCCCCAAATTAACTCTTCAGCCTTTTAATGAATTATGACAAAATAGGTAACGTAAGTGCTTTCTCTGTATGTGGTCCCAGGCTCAAGCCCTAATGTACTTGTATTGCATGCAAACCTGAATAGACGTTTGAATCTCACTTTTAAAAAAATAGAATAAGTTTCATTTAGCAAAAAAAAAAAAAAAAAAAAATGTTGAAAGAAGGCGTTCAACTTCATATTCAATTAAGCAACCCAAATTCGGTAGGAGACTAGAGCCTTCTCTGATAATGTTTATTCATTTTAGCCTAATATACAAATTAATATCTAATATAAGAAATCATAATTTTAATGCTGATAATATGAGATGTTAATTTGTTTGGCTTGGCTCAGACTTCAATTGTTTTATAGATAGTAGGGACAAAACTTTAAAAAATACTAGTAACGGACCATGACTAAATTCAACACGACACGCGCGGCGTACAATAAAATAACAATTTTCCTTCAGAATTTCAAAAATTAAATTTTCTGATGATTCTACAGCTAATAGGCTTTAGGATATTGCCATGTCATATTGGGTTGAGTTGCATAAATTTAATGCAAGAATTCGGGTACTTTCACTTTGACGAATAACTGTGGCCATAAAATATGTTGTCTGTATACTTCGTTAATACCATTCAAAAGCTTAGTTTCTGTGTGTAGAGAATATCTCTGTGCTTTCGTCTATTTTCAGGCCTAAGACAATATGATGCCAAAACACAATTCTTGCAAAATCTACTTCAACATATTTACACTCGGTCACAAAGGAATCCAAACGGTTCGAAATATTAATGAATGTGTGGGGCAAATTAAGCCAGTGTGAGCGATTATGCAATGCAACATCATTCTGAAAATTCTTTAGAGGGATCTTATGCTTGGAAGATGAAAAAGATCACGGGCCACGTTCTGTTACTGGCGACTACGAAGAAAGGGGATTGCCTGAGCAGATTCGCAGAAAATGACACGAGAGGTTACAGAGGAACTCAGCGTTGATCATTTGACCATTTAGAGAAACTGGACAAGATGGATAAATTGAACGAACACCAAAGAAATTAGTGTTTTAAATTATACTCCACATTGCTGTTGCTCCTGCGATATTAAATTGATCTATTTCACACACACTTACAATGACACATTCTACCAGTTATTGGATCTCGTTTCGGTTTTTAAAACGTTTCCTGTGCCAATACTGCATTTGAAGAAGTGTATAGTAATTGTGAAGTGCTTCGTGGCTGCACTTTCCACTACAGCTTCTTCAGTCGTAGCGAATTCAGTGAGTCAGGAAATTGACAAAATGTACCAAAAACTACAATGTCTATGGTCAACAGCAAATGTCTAATCAAGTACACGACATAGGTAATATGAATAAACATCACTACAAAGTCACATGTATTGTGATATGAAACACTGTCCTAACCACTACTCGTCAGATCTCGTCTACTTTTCCATTGGGTAAATATGTTCTTGCAGAGCACGTCTTCGACAACCAAGACAGTGGTCATGATCCCTTAGAACAGCGTTTCCCAACCGGTGTGCCGTGAATGGGCCGCTGGTGTGCCGCGAGGAAATCGAAACAAATTATTAATTCTATAGGAATCAAATTGCAAGACATAAGAAAAATGTATATTTGTATTTCACATTTACTATGAACGTCTACTATGAATCTACAACTTTAAGTTTCGTACCATATTACTTTTCTGTATATTTTTAATGTTGAAAAAAAAGTATTTATCATTGTTATGACTATTATTGCTTCTTTATTGTTGCAGACTATTTCGCAACTTGAAATTTTAAAATATCATTCAATTATTTCGACAAAGCAAACATGCATACAAATTATCTACATTTGTGTTTTAAAACTAAGAGATTTGTTTGTTTTTCGTTATTTAGTGATCTTTCTTGTTAGTGAAGGTTGGATACAGTTTTCGAAAAAGAAAGCATAGTTTTAAGAACCTGAGTCCAATATTTCATTGCAATTGTTTTCTATTTTTAAATTAGAATGTAAAATAAGCATAATGA
Organism: Thermobia domestica; assembly: GCF_964235325.1. Taxonomy (NCBI): domain Eukaryota; kingdom Metazoa; phylum Arthropoda; class Insecta; order Zygentoma; family Lepismatidae; genus Thermobia; species Thermobia domestica. The sequence continues at coordinate 329,943,072 of NC_137455.1, forward strand.
TTTACCACGGGGGAAAACCAGTGATCGAGCTTTCTTCTCTGTGAGAAGATCAGTAATCACAGAAAAAAATACCACGGTATTTCATATTTACAAATAATAATATATATGAGTGTGCCGCGAGAATTCAAGTTACAGTCGTAGTGTGCCGCAAGTTGAAAAAGGTTGGGAAACGCTGCCTTAGAAGACTGTATCAGCCAAGAACAGCAATTGTTATATTGCTGAGATTCTGTAGTAAACAAACCTGTGATGATAGTTTTAGTTCATTTGATTCCATTCAGCTTTAAGTAACTTATGGCAGCTTGTACTTACAGTTCAAAATCCTACATTAATCGATTTTACAGGAAATCCAATATATCAGGATTTCTCTTTCTTCTCCAGTTTAGGACCAGCGCAGCTGCGCCGAGTTCTGTGCAACTTTTGGTGGAGAGGGGGATTACGTTTATATATGTGTGTTTAATTGCTACATATTTAAGCAAAGGTCAAAACAAATATATCAAGATTCTAGGAAACCCAAGCAAACTTTGGAGGGAACCAGGCCTCATTGGCCTCACAAGGTCGATGCCCACATAGGAACCAGCTCGAGAATCACTTAACCCAGAAGAATAACGAAAATTCTTACGAGATTTTAGATACAGAACAAACTTCTTATACTGAGATAATAAATATGACACATGGGTTTCTTTTTCTTCGTAAGTTCCCTCGATGGCGATTTACTTAAATTTTAATTCTAAAAATTAGTCAAGCTTCATGTTTACTTGAATCCAATAACATAATCTTCTTTCACTCAATCATATAGTGACTATTATGAGATACTTTATGCTTTATCCTAAATTCCAGAATATCCGTTCCTTAGACCCTTATTATTTTTTTAAAAAAACTTTACGAAGCAATTCCGTTTAAATATAAGTATTGCAGGTGAATTATACTCAGTTCAAAGAATTAAGTGTCTGTCAAGGAAACTTGTACATCAAATTGAAATTTAACTGTAAAATTATATAGTTGCCTTCCACTCATATCAAAGATTTCACTAACATGTATGTAACTACTTAATCCAGCTCTTTAAGTATTCTTTAAAGTGTTGAACGACACGTATGTAAAGAGGATAAAATTCAATAAAATCTATATTTAAAGGAATCCATGACTAACTTTATAGTGACTGACAAACAGTGATGTGAGGTGGAAAATTTTCCGCGAAAAATTTTCCATTTCGGAAAATTTTCTGGAAAATTTTCCGCTATATTTTTCCGGAAAATTTTCCGTTCTAAAAAAATATCAGTAATCAAGTAAGAATTCCTCAGCAATCATGAAATTGATTGAATTCATGTATAGAAATGTTGAAAAGTGAAAGACCGTTTAAAGAATCTGAAAATTTTCATGGCTCAAACAATTTTCAGTACTACGTAGGAACAAGTTAAACCATTTTTTATGAATCGAAATATTTTCTGCCTTATATGGAAAAATTAAAGAACTTTTTATTAGTCGGAAAGTTTTCATTATCTTGAAGCAAAAAGTAAAACAGCTTTTTTGTGAATCGGAAAGTTTTATTGCTCTGTAGAAACAAGTGAAAGGAATTTTCATAGATCGGAAAATTTTCATGACAATGTAGAAACAAGTGAAAAACACTTTTCATAGGCCGGACAATTTTGGATATTATGTATAGTGATGTTAGGTGGAAAATTTTCCACTATATTTAACTGCACATAGAGCTACAAAATTGAATTTCAGTAGAGAAAAGTTAGTCAGCAACAAATTATAATTTTCCAATTAGCTTTCTAGAACCGGAAAATTTTCTAATATTTCAAGTTGGGAAATAAAATTTTACACAGTGTTTCTCTCTCTTGTTCTGCGAGTTCCTTCGTTGCTAAGCGGTTAGCATACGCACCTTTGGCATGGAAAACCTGGCTTCGATTCTCAGCTGGAGCCCATGTAGTTCGGATTCCACGTTAATAAGTTGGTCCTGTTTTATATAGTCTCGCCGCTGAAAGGGACGTTAAACTCAAAATCAACTGAATTCAACTCTCTCTCTGTCTCTCTCTCTCTCTTTCTCTCTCTCTCTGTGTGTGTGTGTGTGTATGCAAAGTGCAGAGAACACACATCCTGTTCGTAGAGTACAAATATCCCATTCTATTATTTAAAATTTCAATTTATTAAAAGTCATGAATATTTTCCGATTCATAAAAACATACTTCACTTATTCATTTGATTCACGAAAGATTGTTCCACTTGTTCCTACATAGTACTGAAAATTGTCTAAGCTATGAACATTTTCAGATTCTTTAAACGATCTTTCACTTTTTAACATTTCTATATATGAATTTAACCAATTTTATGAATGCTGACGAATTGTTACTTAATCACTGATATTTGTTAAGAACGGAAAATTTTCCGGAAAAATATAGAAGAAAATTTTCTACCTCACATCACGGCTAAACAACGATGTAGGAATAAGTGGAGTATGTTTTTATGAATCGGAAAATTTTCCGGAAAATTTTCATCACTGTACAGGAGAGAGAATTTTTCGGTTCATGAATAATTTGAAAATTGTCTAAGCTATACACATTTTCAGATTCTTTAAACGATCTTTCACTGTTTAACATTTCTATATATGAATTCAATCAATTTTATGAATACTGACGAATTGTTTCTTAATCACTGATATTTGTTAAGAACGGAAAATTTTCCGGAAAAATATAGAAGAAAATTTTCCACCTCACATCGCGACTAAACAACGATGTAGGAATAAGTGGAGTATGTTTTTATGAATTGGAAAATTTTCATCACTGTACAGGAGAGAGAATTTTTCGATTCATGAAAAATTTGAAAATTGTCTAAGCTATGAAAATTTTCAGATTCTTTAAACAATCTTTCGCTTTTTAACATTTCTATATATGAATTCAATCAATTTTATGAATACTGACGAATTGTTACTTAATCACTGATATTTGTTAAGAACGGAAAATTTTCCGGAAAAATATAGAAGAAAATTTTCCACCTCACATCTCGACTAAACAACGATGTAGGAATAAGTGGAGTATGTTTTTATGAATCGGAAATTTTCCGGAAAATTTTCATCACTGCTGACAAATCACAAAATAGAAAGGCAAATTTTGTATATAATGTCTTAACGACAATTCCACATTCCTGTCTTATGGTCATCGGCGTCTCTGGCAGGGGGGACGAGGGGGACGCGTCCCCCAAATATTCAATATTTTATTCTAATTTAATTCATTTACTAACGACAGAATAACTTATAAATAGACCTAATAATCTTATATTTATTTGGAATATAATATTAAGGCTATGAAACGATTATAACAGAGTTTTATATACAGGTAACAAATGGAATCGAAGATAATAAACAGGTTGGCTAGGGAGTACCATTTAAATCACTTTTTTTGATGTTCCCTCCAAATTTTACATTCCAGAGACGCCAGTGCTTATGGTAATAGCAGAAACTAAAATGGCAACACTGATTTTTCAATAGAAATGCAGAACGCTTTGTAATGGCATCCAAACTGCAGAATCGCCAAACCTACAAAATTAAGCTACTAATCACATTGTTGATGTTACCATCACCACCAATTCTAAACATTCCATTTCCCAGCTGCGTATTGCTTATCAGATACTTGGCAAGATCGAATCATTGTTTGAAAACAAAGCAGTGAAAGATTCAGCGGTGCCAGTAGTTAAGATTTTAAAATAGAAATGGTTGATTTAATGTAAAGAGTATTCGATGGCAAAGCAACGGCTGAAAATGAACAAGAAAAATGCTACATGTTTAGAGATCCGTAACATTTCACAATTTAAAAACTACGTGTAAACAACTTCACTCTTTTCAGAAATGGAGGTGATTCTCCGAGTCAATCACATCAAGATAAGACCGCCACTGAGACAGATACAATATAATATAAGTATTTAAGCAAGTAAGTTATTAAATTGATGCACGTATGTTGAAATTATGCGTGAAGATACCACGATGTACGAGGGCTATCCAGAAAGTAGATTACGTTTTGGAATAAAAAATCAACAAAGTATAGGAAACCAATTTTATTATATACAGATGAAAGCCACACACAAATACTACTTTTCGACATAGTCACCATTCAAATTAAGGCATTTATCGTAGCGATGTACGAGCTTGGAAATTCCTTCGTCGAAAAATTCGGCCGCCTGCGACTTCAACCACTTCGTTACCTCTTCTTGCAGCTGTTCGTCGTCATCAAAACGCTGCATAGCCAGCCACTTCTTCATTGCTGGGAATAGGTGGAAGTCGCTCGGTGCCAGGTCGGGACTATACGGCGGATGAGGAAACAACTCCCACTGAAAATATTCAAGAACTTCACGCGTGACATTTGCCGTGTGGGGCCGGGCGTTGTCGTGAATCAACAAGATCTTAGAGCTCAACATTCCTCTGCGCTTGTTTTGAATTGCTCTTCTGAGGTTTTGCAGAGTTTGGCAATACCTTTGAGCGTTTATTGTAGTGCCTCTTTCCAGGAAGTCCACCAAAATCACACCTTTTCTGTCCCAAAAAACAGTCGCCATCATCTTCCTTGCCGACATTGTTTGCATGCATTTCTTGGGTTTTTGGGGAGAACCTGTGTGCCCCCACTGCATTGATTGCAATTTCGTTTCACAGTTCACGTGTTTCACCCATGTTTCGTCACCAGTAACGATGCGATCGAGTAAAGAGTCACCATCCTTATTGTAGGCGTCCAAAAAGTGCAACGCTGCAGCCATTCGCTGATTTTTGTGGTCCTCTGTCAAGATTTTTGGAATCCATCTTGCACAAAACTTGTGGTAACCAAGCTTTTCGCTGATGATTTCGTGCAACAAACTTCGCGAAATTTGTGGAAAACTCAAAGAAAGTTCCGTTATTGTGAACTTTCGATTTTCACGGACTTTAACATCGACTTTTTCGACAAGTTCGGCAGTCACTTTGCTGGGTCTCCCACTTCGATCTTCGTCGTGAACTTTGGTTCGGCCATTTTTAAATCTTATGACCCACTGTCGCACTCCACCTTCAGTGATAATGTTGTCCCCATACACTTCACACAGCTGCCGATAGATTTCTATCGGTTTACAGTTTTTTGCTGTCAGAAACCTTATTACTGCACGCACCTCGCAGCTCGCGGGATTTTCAATTAACGCAGACATTTCAAACCGTCACAGTATCTTAACGGAGCACAGCACGAACCTCTCACTAGCACGGCTAGATGCCGACTGAGCTGCGCAACGCTCTGACCCCAAGATGGCCGCGCTAGCCCCGCCCCTAGCGGACACAGACGAAAACGTAATCTACTTTCTGGATAGCCCTCGTATATATTAAGAACTTTTTTTTCTTAACTGGGTAATATTTATACGATTTAACGGTCTCAACAAATGTTCTTATTCTTTAATGGAAAGTCATTTTTGCAAATACATAGAAAGAAATCAAAACCCTTACTTTACGTTTTAAGTTTTAATTACGCTGTAAATCAGGAATTTGCAAAATTTAATCTTGAAAACTAATGTTTATTAAGAGTATAAATATTTTGACGGTGGTTATATAGGCTACTGTTATTTAAATATCAGGAGAAACCGAAATTAGCTAATATTTCCATGAACCAGAAGTGACGTCATAGCACTAACATTCAATGCCCTAGTTGTTGATTATCTAGTTCTCCTCCTCTTGACCTGGACATTCCAAGTAAGATGATACTTTTCTCGAAGGCAGCAACGCTGATTTCTCCCTCTCTCTCTCTCTCTCTCTGTCTCTCTCTTGACAGAACGAGTTGACTTGTATGAAGTCACCATTGCTAACATTTGGCATCAAGGATTTCAGTATTTTCACAATTTGTTTTCATATGATATTATTATAGTAAACTTGAGTTAATGCGTATAGTAATTGAAATTGATAGAGAAACATACAAGTATTATAATAGCAGCAATGAAATTTGAGAGAGAATTATTTCTAAAGATGTTACACAATCCAAAATGGACGTCTTCTTTCTGACCAAAAGTTATAATTTTAATGATTCTGTCGCGTAGGAACGTGTCCTCGAAATGCCAAAATCTCAGAATAATATTTCTTCGTTACGGAGATACAAAGCGTCAAACAATGTGCTGCTTACGTCACAGAAAGAAAAATGACATGTTTTTGACGTATCGTCTCGGTTGTATCCCATCTCCATTGCCGTATGGAAAGCTTCAGATTTTTTTTTTTTTTTTCGTATATTGCAGTTTCTTACTTTAAACTAGGAATAAATTTAGCAGGATAGTAAAAGGAAAGTAACAGAATAAGTAGGGTACTTACTGTTTATAAAATATTGCGTAAATAAGACATAGTCATCTAGTTTAAAATATACTACATGCCATCTATGATAGTTTATCATCACAAATATTTTAGATATATCAACAGGTCAGATCTTTTGATGGTATGCCTATTATCAACTTCTTAAAGGTATGTCCCAGTCTCTCAGACAGTTAATGATTATTTTTTATATAGTTTAGTGGTTGTGTTTGAATGTGATCTTAAATTTTACTTTGAAGAAATCAATTTTAAGATATGAATCCTAAATATTGTTTTGTGACTTTTAAAACCACTAGAGGTTTTGACAGACCGATAATACCGTTTAAGGGTTTTAAAAAATCACGCGCAGATTGAGAATATCCAAGTCATCATATTACAGCTACAAATTTAGTTTTTTTTTTTTTTTTTTTTCATGTTCGAACAGAAGCTCCCAATGTCTTCAAGGTAGACATGATCAGAACCGGACCCTGAAATACCTGGATCCTGGGTAATAATGGATCCGGGTATCTGATTCGTGTTTCTGCAACCAGGTACCCGATTCCCATTGATCCAGTCGGGTAACCTGAATCCGAAAATTTCTGGCTACCTATAACAGAAACCTAGGTCTCAGTCGTCTGTTTCATGAAGCTTTGCTGTGAATAATTGTTTTGTAACGTAGTAATTTTATCAGTGGCGGCTGATGTGTGTTGCAGCCAGTCTTGGGAAGTAACGTAACGCAAGTAACGCGTTACTTTTTAAGTAACGTTTCCTAGTAACGCGTTACATTTTTTCCAAAATAACTGTAACGGTAACGCGTTACAAATTTTTAAGTAACGTACCTAGTTTGCGTTACATTTCGGATGAGTAACTACAATATATATATCTTTTCCGAAAACAAGTGTTTCTTCCCTGTAAATGAATTTCTCAGAAGAAAACAATCATGCATGAGCTACGTATGTAAGTGACCGACAGTCACAGACACACAGAGAAACATATAAGTTCGTAGTGCCACTTGCTGCTTTTTGAAGATAAAGACAGCCTTAGGGAAATCACGTGTAGTGATTGCAAGCATCTGGAAGATTTTGTCGTAGATTTTGACAGCCCCAAATCAATATATTCAATGAGTGAACTACGAGTGCAATGATACCGGTAGTCTATTTTACTTTGATTGGTGTTGCTTTTATAAAGATGGAGAACGAAAATATTTTACTTTTCGAAGATTTGAAAGCATACTTTTTTCTTAAGAGCTGAGGATGATGGTGGACCAAATTTAAAAGTAAAGTGCCTGAAGTGCCCCGACGAAAAATATTTATCAACAGCTAGGGTGCCATAATTAACGATTTACAGTAAGGGATTAATATGAATAAACTGTGTTCTGATGAGCAGGCCTACTTTATTACTAGAACATAGTTTGCAGATGGTATGTAATATTGGAGTTCTTTCAGATCAGTTTGCTTATCCTAGAGTCCCGTTGATTATAGAGTTTGAAACTAGCTTTAAAAAGCATGTATTGATTTTAGAGTACTGGCAAGTTTTGATTCACTCCCAGTTCATGTTTTCTTATTTTATTAGTTGTAGTGTAATGTTTCTCTATATTTTGTATTTTTAATTTTACATAACATTATTATTATATAAGTTAATTAGTTTAGCAGAATAATAATAAGCAACCATTTTTTCTAACGCATAGGGATGAGCACGAGTCAAGCTAAAACTAGACTCGACTCGAATTCAAGTTGAGTTTCGAGTCAAGTCAAAGGTAATATCCTCGAGTCGAGTTCCGAGCCGATTCAGTTTTCACGTCGAGTTTCGAGTCCAGTCGAGTTTGATAAATGGCTCGGTCGTTTTAACTCGTGTTCATATTATGACCTGATTACACTGAAAAACAAAAGGCATGAGAAATGTAAACTAAACAGTAATATGGAATACTTTTAGTTTTGCTCACGAGAGGGGCAGGGGACACTGCTCGCATCTCGTCTCCTCTCGATAGCGAGACCACAAGAGATGTTTTAATAACAAGCTCAGCTCGGCTCGGCTCAACTAAGAAGATGGCTCGAGCCTGCTCACTTGGGGTGAACCATCGGCTCGAACTGGCTTGGTAGGGATTAGCCATCTGCTCGGTTCGGCTCAACTGAGCCGAGGGCTCTAGCCGAGTCGGTTGGGTGAGCTGTTGGCTCGGCTCACTTCTCGGTTCGGGTCGATAGTGAATGAGCTGTGACCCGAGCTGCTCGAGTCGTTGACAATTCTAAACCCGGGCCGAGCAGTTTTAAAGATATTTGGCCTATAACTTTTAACAGTGTTTGGCTCGAGCCCAAATATTCAACCTAGACCATCAACCCATATTAAGAAGCTCGTGTTGAACAATGTACTTGACTCCTAGACTTCACGACTACCGAGGTTGGCAATCAACTAGTTTTTTAGTATTCAAATAGTATTTGGATAAACTGCCTTTCTTTCATTTTATATACAGTGTTGTTATAATTATTAATAATAATAATAATAAAAGTTGTAGTAGTAGTAGTGTCATTGATAATAATTATACTGTCTACGTAGTATACTTGCAGAATGTACTCGTAACTACACACCGGATTTGGATCGACTCGACTCGAAACTCGACCCCAATTCGAGTCGAGTTCTCGGGTCGGGCTCAAAGATGTCTGTTTCTAGTCAAATCGAGTAAAAAAGAAAACTCGCTCGAACTCGCTCGTGTCAATCCCTACGAGTAACGCAGTATGGCATTTTATCAATGTTACATTATATGAAAATGTCCATATTTCAAGTAAAAACTTGTCCTTGCATTTACATAATGCGATTCAGAACGTGCAATAATAATAATAATAATAATAATAATAATAATAATAATAATAATAATAATAATAATAATAATAATAATAATAATAATAATAATAATAATAATAATAATAATAGCGGTAGTAATAGTAGTACGGAAAATTGAAGTCATATTTTTTCACATTTTTAAAGTTTCGGACCTAAAAGTAAAGTAACATTTACTTTTTTGGGGCAAATAACGCGTTAGTAACGCGTTCCAATTTAAGAGAAAGTAAAGTAACTTGTAACGCGTTACATTTTTACAAGTAACTTACCCAACACTGGTTGTAGCGTTGCTCAACGACCAAAGTATTTCAGGAAAAAATTATTATTATCAATAGTAGTAAAGAACAGAAAAATACTTTTTAATACTCGCATATATACACTTTAAATAACATATTTTTTACTTCTGTAACTGTCCGTTCGTTAATCCGTTTTAAAAAGCGAAAAGTAATCCGTCACAGAGTCTCTAATTTATATTGTGTTGCAGCGAGCATACGACGACTAGATTTCTTCAGCGCGGCAATTGGAACAAATGTTAAGTCTCCTTTCCCTATCTCAGAAGTTAAAGGGACTAGTCGTTGCAGTGGAATTGGTTTTTATGCATTCATATTTTTAAAGTACTGAAGCTTCTCAGTACTGAAGCAAATCAATATAATGACAATTAAAAAAAGTGATTGCAGAATTACGAAATAAGAAAGAAAATATCTAGTAGAGGAGAAAAAAAAATGAAAGTAGGCCCGCATTTACAAGTTAATTCTTAGCTTATATTGATAATGAAGGCTTCTTCTACAGTAATTTGTGAATCAAATATTAATAAGTCAGTATGTAGAATCGCTCCCCCCTCTGTGTATAGTATTTTAGTATCATATTTCTTTTATAAAATAAGTATATTTTATACTATTGATAATTTCCACATAAAACTGTATGATGGGGAACGCCACATTGAATTTGGGACTAGTTAGCAATGCTCAGGGGCGTAGCTGCGAGGGGGTCCACCGGGTCCGGACCTCCCAAAAATTTCGAAACTTGACTAACATTTGTAGACTTTCTTAACGAACTATACTTGTTTAACAAATTGATGTAGGCTAAAATATTTTATTTTACGCCTCATCATGAACTCTTCTTTTCTTATAAAAATAATCGTTCTATCATTTTTTTCTAAAAATATAGGTGACAGTAAGTAAGAATTACTTATCGTCTTTTCGGGTGCAGTATAAGACAGGTTCCATATTATGTGGACGTATTGGACCTCCCTCAAATACTTTGGACCAATCCCAGTTAACATTTCTGGGTGTAGAACTGGCAGTGCTGTTTGTTTTGATGTTCTTTGATTTTTGGCTTCTGTTACATGCTGATCCTTCATTTGGCGGGTTTCGAGGTTTCCTTTCCAGAACATATCACATTGGTAAGCGTTGTTTCGCCTCATGTGGAAGTATATTGTGTTCATCGTGCCTTGCGTAACAACCAAGACGGGTGATTTGGAATGTAATTTTTCTTTTACGCACATGTGTGTACGTTGATGTATGAATATGTGACATTCGGAATTCATATACCAGTACCTCTTTTATATCAGCTGGTTTAGTTTTTAATTATTAGGTTTAATTTTATTGTGTGTGCTTTAATTCTGTAAATAATCTACAAATTCTGAATGAATTGCATGCCATGACTTCTGTAAATAACTTACAAAAACATTGACCAGCTTTCAACTGAGGAAAAATTTGCAATTAAGGCTTAGACAAAATAAGCAAGGGGCAATTCAGGAGTGTTCGAAAAAAAAAAATCCAGTTTAAATTTACAGGATATCTTATAGCAGTAGTTGTTTGCACCAGATTTATTTTAAATTTTCCTGGATAAACTGTGAATAAAGTGTGTTCAATGTACATTTTTATAACACTAATATCTGCTACGAACTCTCTACAGTCAACGCTGAAGAGGAATTCGGATCACTGCCAGGGACTGAGTTTGCTAGAATGAATCGTTCGCAATAATCTAGAAAAAATATTTAGTGAATCTACAAAGCTTCTGAAATTAATATGAACTGTACCTATGGCGTCAGCAAAAGACGAAGAGTATTTTTCTACATGAAACGGAATTGACACTTTCAAGGAATTGAATGTCCCAAGAAAGGTTATCACTATTGGTTATGCTTTCCATCGAAAAAGACCTGACAATAAGAATACCAGAGTTCAACTAGCATGTATTAGACAGATTTGCTCCAATCAAAGAGAGGATAATGAACTTACTAATTAATTAAGATGATTAATCGGATAAAATGTTCTGCATTTTTTATTTTTTAAAAACAAAATTTTATTTAATTTAACATGTCCCATAGTATTTGCATCTGAAGTTATGCTGATTAGTCAATGAGTCAACTTTATATCTTCTGTCTCTTATCGTTCGTACTGCAACACCCGAAAAAACCACAATCCACCGGCCGCCACTGAATTTTATTGTAAAAATTAATGAAAATGATTGTTGATGATGAAAGATGCTGGATATTTTTTCCTTCTATCAATCAATTTCAAACTCTTATCCAACCATATCCAATATTCCAAATAAATAAAACCACCGCCCGCTGGAGTCACTCCCCTCGCTCGAACGAAAGGAGTGACTCCAGTGGGCGGTTAAAAAAAAAAAAAAAAAAACAATGCCATCTCCACCAAGTATAGTGAGTTCAATTAATCATTTGCAATCCAATCTTTAAAGGAACATGTGAACTAAGGTTGCCAGATCTTACAATTGTCCCGTAAGTTTTACGTTTTTCCCTCACATTTTACGTTAAAGGCTTTTCTTTTATCCTAAAAACAACCCTTTCCGGTTTTTATAATAAACTAGCATCAATTACCCGCTTCGCTGGGTTAAATTAAGATAAAATAGTGATATGTTTCGTTAGTCAGTCACGTTTTACTATTGCTAAAGCGCTCCTTGATATTGGTCATTTTCGATTACTTTTATATATCCCCTCTCCTCCCCATGTTGCGGGCCACTGCATCGGAAGTGTCATTTTTCATCTCAGCGACCCCGAAAAGTATGAATTCGACGCTGATATTGGTCATTTTGATCATTTTTATATATCTCCCCCTTCCCCAAGTTGCGGGGCTGAATTTGGATTTAAACGGCATCAGAAATGTCACTGTTCATCTCAGCTACAGAAACTATAGATTCGACACTAATATCGGTCATTTTCGATCATTTTCAAATTCTCTCCCACTCCCGTAAGTTAAACTGTCAAAGCGATATGACAAAAACCATCTCAGATTCAAACTTCATCTAGGTTGAAAATTTGATCGTGATCGGTTTGGTGGTTTAGGAGTTATTAAGTTTTATATATATCCCTCCTATCCCACTCTCCTAACTCTACCGCCAAAGTGAAATGGTGAGAAACATTTCAGGCCCGAACCTCATCTATGTTGAAAATTTTATCGAGATTGATAGTTTGGTTCAAGAGTTATCAAGTTTTATTTTTTAACTCCTCCTCTCCCTCCCCTAAGTTCTATCGTCAAAGTCAATAGGTAAATAAAATCTCAGGCCCGAACCTCATCTATGTTGAAAATTTAATCGAGATCGGTCGGGTGGTTCAAGAGTTATTAAATTTTATTTATTTTTATATGTCTCTCCCCCCCCCGTCCCCTACCCTAAGCTCTACTGTCAAAGTGATATGATAAAAACCACCCTAGGTCCGAACCTCATCTATGTTGATAATTTGATTAAAATCAGTCAGGTGGTTTAAGCGTGATGAAGTCACAAAGACAGTCATTTTTATTTATTTTTTTTACACATATATCCCCTCTCCCCCTTCTCTATACTGTGCCGTCAAAGTAAAATGACGAAAACATCCCAGGCCCGAACCTATCTATGTTGAAAGTTTGATCGAGGTTGGTCGGGTGGTTCAAGAGATATTAAGTTTTATTCATTTTCATATATTTCCCCTCCTCCCCTCCCTTTCCCCTAAGATCTACCATCAATGTGAAATAATAAAAAAAAAATCCCAGGTTCAAACTTCATCTATGTTGAAAATTTGATTGAGATCGATCGGGTGGTTCAAGAGTTATTAACTCACGAACATTGTTCCTTTTATTTTTATATTTATTGATTTTTGTATATCTCCCCCTCTTCTCCCTCCCCTATGTTGTTCCGTCAAAGTAAAATGGTAAAACCCATCCCAGGCACGAATCTTACCTATGTTGAAAATTTGATCGAAATTAGCCGTTTGTGTTCAAGAGTTATTAAGATTTATTGTTTTTTATAATTCCACCTCCTCCCCTTCCCATAGGTTCTACTGTCAAAGTAAATAGCTAAAAACACTCCCAGGCTAGAACTGCATCTACGTCAAAAATTTGATCGAGATCGGTCGGGTGCTACAAGAGATTAAGAGTCACAAACATAGTTACTTTCAATTTTATAATATGGATGAAAAAATGAGAGTCCCACACTTTTAAAATGATTTTATAAGTTAATGCGATTAAAAAAAAAAAAAAAAAAAAGAGGAACTGATTCCAGACTCTCCGATATAACAAGGATTTCATGTTTTTCATTACTAAATTAAATATATATATATATATATATATATATATATATATATATATATATATATATATATATATATATATATATACAGAGAGACAATTTCCTCCCTTAAGAGCTTCATGTATTAAAAAATAATACAAAATTTATCATTTTGGTTTTGTTTGTTTTTCATAAGTGAAAGGAGATAACGAAATGCAATTTACTACATAGAAAATGTTATTCTACAACAGAGCTATGTTATTCTACAACAGAAAATATGAACCCGAAGAATTTTCAGTGTTGCCATCCATAGAAATTACAGTTATTTAGATCATGTTTCACCTGCAACTTCCGGCAGTACTTCCTCCTTGCCAAGCATCGGTGACCTAAAGAAATGGGTGTGATTTCCTTGGGAAAACGACAATATGTAATTTCGAATAATTTAGGTTTGTTAATTAAACAATCTTACGAGGTAAGATACTATTACGATACTACCATTTTTTAATACTTTGATTTGTTGATTTAAAAAAAAAACACAAATTTATTCAGAATACAAGCATTTTGTTATTAAAAATTCTGCCATTAAAATTAGTTTTTTTATTGTAATAATAAGCAAAATTGGTGAAAACACAAAAATCAAAAAGCGTTACGTGACAAGGGGGGGGGGAATTAAGCCTTGCATTACGAAGTGTGACAAGGTGGGAGAAGGAGGTAAAATTGGTCAAAAATAGCGTTACGTAATATGTGAACGGCTCCTAACCAGTACAGTTTTGGCAGAACTGCTTTCACCTCCTGTGTGATGAACGTTCTCCCCCCGACGGAAATATTCTCAAATCACCGCAGGTAGAGAAAACATCTCTGGTATGAGACAAGTTGAGAGTATACTTGCTTTCATCTTTATTTTATTAAGTTTTTAAAGAGATAAATGGAAATTGAAGCGTACTTCTATAAATAATAGATCGCTCGCAAACACTACGCGTATCCTGCTGCTTGTTATTAGCCGATAATCCTTGGTTATTTACAACGCATGCGTCTTCATATAGTGAAAAGAGCAAGCTCATTCGTTTTTCTTTTTTCTTCAACCTTCTAAAGAAAATCTAAAGAGTTCGAGGAAGTAGAAAAAAGAAAAAGAAAAAAAGAAAAACGAATGTAGGAGCTGTTTGTTTTTTATTCCACCAACATCAAACTGATTTTGAGATTTAGAGTGCGTTTTCTTGAAGGCTTTGAAAATAAAGAAAAGATTAAGACAGCGAAATTGCTATTGAAAAACGATTCGTTTTCTTCTTGTAATGATGGAGTGAATGGACTGTTGGTGTATAAACAAGCGTTGTTGCTCGTGGGAGATAGACCAAATGGTGAGGACTGACAGATCTTATCACAAAGTAGAACTGAAAGAGTTCCCGATTTATCAATAGAATTCTCAAGAGTTGATACAGTTATGGAAACTTACATCCTATGTTGTATATTATATTACTTGTTTAAACTCCCCTTCCCCATTAAGTTTGTATAAGTTTTGCCATAAAACTTTACCTTCTATAGGCATTTATTTCGATAAACTCTAGAAAAGACCTTTTATTGATTAGCCGGTTGAATACTCCCCAAAGTTTTAGTACAGTATCCCCTAAGTTTTAGAAATAGGAAAAGGAAGCTCGTGTGTATGAGATAGTCAGAATTTACGTATAACAACCACAAATATGGTATCACATAGTAAAAAGGGCCAGCCCTAGGCAATTTGACACCCCGTGCAATGGCATCATTTGCCGTAACCCCCCTTTTCTCCAGAAAAAAACAAACCTTAAAAGCCAGGATTTTAAATATGCTACCCCCATCATGAACAACGAAGGGAAAGGAAAGAGCACTCGCACTCAGAAAGGCTTAAACACTACAAATACAATCTCCTTGTGTTTGTTTTTTCTTTAAATAATAATCTTCCATCTCAATATATCAGTTTGCACTTCCAGTCCAACTAGCTCTTTTATTTTTATTTCTTGATCTTCCTTCTACATCAAAATTTTAAAAACTTGTTTCTATCTTCAAAGATAAGGAACTTATTTGTGACAAAGACAAGGTTAGTTTTCATATCAAAACTGTGATAGCTAACTAAATGGAACAGGTGTTCACTACTGTCGAAAATTGAATTTTTGTATTTGACAAGAATCAAGCAATTCATGCTGAGATTTGTTCGACCATTTGCTTTAGCATTATCCACCTGGCCTTAAACTAATGCAAACTAAACATGATTTATGAATATAGCACTCAAATAGAAAGTCAGCTTAGTAAATTTAACTCTTTAGCATCATCATGAAGTCTGTTTGCAGCAAGAAATATTTATTTTAAATAATATGGCAAATTTTGCTGCCCCTAGAAACTTACCACCCCGTGCAAATACATGTGTTGCACATATGGTAGAGCCGGCCCTGATAGTAACGTAGAATAAGTATAATCGGAAACGGACAGTTTCATTAAAAAATAATTGCAACATAAACATATAAAGTAATTATATTGCAATTCACTGTGGAAGCTAATGCGGTTCGAGTGTCTCTCAAGGTATAGATCCTCGTCTCATATAGGCTCGGTGCTGAACTCTGAACTTAAATTCAAATAACCAAGTATAATACACAAATCTTTGTTGTCTTTTAGTTGTATTTTAATGAAGACTTTGGTATTGGTTAATAGTTCCACATCCTCTTTCATACACTTTCTCGCTTACTGATGAATGTTCGGTAATCTGTTTCATGACAGCCAACAGGATATTACGAGTGAATCTTCCCTCTCGCTAATCCAAATTAGAAAGGTAGAGAGGCAGAGAGAAATTAACACGTGTTTGTGTGTGTATATGTAGTTTTCTTCATAAGTGCAATCGAGTTCCAAAAGGAAAACATGGTACTTCCTGGTTGTAATGAACTAATCTGTATAGCTAATGAACTTAATCTAAATTATTTTTCTATTTTTAACTAAATAAATGGTAGACGCACAATTTCATACTCACACACACGCCCCCATATATATATATATATATATATATATAGATAGATAGATAGATAGATAGATAGATAGATAGATAGATAGATAGATAGATAGATAGATAGATAGATATTAGCATGGAAGTTAATTTTATTTTTATTTATTTATTTGTTTACTTTTGCAGGCTTGCTCCAGTGCATTCATGTAAACAAGTGATTAGTATTTTTGGCTTTCATGCACATACGAGGGAATTCCAAAAAGTTTCCAACCTAACACCAAAATATTGAGCCACTGTTAGTAAGCCGTTCATGGCACATACTGCCATCTTTGGAAGAAATAATGTATCAATCTCAACTGTCTAATTACGTTAGCTCGTTGGAGCTAGTAATTTGAATCAGCTGCTGTGTGTTGAGGTCGCATACTGCATCACAATGCTCTAGTCCACATGGCTGTTGTTGTTAAGACTGCAGTGCTAAATTTGGGCTTAGGGTGGGTTCTAAGGCTTCTTGAAACGCATCGTCGGATTTTCAGCAAAAAAGAGAAAAGAATCAACATCTGAAACAATTGTATTCCTAAATTATTATTGTAATGTATTAATTTTGTAACTTCTGTTTTGAATATAGAATTAATATACAAGTGAAATATGCATAATCGTAAAAATTGGATTTTTATTTTTTCAGTCCAGGATTGGCCTTTAATAGCTATTTAAACGGTATTTATTATATTTTTGTTATGCTAAATAAGTTAGAAGTTCGATTGTTCATAATTCGAGAATCAAAACCCTGCACAACGTAATATTACACACGCTAAGAAACAGATCAACCACTATATCAAGTTTGATTCCAACAGCATGAGTCCAGTGTATGGGTTATCGTTTTGGAATACATGACGCAAAGTTTGACCTCCTAACAGATCAAGGTTTGAACCATGCTAATATTGACCCCGATCGGATGATATACATATATAAGGTATAATTTAATTAATGTAACAAACCCCAGGAGGTGATTTCAGACACCGAGATAAGCAAAAAAGGTCCTATCAGTATATACCATATTGAGCATATTGGCAGAGCTCAATCAACAGGCCACTACCATCATGCTGCTTCAGGCATCAGTACTGTTCACTGACAAAGCCATGTTTGGAAGGGATGTTATCGTCAACATGCATAACACACACACGTTTGTTACTCATCATCAATACCAATTTGGACTCAATGATTGCTTTGGTATTGTCCATGATCAACTGATTGGTCCATACCTGCTACCTCAAAAACTGAATGAAGCACAGTATTTGACTTTTCTACACGATATACTCCTTGAATTACTGGAAAATCTTCCCCTACCGATTCCCCGTAATATGCGGTACGTGTATGATGGGATTCCCGCGCACTTCAGTTTAAATGTCTGCCGGTGGTTTAACAAAAAAAATTCCCAAGACATTGAATCGGGCAAGACGATCCAGTGCATTGGGCCTGTTCAGTCTTCGGACCTGAATCCACTGGATTTTTATCTGTGGGGACATACAAGAAGTGTGGCGTAAGCTACTTCTGTCGACGATGTGTGTTATGAGTGTATCCATAACACCAGTGCAACTGTTCGCTATGAGCCAGGTATCTTCTAGCATGTTCCCCAGTCCGTGATCCGGCGTTGTAATGCATGGATTGCTGTCCAAGGCGGACATTTTGAATATCTCCTGTGGTGTGCCCGACGAATATACTTTTGTTTCTCTCTGTACGTCTATATCTGCCGCTTCGCGCTTACTGTTTCCCCGCTTTTGGCCCTCGCTAGCTCTGCCACTATGCCCAGTATGCTATATGCTCATAGGACTTTCCTTTGCTTATTTCGGTGTCAGGAATCACCTTTCGACTTCTGTTTCCTTAGTTAAGTTACACTACGTATACGGGTTTTTGTTTTCGAAACTATGACGGAGGAAAATATCAATATTTAGATCCTCCGAAATCCAGGATACTTCTTGTATTTGAAGTTCGCCAGTGTCGACGATGCAAGGACGTTTTCTTACTCGTCGATCACAGATTCGACGTGGCTGCAAATGTAAAGGAGAGAAACATCTCGTTTGTGAAAAGGCTTTCGAGCATCTTCTTTGCACCCTGGACTTGAGTTTACTTCTTTTCAAACTCTTCTTGTCCTAAATCAGTGTCAGAATGCGAATAAGGTCGATTTCTCCAGGAAAATTCAAATCCAAAGAGCAAAAAATTCAGTACAAGATGAATATCCGACGAATTCGGTTTTTAATATCGTATTTTGCTCTGCAAATCGTGGATCGTTTCGTCGTGGAGAATGATTTCACGAAAAACATTTTTTTTTTCTATTTTACATACGAAACTCCGTAAAAAAAAAAATAGAGTGAGTAATGATTCAGATCAAAAGTTTTGAATCATATTCTCAGAAATAGCGATACAAGTGGAAACGCGAAGACATTTTTAAGCGGCAGTTATGATCGCTAACAACTTACTCCAGAAAAGCTTCGTGTGCCATAAATGCAGTACGGCAATAGCCATAAAACGGAGTTTTATTGTAGTATAATGCATGCAGGCTTCCTCACTAGTCACGCTATTGTTTAGTAACATCTTCGAATCCTTTCTGCATGATCCAGTTTATATAGGCTATATGTTCGCAATTTCCGAAAACAATAGAAATATTTATTTGTAAAAAGGAAAAAAAACTGAATAAAATTATTTGTTGTTATTGGTGTTATTATTATTTATATATGAACTTGAGAATAAAAATAAAAATGACAATAAAAGACTTGCGTAACCCCCTTCTCCCTCTTGTTTTACTTCGTGATGCAAGGTCAAACCCCTTTCTTCCTCTACTGCGTTACGTACTATATATGGACGTCCCCTTACTCACGTTAAGCATGACCGGTGATACTCTCTGGGAGAGATTCCGTAGCTCTGGTGGAGGAGGTGGGTATTTGAACTAACTGAAATTATCACGGATCTCCACATTGCACATATTCTTGCACATACAGTCAAGTGATTAACATGGATTTCACGACTAAGCTACCTTGTATTCGTACCTGGCTCATTGTCTACACTTCCTAACACACGTTCGTCCCTAACAGATGTACGTACACGACGGGATCGACCAGTATTCACATGGGCCAGTAGTAAAGTCCCTGTTTCACACACGCGTAAACAAATTGCTACAAATATCCTATATGATGGTTGGTGTCTGTTGGGAAAACGCTCCTGATAGAATCGTGCTGCTTCATGCCCATTGACACCTGCACGACCGTAGCATGTCAGTCTGTTCACGGTTTGAATAACGCACCATGTTTTGGTCGAGCACTGCAACTTGTCCTACTCAACACTAGCAGCACAATAACCGTACTCCTATACTGTATTCCTTTGAACACAAGCGTCACCTGTGTGTCTGAACGAAGCACCAGTATTGGGTAGCCCGAGTATTGACATCAGACTTCTACTTTCTAGACTGCCATTGGTTTTTGGTATCTACCTCATCGAACTTTCCCACGCTTTCGACCCTCGCTAACTCTGCCAATATCCCCAATATGCTATATGTTGATAAAACTTTCTTTTGCTTATTTCGGTGTCAGAAATCACTTCCCGACGTTTGTTACATTAATTAAGTTATACCCTATATATGTATATCATCCGATAGAGATAAATCTTGACATGGTTTTAAATCTTGGCCTGCTTTACTTACGTGGGAAATAGTAAGTTGTGCAGGCTTTTGGTTCCTTAATTACGTACAATCGAATTTTTAAATCATCGAATATAACAAAAACATAATAGATACCGTTTAAATGGCAAGTAAAGGCCAGTCCTGGACAGAAAAACTAAAAATCCAATTAAGGAGGATCTTTATTACGACTATGCGTATTTCACTTGTTTATTAATTCTATGTTCAAAACAGAAGTTACAAAGTTAATACTTTACAATAATATTTAAGAAAAGAATTGTTTCAAATGTTGATTTTTTTTCTGAAAATCCGATGATGGGTTTCGAGAAAACTCAGCATCCATTCTACATAGGGATGCGCACGAGACGAGTCGAGACAGGATTTTCCTGACAATACTCGAGTCGAGACACGGCTCTTCTAATAGAGAAATATACATTTTTCGAGTCGAGACATCACTTTTACAGCACATTTTCGAGACGAGACAACCACAAATCTTGTCTCGTTCGCATCCCTAATCCTACAGCCCAGAGTTAGCACTTCAGGTTTGACAACAACAGCCGTGTTGTCATAGACTATGCGACCTCAATGCACAGCAACTGATTCAAATACGTCTGTGAAGTTGTCCCATCCACCTAACGATTTTTTTCTTATCTACATCGTTAGTTTACATTAGTTTTGCTCAAATTATCGTTAGTTTCGAAAAACTAAAATTTTTATTCAAAAAATAAATGGGCAGGCCAACTTCACGGTTCCCCAGCTACAAACGAATTTCATTTTTTTTTTCACATCACATCGTTAGTTTATCGTTAGTTAACATTAGTTTTGCAAAAACTATCGTTAGTTTCGCAAAAATAACAATTTTATTCTAGAAATAAAGTTTCCCGCGAAACTGTGAATTAGCCCGCCCATATTGAATTTTCATAAACTTCCAACTCATATCGTTAGTTTATCGTTAGTTTACGTTAGCTTTCCTAAGATTAACGTTTGTTTTGCAAAAATAACGATTTTATTCGAGAAATAAAGGTTCCCGCCAAATGTAAAATTAGCCCGCCCATAAAGAATTATCATAAATCTCCATCTCACATCGTTAGTTTCAGTTAGTTTTACTAAACTAATGATTTTATTCGAGAAATTAATGGGCAGGTCAACTTCACGGTTTCCCACCCGCAAATGAATTTCAAAGCTCTTTTCCATCACATCATTAGGTTATTGTTTGGTTTGCTAAAACTATCGTTAGTTTCACAAAAATAACGATTTTATTCTACAAATAAGGTTTCCCGCCAACTGCGAATCAGCCCGCCCATATTGCATTCTCATAAAATTCCAACCCATATTGTTAGTTTATTGTCAGTTTTGCAAAAATAAGGATTTTATTCGAGAAATAAAGGTACCCGCCAAATGTAAAGTTAGCCAGAATCTTCATAAACTTCCACCTCATATTGTTAGTATATTTTTAATTTACGTTAGTTTCGCCAAAACTATTGTTAGTTTCACAAAAATAGATGTATTTTTCCGAAACTAACGATAATTTTAGCAAAGCTAACGTAAACTAACGATAAACTAACGATGTGATGTGAAAGAAATTTGGGGGGTCTGGACCCCCCAGAAATTTTTAAAAGTTGTAAAAATAAAACCTAAAATTGCATTTTCAGTCTACATATTGCCAAAAAAATTCCGCGGTAGGACCCCTGGATGCCCCAAATTTGTAAGGGTCCTTAAAATATAGCCTAAAATTGCGTTCCCAGTTTACAAATTGCCAAACAGTTTCTGGGAAGGGCTCCGGGTCCTCCGAAACGAAATCCTGGCTACGCAACTGTCGAAACCGTTATTTTTGCAAAACTAACGATAGTTTTAGCAAAACTAACGTAAACTAACTATAAACTAATGATGCGATGTGAAAGAATTTTGAAATTTGTTTGTGGGTGGGGAACCGTGAACATTTATTTTTTTGAATAAAATCGTTATTTTTGTGAAACTAACGATAGTTTTGGCGAAACTAACATAAATTGAAAATATATTAACAGTATGAGGTGGAAGTTTATGAAGATTCTTTAGAGCCGGCTAACTTTACATTTGGCGGGAACCTTTATTTCTCGAATAAAATCGTTATTTTTGCAAAACTAACGTAAATAGGGATACGCACGAGACGAGTCGAGACAGGATATTCCTGACAAAATTCGAGTCGAGACACGGCTCTTCCAATAGATAAATATACATTTTTCGAGTCGAGACATCACTTTTACAGCACATTTTCGAGACGAGACAGCCACAAATCTTGTCTCGTGCGCATCCCTAAACGTAAACTAACGTTAAACTAACAATATGAGTTGTAATTTTATGAGAATTCAATATGGGCGGGCTAATTCACAGTTGGCGGGAAACTTTATTTCTAGAATAAAATCGTTATTATTGCGAAACTAACGAAAGTCTTAGCAAAGCTAACGTAAAGTAACGATAAACTAACGATGTGATGTGAAAGAAATTTGGGGGGTCTGGACCCCCCAGAAATTTTTAAAAGTTGTAAAAATAAAACCTAAAATTGCATTTTCAGTCTACATATTGCCAAAAAAATTCCGCGGTAGGACCCCTGGATGCCCCAAATTTGTAAGGGTCCTTAAAATATAGCCTAAAATTGCGTTCCCAGTTTACAAATTGCCAAACAGTTTCTGGGAAGGGCTCCGGGTCCTCCGAAACGAAATCCTGGCTACGCAACTGTCGAAACCGTTATTTTTGCAAAACTAACGATAGTTTTAGCAAAACTAACGCAAACTAACGATAAACTAACGATGTGATGTGAAAAAATTGAAATTCGTTTATGGGTGGGGAACCTTTAAGTTGGCCTGCCCATTTATTTTTTTAAAATACAAATTTCAATTTTTCGAAACTAAACGATAAAATAACGATGTAGATAAGAAAAAGAAAAATTCGTTGTGGGTGGGACAACTTCACAAACGTGATTCAAATGGCTGCCTGCAATGAATTGATGCAATTAGTTGAAACTGATGTATTATTTCTTCCATAGATGGCACTATATGCCATGAACGGCTTATTACCAGTTGGTCAATATTTTGGTGTCAAGTTGGAAACTTTTGGACATACCCTCCTATGTGCATCAGAGGCAAATATGCCAATCACTCGTCTACATAAATGCACTGGAGCAAGCCTGCAAAAGTAAATAAATAAATAAATAAAAATAAATAACTTTCATGCTGAAAGAACGCCGTACAAGTTTGAGTTTGATAGGTCAAAATTAGATTGAAGGTAGTATACAATATGTGTATGTGAAATTATCAGATATATGCTTCTTCCATTTATTTAGTTAAAAGTAGAAAAAAAAACTTACATTGAGTTCATTAGCTATACTGGTTAGTTCATTACAACCAGGAAGCACCGTATGTTTTTCTTTTGGAACTCGATTGCACTTATTAAGAAAACTACACACACACATGTTAATTTCTCTCTGTTTCTCCACCTTTCTACGTAATTTGGATAGGCGAGAGGGAAGATTCGTTTGTAATATCCTGTTGGCTGCCAAGCAACAAACTACTGTCGAACATTTAGCAGTAGGGGAGAAAATACCTATTTCCTCTCTCTGTACGCTTCAAAATAAATAAATAAAATTGATTACGAATCTCTTCTCTGTGGAATGACGAGTACAAATTTAATACTATTTGATCCTCAAAGTAAATGGTGATACATTATACTTCTACCTAACAGAGTTAATGTACAGTGTACTTCAATACATTTTCTGGCAATGTCACTGTTACAAAGCAGTATCATTCTCAAAGCTGAAATTGAACTCCCTCGTGTATTTGACATGTGAGACCTGGGTTTGTTTTGTATAAGTGTGGATGAGAGGTTGAAACAACTCTCTAGAGATGCTTACTTGCATTTTGAGAATGTGAAATTCTCAAAGTACAAGAAGTCACCTTGAACCGCCATTATTTTGATATAGACCATAAGGTCTCCCTCTCTGCTTCTGACAGCGGTCTTCTTTCACAACTTGAAATACCATCTGTCTTCGTGGGTCACATGAACTATGATATGAATAAGTGCGGTAGAGACTTAAAAAAAAAAAAAAAAAAAAAAAAAAAGAGAGAGATTCTTCAATGAAAATTTTAAATTGATAATAATCAAAATAGTCCCTATGTAAATCTATGCTAAAGCTATTAATAAAAAAGTTTACCCGATTTAAAGATTTACATAGGCTCATAGTTCATGTGGCCTACCTTGAGGGATTTTAACGGTGTGACTCATAGGCTACGAGTGTAGTAGCGTGTCCACCTAAGATGGGGAACGGAGTCAAAGGTAACCAACAGATTACTCATTTTACAAGGTAGTAATATTTGCACTCATCTGCCTCGAAACCATCGACCAACATCTGCCTGAAAGAGAAGACATTATAGTACACTATATATACATTTGTACTTACCCCTCTTCGATCAATATACCATGACATCAGAATTGACTCTAGAAATAAAAGAATTCCAGATTAGGTGCGATGTGTTTAATTTCATTTTTAAAAAAAACTATTCACAAATATCACACTGCACTGTACACTTCTTTATGCAAGAAAAAAATAAAATGTGATAAAATGTTGTTGTTACTCGAAGTGAAAATGCCTGTGTCCACACTTGAGTTACTGTCACGATGAATCGTCCTGTTGGAGTATGGTGTCCTCTTCTAGGCGGCGTCTTCTTATGACATGCACTCTTCCGTTTCGTGCATGCACTCCCTTCTTCCGATTAGGAAGGTTTCTTGGAGATTAGCTGATGTACTCCCATGCGCAAAAAAGAAAAAAAAAAGCGCGTATACTGTAACTCACGATTTTCCGCATTTATTCCTTTTTCCTTACGTTTATGGGTAAAATTGAGTTATTAGTATTTGGAGATAATACAGAGCAATCCATCTAAGGAGATATTTCCAAAAAATATAATAAAATAATAAAAATATAAACAAAAAACAAAATTATGCTCGGTTTTGTGTATACTGGCAACGATGATTTCTAGGGATTTTTTCAGTAGCACAGCACGATTGCGGAGGGAATTCAGTAGGGGAGTCGAGGAGATGGATCAAGGAACTGGATACTGGACTAAAATGTTGCATTTATTGGTTAAAACCTAGTGTGTAGATTACCTGCCAAATATAAATTAGCTTCTGTAACTAAGATGTCGTACGAAAATATAGAATTAAACAGAAAAACTCTTATGTTAAGGTTCGAAGCGATACGCACCATGGTTATGAAGATTATTTCTTAAGAAAAAAGAACAAACACAACGTAGCCTCTGTGGTTAGGTGGATAGAGTGGCGGACTCGTAGATATTTTATTATTTTGACACCACATCGAATCCCATCCTATCCCATTTTTTTTTTTTTTTTTTTTTTACAAAACATAATTTTCATGTTAATAAGAACCGAAGCAATATACTAAGGACAACTTATTGATATCCAGGATTACAGTATTATTGGTAATAGCTATTGTTTTCAGTTCATGTTGTTGTATAGCTTCTCTCACCCTGTTTTCTTGGGAAAATAACAATTTTGTCTCCAACAAAATGTAAAGGATATATACGGACAGAAAAAGACATCTTAGTATCAAACGTGATTTATCGTGATGAAATGGACTAGTTTGCAATTATTAATAATAATAATAATAATAAAAACTAAAGTAAATTACTGAAGTTGACTTCCCTTTAACTTTTAGCTAAAAAAATTTTTTTTTTCTTTATAAGACTATACTTTATGAGGCAAGGTGTGTGATCATACCCACAAATTTAGCTAGGGAGTGAAAGATAATCGTTTATACAAACTAGTGCTCTCAACGGGTCGGGTCGGGTCGGGTTGAAGACCGACCCGACCCGACCCGTGACCCGAATTGACTGACCCGACCCGACCCGACTGACCCAAACCGTGATCCGATCTGATTGACCTGACCCGATAACCCGACCCGAGCTGACCCGGTTGACCCGACCCGAATAACCCGACCCGACAACCCGACCCGAGCTGACGCGATTGACCCGACCCGACAACCCGACCCGAATAACCCGATTGACCCGACCCGACAACCCGACCCGAACTGACCCGACCCGATGACCCGACCCGACCCGACCCGTAACCCGACCCGAACTGACCCGATCCGAGTCGGGTCAACTCGGGTTGGGTCAGTCGGGTTATCGGCCCGACCCGTTTGAGAGCACTATGGTCACGACACTGGGTGAACGCCAAAATGCACTCACATTGGGAAACTAGTTTTAAAAGCATAATTTTAGAAAATAAAGCATAAAGCATAATTTAAAATATATAGCACAATTCTTGGAAAATTCTCTTTAACTGAAACTTTAACATACTGTGTTAATATTTTTAAAGCCAATATTTACAATGCAAAATCTTTGAGAACATAACAATGCAACAATGAAAAGCTTATTTTCATTTCTGTAAACTTTTCGGTGTAATCCTTTGATGTGGAGAAAAGAAAGTAAAAGAAGAAATTTTTCCAACAATAATGAATAGTATGCAAGAACTCCATACTATATTGTTACAGTGACGACGCCAGCTTTAAGTTCTTAGGGGGACAAAGGAGGGGCAGATACATTTTCGGGGGGCGGTTATTTGCCATACCAAAAATGACATATTTATTACGTTTGACTTATTTTACATTACATTGTGTATTTCGTTGCTGTTTTTATGTTAGATCTATATGATTATAAATTAAACTTATTTCAAATAAAATTTGTAACTAACAAATAAGTAACGTCTGCACATGAAATATTTTTCAATGAAACTTTTGAAGCCTAAACATAAATTGAATTACTTTCGCGTATGCTACAAGTAACACATTCGTCTATATGCTACGTATCTCTCGCTCTCTCCCTCTCTCTCTCTCTCTCTCTCTCTCTCTCTCTCTATATATATATATATATATATATATATATATATATATATATATATATATATATATATGTAGAGAGAGAGAGCCAGAGAGAGAATTTACGAGGAGCTGCTGAAAATGTCGTAGTCCAATCCAGAAGGAGTGTAGGTACTAGGTAGAAAAATGAAACCGTAGTTTAGAGAAACATATCTCTGTATGTACAAATATAAATTTTCATATTAATAATGAAATTCTTATTGTTTCTCAGGCCTCTGAAGTGATTATGTGTGCCCAAACAGATAATTTCACGAACATCCAGATCCTTACTGTTATAACATTTTTGTTCCACCAAGGAAAGTCACCGAAGTAAATTAATTAGGAAATCAGTGAAGCACCACGGGACTCTCCTCCGTTATATATAGTGGTGAAGAAGTAAGTGGCTTAGTATAAACGTAGCAATTTCTCAACAAATTATGCTTTACATCCAGGATGATTAAAAGCAATGACTCTTCCTGGAATCATGGATGCAATTTGTGACATTATTCTTGAAAATTGCAGCATTTCAGCCAGTGGTGGATATAGCCCGGGGCCGGAGGGCCTAGGCCACCCCAGTTTTTGTGTGACAAAAATAATTTAAGCTATTTATATTTATTATAGTCTGAGGTCTGCACCCCGCTTTCTCAGTTTTTACCTTCTCAGCAAAACTTGTGTCAGGGATTCTGGGCATTTCTTTGGAACTCGTCGGTAGCATAATTCAGAATGGCTTGGGTATGCGCAAGTTCTCGGCATAATGGGTTCCCAAAATATATGTCAGGAGAATAAAAGGGTAACGGCATTAAGAGAAGTATTCTTCCTATTTGACCGTAATGCTGATCAATTTCGCTGACGAATAGTAACCATAGATGAAATATGGTTGTACCACTATGATCCTGAAACGGAAGTTCAAGACACAGAAGTAGGTTGAGAAACTGTTTGGAACATTCTTCTGGTATAAGTATGGAGTGGTAGACTACCTCCTCAATGGTCAGATATTTAATCCAGAATCTCTACATTACTTACAAAACTGAAAGAAAAATTCCAAGTTCAACGCTGCGGAAAATGAAAAGATAGGAATTCTGTTCCTTCAGGAGAATACACCTGTCCATCAAGCCCCTGCGAACATAACTGACATTGCATAATCTAGGATTTCAATGTCTAGATCATCATTCTTATTCCGCAGATTTAGGTCCGTCTAACTATTACGTGTACTTATTTCCCAAACTTAAATAACACTTGAAAGACGCCATTTTAGATCTGATAGGGGTAGTGCTACGAACAGTGGTGCGAGGAAATCTAGATTTTTTTTAACTTTTCTGCAAAAGCTGGAGCACTGTACAAGGTAGTATATTGACTCTCGGGGGAAGAGAAGAAGAAGTAAAACTTCACCAATCCACGTGCACTCCTTCTGGGTTGGGCTACGAATTTTTCAGCAGTTCCTAGTCAATATGGTAGACGTCACGTCAGTACTTTGAAACAAAATAAGTAAAGGAGCACTAGTATAAACCAATTACTAACTAAAGATCAGCACTCTGACAATACATTTTATTGGGAATCAATTTCATTCCATAATTTTATTATTATCATTTGCAGGAAGGGAAAACACAACTCTTTTTATCTCCTTCAAAAAATTAAGCCCTGGTAGTTGCAAACTAAGCTGTTATAAACACATCCTCTGAATATTGGAAGCCGAGAATAATGTTTCAGAAAAAAGAAGTTTTAAATAAAACAAAATATGAAACTGAAAACTTCAAACCTGGACAAATACAAACAAGTTACGTAACTGGTTTTACCTTTCTTTTGTTTCCAATCGAAGTTGATCCAATGAGAAGAAAACAAGTCGACCAAATCTACTATTGTTCGCTAGGCACAATTATTAAAAATCATAAGAAAGAAGTATAACTAAAATTTACCTCAAAAGGGGCTAAATTAGAAAACAGAAATATGCGTGCATACCCAGACGCTCAAAGAAGAAAGCTTGAGGATTAATCTGCCACATAGTAAATTCATGGAAAGTAGACTACAATTTGTCAATGAGATTGGTTATGATACTGATATATAATACTACATGAAGAATGTTTAAAGATTGTACGAGTCTGGGGGAGCAGTCTAGGTGGCAGTCGGGGGGCAGAAGTAGCTACTAGGGGAGCGCTCGCCCCTCTTGCCCCCCTCTGGCGTCATCACTGTATTATTATCTTTACTTTTTGAACTTAAGCACTTTCTGTACTTTTTGGTGGCATCTTTTACTTTCCCTTTCTGTATATATGTACCTGTAAGGCGCACACAAATAATAGAAAAAATTTATTCGAGCAAAGCACATCTCTTTACAATGAATTAAGTAGAAAGTTCATTAAATATGAGAGAAACTAGTTGCAAAAAAATATCAATAAATAGATCAAGATATTTAGAATATTTGATGTATAATAAATATACATTATACACGATTAATGTAAAATAATCATTGAAATTAACAATAAAGCATAATTTAAAAAAAGCATAATTAAACAAGAAATAAAGCATAATGTGGGTTGCTCTAACAATTAAGTTGTATGAAGACGAGAAGAAAACGAAAGCTGATTCCTTAACGAATTTCGTTGATCTTCTTTGTGTCTACAAAAACGCATTCCTAGAAACCTACAAGCTAGGTATCATCTCTGTGATTATATCAGTTTCTAGTGCTACATGTGAAAGGTCATTCTCTTCTTTGAAAAGATTAAAGACTTGTATACGCAAGTCAATGACTCATGATAGGTTGAAAAACTTAGTGTTACTTTATATTGAGAAGAAAATTGCTAAATCGTTAGATTTTTAACAAATTGTGGATATGTTTGCTGCTGCCCACACGAATAGAAAGATCCTCTTCAAGTAGAGGCATGAACCTATAAGTTATTTTCTTTACCTGTAAAAGTGTATTTGCTTCCACTTAAATCAACCAGCTACACATATTTTAAACGCCATGATTAAATAACTATTTACTTATATTAGAAATCAATTGCATTAATGAATCGTAGTTGTTTGAGGTACTAAATTCTTATATTTTCACTGTTTTACAAAGAGTAAAATCATGAACAATAAAGATGGAAACATTCACCTTGAATACACACACACACACACACACACACACATATATATATATATATATATATATATATATATATATATATATATATTGGAGATGTCCCCCCCAAAATCCTCTTGGGCCCTTCATTGCCCCCCCTGAAAAAAACTCTAGCTACGCTACTGGACACCATGCACCAGAGATGAATTCTCTACCACTGAGCCACCGCGGCCCTGCTTGGGCTTGGTCGTCCATATCCAATCTCTCTTTTGGCGTTGCTTAAACAACTTCTAGTTTTGTTCTAAATCCAGACTCCATATTGGCGTAGATATTAATATTACAGTCGATTGGTAAAATCAATCTTCCACATTTAAAAATTAAAGTACACACAAGTAGAAAAATAAGCATTTTCTACACTAGCTGCAAGTGTTCAAAATAGATTTATGTTTTCTATAAAATCAATTGAAAATTGCTATTTTTAATTAGGCAGCTAGTAAAAAACAGAAGCTTTCGACTCCAGCCGAGTTTAAACTCAACCTAAACTCAGTTGACCAAAGTGAAATGACCCGACTGACCCGACCCGAGTGACCCGACCCGATAACCCGACCCAGCTGACCGGATTGACCCGACCCGACAACCCGACCCGACAACCCGACCGAGCTGACCCGATTAACCCGACCCGAGCTGACCCGACCCGACAACCCGACCCGATTAGCCTGACCCGACAACCCGACCCGAGTTGACCTGACCCGACCCGACTTGGGTCGGGTCGGGTTACGGGTCGGGTCGGGTCAACCCGACCCGTTTGAGAGCACTAATACAAACATTTTACAGGTTTAGGTGCGTGAAACACCAATACACCATGGTCTCGCTTATCCGATCATCCTTTGTTACACATACCGTATGATCCGATATATCATTGCAGAAAGCACCAATCGGCAAGAAGAACTGCAAATTGTGGTCTTAATCTATTTTTCATGCTCTGGAGTATATCGCCTAGCGCGCCCGTCTACACGTTGACTCATACATCTATCATTTAGTGCAGACACGTATCCAGGTTTTCTATTCGGAGGGGGCCCAACACGAATCCTCGTAAGCACGTAATTCTAATGTTTTAAAAATATCAATATCAATAATAATAATAATAATAATAACAATTATAATAATAATAATAATAATAATAATAATAATAATAATAATAATAATAATAATAATAATAATAATAATAATAATAATAATAATAATAATAATAATGCAACAGTTCTGTATTTCTCTTAAACTTTTTCCTACTTTTCATTTATAAACCGGTTTACTTTGGAAACTGCATTATAGCACAAATAAAATGAAACATATTTTCGAGAGAAATGTAACTAAAGAAAACTGTCTGCTACGTATATCACATAACAAAAATAGCAAGAAGACATTGAGTGTATCGTTCTAATATATTAAAGTTAAAAACAGAACGGAAACAAAATGTTAATCCTATTTAATTCCTGTTCTTTAATTCCAAATGGTATAATGGCATTATGGTGTGTTCTTAGAATTATAACAAGACAACAGCACATTGTCCAAAGTTTGGACACTGACTATTAGTAAACTGATATAAAAGAATCTCAAAAGGGTAAAAGCATGTTTATTAAAAAGTGCTTGAGTTTCGGAGGGGGACAGCCCTCAGGCCCTCACGCTGGATACGTCCCTGATTCAGTGCAGTGCAGTTATTTGTTATAAAACATTATTATTAGATGTGTAATATGTAAAATTATATCTTAAGTTTTACTTTTAACAGGTCTTTTCTTAACACATCCATATTATCCAGCGTTCTGCCTGCCTGTTTATGTCGGATAAGCGAAATTCTACTGTATTTCCAAAGCTAGCATATACATGAACTAGAATTGTATTGTCCTAGAACAGACAATAGTGTGAAATGCTTACATTAAAAGGCTGGAATAAAAAAAATAAATACTGTTTTGGTAGCGTGAGAACAAATTAAAAACAATTCAATATATTTCCTAGGTATTAGATTATCATCTTATTGTGTCGATATGTATTCTTTTTTTAAACATAGTTTTAAAAGTCATACCATTCTCAATATTCCTAAGGAAATCGAAAGAAAAACTCCTATGTGCCTCTTGTGGCAAAGCGGCTTAAGTGCGTGGTCTGAAACGTTAAGGTATAGATAGAGTACCCGTACTTCAAAAATGCAAATCCGGGACGCTACTAAATTACGAGAATCTTTGAAATGCTTAAAATTGAAAGAAGTGTTGAATACTAATTTACTTTTCTCCATTAGATAGAGTTGTTCAAGCATTACGTTATCACATTTTTATTCCTTTCACTAAACCTTCTTCCAAGGGCGCCGATTTCTCTGTAAATTTTTTTTCTGGGAGGGCATTCAAATGCAGACGATATATATTAGGATTTTAAGGCAAATTGCATTCAAATTATGCCAAATATTGTATATTCATAAATACAAAGGGGGCCTACATGAGCTTTGGGGGGCCCGGCCCCCTAGGATCGGCGCCCTTGCCTTCTTCCTAGTTAAGCAAACGTAAGCAGATGATTTACTCCCTTCCCCTGGTAAGCAAAATTGTTTTTGTTTCTCAAGATTTGTTGTGTTTCGTGAAATAACAGCAGGAATTTCCAGATTACTTAACCATCTAAATGAATGTTTTCACTTAGAGCCATCCCGTCGATTCGCTTTGCCTAGGACTAAAATAAATTAAGGGTCAATAATGAAAGAGACATATGGATCGAAGATCTTTCTTTGTTCGAACTTTGATTTTTTCAAATCCATGATGGGAAATTATATTATGTGTACAATTTTCGAAATTAATAGTATACAATCGTAAAAATATCTTACAAAACGATGGTTTATTGCAAAATACTTTGACTCAAAAAATAAATTACAAGTAATAAACTTGTTACTTCTCCTGAAGAGTCTAAGTCTTGAATGAGACAGAGGCTCTTCAGCGTAGTTCTTGGAAAGATTGCCTCACTTCTTCTACCTTCCCGTGACGCAGCCTTGATTCGACTTGATCCTAAACGGATTATTCAGAAGTCGAAGTCGGAAGATGTTTCCCATTTTTCCCAAACACTCTTGGTCGATTACAATCTGCCTCACTTGTGAGGGGACAACCCCATGCCGTAAGCGTCGGTGGACTACCGATAGGCAACTAGCGACATGTCCCCAAAAATTGGTGGTCCCGCAGCCAAAAATTGGTCCCACTTCCGCTTTGAAAACTATACCACCACTGGCAGAGAAGCGACGGAACGCCAACGAACCACAAAATTGTTCCCCTAAAATACGTTAAATCGCCTTTGCATTAAGGTGAGTCTACAAACATTTTTAAAAAAAGTAAAAATAAAGTGCCCAGAGCTGGGCGTGAACCACCAACCTTAGGGTAATTAGTTGCGTGTTCTTCCGAACTCGCCACGGAGGCGATTATGAAGACACAGCTTGTAGAGTGATAAATCGTTGAAGTATTTTTAATATTTCTAATCAGAGTGCTCCATTAACCGTGTATATTTGACGATAACTGTTTGGAATCAGATCAAATGCACTCGTCATGTAATTTTATAACAAAATGGCAAACGTCTATTTACTTTTTTCATAGTTCTCCCATATTCACTTGCTAGTGATCGGCGACAGTTGCCAACTAAATTCATACAATTATACGCAACCATCTCAAGATTTTTCACTTCATGATGTAAAGGCAGGAGTTACTCTTGACCCCCGGAGCTCAAGTATTGTCCTTATAATAACAATTCGTCAGGGAAAAGTAATAGCCTATATAATAATAACCGCATGCACATGACTGGCGATAGTTCGTGTTGGTCCCTTTGCGATTCTCCGTGACAAATCAAAGGAGCGGGGATCAAAATGAAGTCCTCGCTGTTACGTGGTGGTAACTTCAATATCCCCGATTCTAGATATCTGCTTCGACTCGACGAATCCCTGCCACTAGTGGCACACTAGCGGCAATCCTTCGACGCGTCGCTATATTGACGATCGCCATTTACCAGCAAGTGGGCCACTAGGTGTTGGCGACGTTTACGGCATGGAGAAGCTAATAAACAAACAAACCAATAAATAAATCTAAAACCTTATAAAAATGTTTTCCCAAAATTTACATCTAGCAAAATCATTTGTTGGTATTCCAGAACTGCAAATTCACCTGTATTCATAATTTACTTCTATCGTAGTTTTGATATGAGAATGATGTGTCTGAAACTGTAACACAGGTCATTATGACTTTTTTTTTTTTTTTTTTTTTTTTTGCTTTAGTCAGATTTAGCAGTTTTACTTAGCAGTTAGTCAATTTGGATCTGTGATTTTAGAGTTTTAGAGATTTCCTTAAATTTTTCATTTCTACAACAGTTGGCAACTAACACCATTAACGTATCTCTTTCGATATTTCCATAGGCAATGGCTTGGTCACTCCCAGTATATTTCATACAATGAACGACGGTGTCTTACTCCATTAATCCGAACTACATTTAATATCCAACAACTCTGTACATTTTCTCTTAAATCTGCAAACTTTCTACTAGGTTAAAACTGAGTATTTTCTATTTTCTTCCTTTCTTGCTAAAACGAAAGTGTTCTTTAGACAACCTGAAATGATGACTCTATATTACATTATGTTGCATAGGGCATTTTACGTAGCATATCATTTGACAGTTGGACACTTTCTTCGTATATTGAAAGCAACAGGGATTAAGTCCTTCTACACTTACATGAGAAGTAAACAAACTCTTTTTAATTCGTGGAATTGTGCCAATGCACTAGGTCCAGAGAGTTTTTAATTTAAGATTATTATTATTATTATTATTATTATTATTATTATTATTATTATTATTATTATTATTATTATTATTATTATTATTATTATTATTATATTGACTTAGGTTTTCCTGAATATTAAGCAATATTTCACAAAAAGCTGGTATTTTTAAACAAATGTGTTCGATATCAAGTTTTCATAAAGTAGTCACTCTCTCCTATAAATAATTTCAGAGGGGCCGCGGCGGCTCAGTGATAAAGCGTTCACCTTTGGTGCATGGGATCCTTGGTTCGACCCCAGCTCGCACCAAGTGAATTTTGTGGTGGACAAACACCATGTGCATGCGTTTTCTCGGGGTTCTCCCGTTTTCTCCCACTTTCTTCATTCCACCATTTCATTCATTTCTCATCATCACCGTGTCCTTTAGCCTAGTAGGTATAACCGTGGGTCGTAAAACTTAAAGATTTGATCTCAAATAATTCCAACCCAAACAGTTGCAGGAAGTATGTCATTTCGAATAAAACAAACTACTCTATAAAATTCTGAGTATTATTATTTTTTAAATATACAATTCTAGCGGACCTTATTTCTAAATCGAAGGATAAGAAGACTAAATTCACTCTTATTATTATAGATTAATTTCAATTGAAGCAGTTAAAATAGTTGGGGAAAAATTAGAAAGCCATACCCTATATTCCAGTGTGCCACAACCGGATAACAGGCA
Organism: Thermobia domestica; assembly: GCF_964235325.1. Taxonomy (NCBI): domain Eukaryota; kingdom Metazoa; phylum Arthropoda; class Insecta; order Zygentoma; family Lepismatidae; genus Thermobia; species Thermobia domestica. Next base: position 329,978,774 of record NC_137455.1, read on the forward strand.
CACTGGCATGCCCAGCAAATTACAAGAATATTTGTCGGGTTTATTTTATTTATTATTATCAACGATTCTCCCATGGATCAGCTGTCTGTATACAGTTAAACAAGCAAGTATCACCTTGAGGGAATGAGTGTAATTATTTACTTTAATAGTAATAGAAAGGTATATTTTCTTGTATTTTCTACCGGGAATAACTGCATCCGGTCTAGAAAGCTGGGGCTAACAACGAAGGAACCCGATGTGCCAAACACACACCACTCTATAGTCATGAGTGGCACAAGTCCTTTTCTACGTCTTGGCACCCTAAAGGTTGTTGCTAGGGATGGTACCGAGACCGAGACTAGTCTCGGTCTCGTCTCGGTCTCGTCTCGAATTATCGAGACGAGACCGAGACCGAGACGGACTTTTATATACCGAGACGAGACCGAGACCGAGACGGACTTTGAAATACCGAGACGAGACCGAGACCGAGACAGACCTCTATAAATCGAGACGAGACCGAGACGAGACTTAGGTCAGTCTCGAAAGTCTCGGTCTCGTCTCGAATATTGATATTGATAGATACTAAAATTGCCTTCACTAAAATTTTTTTTGTTGCTGTGTTAGATAATATGAGAACGGTTGACTGATGTACAGTGGCGTATTTAGGGGGTGGTTATCGGTCTCTAACCCCTCCTGAAATAAATTTGTCATCATTTTTTGGATTGCACGTACAATGCAAATGTTTCTTACTCGTTCCTCAAGCCTCTCCCGAAACAAAATCCACTGCTGATGCAAATAGATTTCTCTCTCTCTCTCTCTCTCTGTCCATATATATATATATATATATATATATATATATATATATATATATATATATATATATATATATATATATATATATATATATATATATATATATATATATATATATATATATATTGTCGCGGTGCCCCCAGGGCCGCCCTGCATAGGTTCCCGGGGCCCAACTTTAATTTTAAACGGAAGCAAGGGGTGAGTGGTGTTTCGTTCGATAGATCTTTAAAAACTAAAAAGCATTGTGGCAAGAGATCTTTCATATCGGGCACTGTATTATTCAAAATGGCCGCCAAGACATGTTGCCTCTATCAGATACAGTAAAACGTGCAGTACCAGTAATATAAAACGGTTGAACATAAATGAACCGAACAAAAACTCAAATAGAAAATGTCATGTGACACATCGATTGCTATTGTCGCGGAGGCTTCCAGGGCCACCCTTCATGGGGGCCCAGGGCGCAACTTCAAAATTGTAAATGGAAACATGGGGTGAGTGTTATCTCGTTCGATATATCTTTAAAAACTGAAGAGTGCTGTACCAAAAGATTGTTCATATGGGTCACCGTTTTCAAAATTACCACCAAGACATGGTACCTGCATCAGATAAAACGTTCAGTAGGCCTATCACTAATATGAAAACACCAGAACAAATATTCGAATAGGAAATCACAGAGAGTATTTATCATTCCATAGCTCGGGAATGTTGCCACAGTCGAAAAGATGATTAGAGTGAATGTGCCATAATGGAAAGGAAGAAATCTAACTCCTAGAAAATTATCACTCCAACCTCACTCCGTAAGTGAGTGAAGCGGGAAGGATCGGTGAAATTGCAAATGAGAGCCTTAGTTTTTGCAAATTGTATGTACGAAACAAAGTTATTTGAAATGTGTTTTTATAAGGGATAAATGTCTCTGTAATGGGATAAAGTCAATGAAGAGCTAAGAATAGAAGTCAATGGAGAGCTTTTATGAACGTGGCATTGAACCTCCAGGTTCCATAGGCCATAGAGTTAGTTGGTTAATACGATAAAGTGTGTAAAATTCTTGTTAAATGGTATCTTCCACTTTGATTGCAGGCAATGGTTTGATGCAAAAATGAATCAACTGAAATGCGAAACAAATTTGTCGAACAATGCAATTTTAGAACAATGTTTACAAACGTTGATTTTGTTCAACAGTCGTCTGGATGATATTGGTTCGCTTCTTTTCCTTCTATGTCTTCTTGCATGTGATAGAATATGAGTTTCACTGAGATGTCCACAGTTACATTCCGAATAACTTTCAACGGTAATTTCAGTTGTGATCCTTTGTAACGAAACGGTACATACTGATGCAGATATGTCCCAAAAATCTTGCATGCATTGCGTTAAATTATCAGAGGCGGGCAAAATGTTAAACTTGAATTTCACCTTATTTGTATTCATCTTATTTCACTTTATTTTTATTCATTATAGTACCAGTCATTTGTACGCACAAGTGTTTCAAACAAACTATATCTATTGCAAATAAAAGTGAGGTTCTCATTTGAGGTTTTACCATTCATTTCCGCTTCACCTACTTACGGACAGAGATCGGAAATATAATTTTCTATTATTTCCTCTTTTGCATCATGTCAATCACACTTTAATAATTTTCTTCTCCGTTGCATTATACTCCAGCCGCGAAATGATAAATACCCTCTCTGCTTCCCTATACGAGTTTTATTCTGTTCATTTATCTCCAACTATTTTCATATTAGGGGTCTAGTGGTACTGGACGTTTTATCTGATACAGGCACCATGTCTTGGTGGCCATCTTGAATACAGTGACCGATATGAAAATCTTTTGCCACAACGCTTTTTACTTTTTAAAGATCTATGGAACGAGGTATTACTCGCCCCATCTTTTCATTTAAAATTTTAAAGTTTAGCCCTGGGACACCATGAAGGGCGGCCCCGGGAGGCGCCGCGACAACACCATTCGGTGTGCCCCATGACATTTCCTATTTGAGTTTTTGTTCGGTTCATTTATGTTGAACCGTTTTCGAGATATCTCCGTGGAAAGATTAAAATGGGCCATCCTGTATATATATACAGCCGCGGACCCAGTATATGATCAAGGGAGGGGCTAAACCATGGTTTGCCGCTTTATCCAGTGTAAAGAAAGTAGGATTGAAGCCCAGTTTATCCAGTGTATACCTGAGCGTTAAGGGGGGCTATAGTCCCTATAGCCCTCCCCTAGGATCTGCAATATATATATATATATATATATATATATATATATATATATATATATATATATATATATATATATATATATATATATATATAATGCTGAAATTTTGTACCAAGTTGGGAAATTCTTCTAAATACTCTGCAATACCACTAGATAAACAAGCAATGTTGCTAAAGCAAAATAAAGTTGTATTTTCTCAAATTGCGCTACATAAAGTATTACATATTTCTAATTTAGTTATTTAACAAAACCACAATAGCCCATACATTATTTAGTGTAACAAAGGACAACACAGTATCACTAACATCAACATTTTGGAGATCTCTAATAACTCAAATGGCATGGCCGGTGCAATGCGCATCAACTGTATCTTAGCGTCAAATACTATGATCATGGAATAATATATTTCGAATCAATGAAGGAACAAAGTTACAAGAAACGGAAAATTTAAATGTTTCTAAAGACTTTACTTCGAAAACGCGCTGACATATTACGTCTCATCATGTAGATGCTTCCAAAAGACTTAAATGCTTATAACGTCATTTTCAACAATTGTTATTTCAAATCGTTTGAGATCCAAACAAATTGGTAGTGATTGTATGCTACTTAAAATGACGTATTTGTATTAAATTTTTATAATGATTATTGCTTTCCTTTGCTTCTATAACATTAAAACAATAGTTTTTGGTGATTTTAATTACAAGTCGCAGTTACATTATTTTAAGCAGTGTTGCCCACTTAAATATATTGCTAAATATTATTCTAAATATGTGCAAATAACGTAGATAAACTGCAAAATATTTTAGAATTAGTCGTAATTTGTTTTATGGTGCAAGAATGCTTTCAAGAGACGACGTTTTTCATAGTCTGTGGGCTACTTATAATGTTAATGTTTAAGTCTTCGTTCAGGCAATACATGTAAATGCAAATTGTAACTGAAATTAAATGTAACTGATGCATTTTCAGTAACACTAGTTGTTCCCCCTAAGCCTTAGGCCTGGTGTACACTTTATATTAAGATCGTGCTTAATTAAAAGTTCTAATTACACCCTAATTACATTTCACTTGTTTTAGTTTGACCACCGACCACCTCAAACTCGATCCATACCATATAGCTATATGCAATTATTCAAGGACTTACAGTTAGTAATACACAGTGTTCATTCTTGTTTTGTTTTGTTTTAGTTTAACGTCCCACAGATATGCTAGGGCGGCTAAAGGAGACGTGGAGCTAATGATTAAAGTGGAATCCGAACCACTTCGGTCGTTCAACTTTACCCTTACCGGAAATCGAACTCGGGACCACGCGAACTGAAATCAACCGTGCTAGCCGCTAGACCAAATGAGGGTCCTCACATTGTGTTGATTTTAATCATTCAGTCAGTGTTGCCAGATTCGAAGATTAAAAAGTAGCGTGTCTGTGCTCCGAAAGTAGCGAATTCGAACTATTTGTAGCTCAAATATATAGAAATGAATACTGATGGTGCCAATGAAATAATTTAATATGAGCTAGAAGATGTGCTGCACGTATTGCAAGAAGAAATTATGATCGACGGACGAAAACAATTCTAGACTGGATACTGCGAGACAAAAACACTCAAGGAAACCTCCGCATACAAGAAGGTGTGACGAAATCAAGCACCACTGAGAACTAACCTGGAAAAGAATTGCCCAAGTTAGATAGTTGTTGGAGAAGACTTGGAAAGACCTTCATCCAGCAATGGATTGATAATGGTTTATTATGATGATGGTGATGATTTTATTATATCTGGACCTCGGAGGTAAACTAAACCAAGTCATAACTTCGTAATTTTAGAAAAGCGAAAAACCGGTTTCTCAACTAAGACCTATAGTACTGTTTTTGAAACTTACTAAGTAGTAAGATGCTTTCAGACTTACATTATTACACCACTAGAAAGAACATAGTCTATTAAAAAAGTATTGTTAACTCAATTTCGACTAAAAAGTGACTTAGCATAGTCTACCTCTAAAGTTCATATATATATATATATATATATATATATATATATATATATATATATATATATATATATATATATATATATATATATATATATATAGATATAGATATAGATAGATAGATAGATAGATATAGTGGCGGATCCAAGGGGGCTGTAGGGGCTAGAGCTTCCCCCTTGACGCTCAGATATACACTGAATAAAATGGACTTCAATCCTGCTTTACACTGGATAGAACGTCAAAATATGGTTTAGCCCCTCCCTTGATCATATCCTGAATCCGCCCCTGTATATATGTATAACTTTTACTAGGTAAGGTAGGGTAAAAATGGATCCAAAATTTAATGAAAGTCGTACAGCGAAAAAATATATTTGACTATTCAATCCACCATGTTGCAGCAAAAGTACGAAAATTATTACAAAAGAAAAGTAGAAAGTTAAGAATCACTTGTTTTGGCGATTGAGAAAAAATACATACAGATAACTCGAATTACCTATATACTTATACAATATGTATGTTCAAGTTTCGCAAGTAATTTTCAATCAATATAAAATTTCAACTTAATAAACGCACGATTAGTTTTCTCGAATGAAGATCGCATGCATCGCTAAGAGCTCAGGAATAAGATTAATCTATGCTACGGCACTGGATATGTGCTTACGTAATGGATTACGACTTTATGAACTTGAATAAGAAACAGAATGCACTTAAAATGAGACGCGAACTATGCGAAACATCGGACTTTGAATCCAACTTGTTTTGTGATCCAACTCGAGACCTCTCATAGCAAAGATGAGTGTAGTAGCTCCCACCACAAGGTTCAGGACGTTCGTGTTATAAAGTGTCAATTAAACACGGAGATTTGAAACGGTAATAAAGCATTTCATCAATTTTAAACAAAATACGTAAATATTGTAGTAATAATTTACCGTGTTTATTAAGACAATAAACGTTATATTCTGTTTTTAAAATGACAGTCAATACAGAATGTATTAAATAATAAATGATAAATTATATAATTTCAATTTCGGTACGATTTAATAGACCTACATTCGTGCTGCTATGTGTTGCTTTATTCGTTAGGAGCTATTGAACAATTGTGATTCAAAGGCAGGAAATAAACTACTGTATAGTACTGGAATTAATTTAATAGAGTTTAATTGTATAGGCAGTTCTGAGGCTATATGAGACAAAGTCTATTGCTGAAAGTGAAATATGGATTACTATTAGGGTTTTAGGGTGATATACCCACTGATCATTGAACCTGGAATACACACATGGAAAGCATTAGCACTAGCAAATTAGTTATGAAGAGGTACACCATACCATAATTCTAAGTCAAAGTGAAAGGAAAAAATAAGCGGAAACGACAGACTATACGAGAATAATACTTTCACTATATTAATTTCACACTATTTATTTCGAGACTTTCGAGACTTTCGAGACGAGACCGAGACTTGGTACTCGAGACCGAGACCGAGATCGAGACAAGCATCTGTTGACCGAGACGAGACCGAGACCGAGACGGTGATTTTTTACTCGAGACGAGACCGAGACCGTTATTTATCAACCGAGACGAGACCGAGACTGTACAAAGTCTCGTCTCGTCTCGTCTCGATACCATCCCTAGTTGTTGCCTTTAAAGAGAGAGAGAGAGAGAAATAACTTAAGTCTATTGCACTTCCATGCTTAAATAAATACATTATGTAAATAACTGTTTCGTCTTCTGTTTATTATTATTATTATTATTATTATTATTATTATTATTATTATTATTATTATTATTATTATTATTATTATTATTATTATTATTATTATTATTATTATTATAAATTTCTTAGGAAGTTGACTGCCATATGTATGCACACTGCTCTCCCGTGCAGCGCCTCGTGTATGATTTTCCATACATAAACTATATATTCCAAGTTTGTTGTGTTCGTTCTATAGGTGTGTTTGTAATTAGATGCATATGGCGTAGAAGTCAAAATTTAATGTCCACGCTACGTATATGCAAAACCATAGACAAAGAAATTTATGAACAAAGACATTTATGGCGCTAAAACAAAGGGCAAAAATAAAGAATTACTGGCGGATTGTTGCCCGTTGTGCACAGGTATTAACGGTTAACAGTGTTAAATTTAAACACATAGTTTTAATTAAGCACGAATTTAACTTATAGAGTACAGTGCGGAAAGGCTGAGGAGTTTGCTAGATCGTTACAATATCGAACCCCGTAAAATGTACTGCAAACCTGTCCGCAAGCCCCCCGTAATGTTCAACAGATGTTGTGTATTAATGCTCATTTCAATGCAAACCTATATAAACCTACGCACATCAATACTCAACGAAGGTGCAGAGACTATTCATGAGTTCCAGTATTAAACTCTCTCACCCAATGTATTCTCCTAACATGTCTCCCAGCGATTACAATATTTTTTGGTATCTCAATCACTTCCTAGTAGGATAGCTTTAACTAGAGACCACTGATTAACCTGGTATTGGATGTTTCACTTTCTTACCTTTGGAGTTGACAGTCATGAGTTGGACTTTTACACGCAAATATCTAATATTAACAACGTTTCTTCTAGAATTTCGTAATATTGTATTATTTCTTTGTATTATTCATTAGCTTGGTTAGACTTGTTTAAACACTTTTCTCTTTCCACCTATTCCTTAACGTTGGATAAAAATACACTAGCTCTCACCGGGAATCAAATCCAGAACCAATGCACTTGAACCATTTGGCCACAGCAAGGCACATTTAAAAAGAAGTTTCGATTTTGTTAGGAAAATTGTGATTTTTAAACATTTAAAAATATATTTAAGAATGGGTACGGATGAAACGCACTGAATTTTCTCGCTCGAATTTCTTAAACTGACTCGTGTTAGGCTGCAGCTATTACTGAAATATTTATTTGGGAAATGCGAATAAAATAATGTGTTTTAGAAAACTTTGTTCGAAGCAACTTACGTCCAAAAGTAAAGTACCCATTCGTCATATTTCTGTTAGAAATAACTTATGCCATACATTAGAATTATTAAGGAGATAATTGTATGTGAACTATGAGCAAAAGCGTCTGAGTACTTTCTGAGAAAATCGTTAAAAAAGTCATCCCCAAGAATAAAATATCCCTTGTATATCTTTTCAGGACAAACGAGTTATGCTATTTATGAAATACGAACAAAATTGCCAGAGTAAAACTTGCTCCGAAATCGACAAAATCGTAGGGTAAAACTTGCTCCGAAAAGTAATATACCACTTCTAGCTTTTTAGGATGATGGAATTATACCATATCGTTAGGTTATTTATGTAACATTTATTTATGGAATATGAACAAAATTGGGTCAGGCGTTAATGGGAAAATCGTCGAAGAGTAGGCTAAACTATCTCTTCTGAATGTTTACAGGACGAACGAGTTGTGTCATATTGTCAGGTTATTAATGATACATTTATTTATAAAATGTGATTGAGAAAATTGTTTAAAAAAAATGCATCCCATACAGTAAATTACACCTTACGTATTTTTTCAGAGCAATGATTCATACTATATTTGTAAAATTACGAACAAAATCTTTACAGCCGTTTTTGAGACAATTTAATGATTTTAAATTTTCATCCTTCAGTAAACTACCCTTATTTTTAGGTGTCGGAGGATATAGAATTCGAAACGATAGTGTTATAAACACAAATCTCCGGGTGTAGATGAAATTCCGGCTGAGTTAATTTTAGCTGGAGGCGAAAAATTGTGGAACAAGATACACAAACTCATTCTCCTTATATGGAACAAGGAAGAATTGCCACAAGAGTGGAAAGAATCAATCATTGTTCCAATTTACTAGAAAGGCGACAAAACTGACTGTAATAATTATCGAGGCATTTCTCTTCTATCAACATCCTATAAAATCCTTTCAAATATTCTGTTAGCAAGACTGACCCCATACGCAGATGAAATTATTGGAGATTATCAGTGCGGATTTAGACGAAATCGATCAACTATCGACCAAATATTTACCATTCGCCAAATACTCGGAAAAAAGTGGGAATACAATACCCCGGTACATCAATTATTTATTGATTTTAGAAAGGCGTACGACTCGGTTAGGAGAGAAACATTATACAACGTTCTTACAGAACTTCGAATACCGAGAAAGCTAATTAGATTAATTAAGATATGTTTTAATGAATCCCAAAGTAAAGTCCGGGTAGGAAAATTTTTGTCCACGAGCTTTCACGTCGAAAATGGCCTGAAACAAGGAGATGCGTTGTCGCCATTATTATTTAACTTCGTTCTGGAATACGCTATAAGGAAAATCAAAGATAGCAACCAGGGCCTACAGTTGAATGGTATTGACCAGGTTATGGCATATGCTGATGATGTAAATTTAATAGGGGATGATAGGAGAACAATAGAAAGAAATGCAGAGATCTTATTAAACTCTTGCAGCGACATGGGTTTAGAAGTAAATGCAGAGAAAACTAAATACATGGAAGTGCGTCGGGACCAGAATACAGCAAATTATGGATGCGTTAAAATATTAAATAATACTTTTGGTAAAGTGGATAGTTTCAAATATCTAGGATCAATATTAAGAGAGGAAAATCGTATTCACGAAGAAATTAAATGTCGACTCAAAGCAGGGAATTCGTGTTACTATTCGGTTCAAAATCTCTTGTTGTCGCGAATTCTGTCGAGGAATTTGAAGCTTAAAATATACAAAACGATTATTATGCCTGTTGTTCCGTATGGCTGCGAAACATGGTCACTTACTCTGAGGGAAGAACATAGACTGAAAGTATTTGAGAACATGATCCTGAGACGAATATTCGGACCCAAGAGGAACGGGAATGGGGAATGGCGGAAACTTCATAACGAGGAACTACACAATTTATATGATCTACCCAACATTGTTAGGGTCGTCAAGTCTAGGAGGCTTAGGTGGGCGGGTCATGTAGCTAGAATGGAAGAAAGTAGAAATGCTTTCAAAGTCTTGACTGGAAGACCAATCGGAAAACAACCATTAGGCAGACCTAGGCGCAGATGGGAGGATAATATTAAGATGGATCTCGCAGAGATTGGAATACAAAGTAGAAACTGGATGCAGTTAGCTAAGAATAGAAGTCAGTGGAGAGCTTTTGTGAACGCGGCATTGAACCTCCGGGTGCCATAGGCCATATTGTTAGTTTTTTTAAAGTGTTATAAAAACTTCATGTCTAGAATTCGGTCCAGATACGTCGAACAGTATGGCCTCTATTTGAATACATGAAAAAGCGTGACGAACCGACAGACGAACAGATGGACAGACATCAAAATTACTTTTTCGATATGTGGGGGCGTGAAACTTGAATTCATTGAAATCTCGAATTCGATTTTTATCACTATTACTACAATTTCTTCTTTCGTCGCTCGAACGTGAAAACGAATAGGAATACAACGACACGTAAGGTGATAATTTGTAATTCCCAAAATTTAATGAGTTAAGTTTAATGTGTTGCCGTGCTAGAAAAAAAAGCTTATGCCTGTTTGTTATATCATTTTAATATCAGTTTTTCACGCTAATATAAAATGTAGAAATATGGTATGTTTATCGTTCATATTCATGCTATCTTTTGGAAATATTCGTGTTCCGCATACATCGATCTGTATAATTTAGCTTCGTTCAACGAAAACATTCCTTACACAGACTTATGATTGCATTTTGAAATCGTGTTTTTGTCGTCGTTAGAATTTAGTAAATATAAGCATAACACACAAATTAGTTTTTGACTTTTACAGAAAACCAAATTTCTGTAAAAAAAAAAAAAAAAAAAAAAAAAAAAGCCCAAAAGAAAAAAACTGCGGCTGACTTAATCCCCACCCTCCTTGTGCAGTGCTTAATAAAACGCAAGTGTTATATAAATTATCCCCTACTCTCATTCGTTGCCACTAGCGCAAATTATAAATAAAATTAAAAAAATCATTCCTATAAATCAAAAAGGCCATCTAATCAAAGTAAATAATTTAAAAAAAATAAAAATTAAAAATAAAGTAATTGTTTTTAAGCACTCAGGTTGTTAAATATATAATTTGCTTGTAGTTTACTTATTGTATATTATTTGTTTAATCATAATACATAATACTCGTAATTTTAATCTCACGTTAAATTCTTAGCCATAATCGCTCGTAACTTTACAGTGTATTATAAAGATTTATAAATTATTTGTTTTATTTATTTTTTTTTTTTTTTGTTCATTATCTTTACGCCAAGCACTTTTCTCTTCCCCAATATCTTTTCAGCGGCCGGTGAAAACGGGAACTGCTTATATAGTTTATAATGACCTTTCGTGGGTGCTAAGAGCCACAAAGCCAAAGTTTAAAGCAAATGGTTAACAAAATGTCGTCTGTTAGCAATCCAAAATAAATCGTCCTATTCCCAATAAACCCACAAAGGTCGGTCATAATTTCTTGCAATTGTGGATATGAAAAAAAAAGAGAGAGGGAGAAAGTCAATACTCTAAAAAGAAAAAAAAAACACAAGCACACACACACAGAGACAAACGATAATTTGACATTAGCTTTTTCCTTTCTTCCTTTTTTTCACGACAACAAACATCATTCGATGTAACGTCATGTCCATATAACAAGGGGTAAACTTGGGAAGACTGTCAAGGTCGCGTATGTTATTTTTCCTGTTCTTGACACAAATCCAAAGTGAGTTGTCTGCTGTTCAAGAACGGGCAGGTAACATACAAGACCATAAACTGAAAACAATAACTGTTTCCAATAGTACACGTATTCTAATACTGAATAAATATGTCGATTAAAGGATACTATCAATAAGTTATTTCCTTATTATACTGTTTCGGTTCTTATTAACATCAAAGTTATACACTTCCAATAATGTTTTGTTAAAAAAAATGGGATGGGATAGGATGGGATTCGATGTGGTGTCAAAATAATAAAATATCTATGAGTCCGCCACTCTATCCACCTAACCACAGAGGCTACGTTGTGTTTGTTCTTTTTTCTTAAGAAATAATCTTCATAACCATGGTGCGTATCGCTTCGAACCTTAACATAAGAGTTTTTCTGTTTAATTCTATATTTTCGTACGACATCTTAGTTACAGAAGCTAATTTATATTTGGCAGGTAATCTACACACTAGGTTTTAACCAATAAATGCAACATTTTAGTCCAGTATCCAGTTCCTTGATCCATCTCCTCGACTCCCCTACTGAATTCCCTCCGCAATCGTGCTGTGCTACTGAAAAAATCCCTAGAAATCATCGTTGCCAGTATACACAAAACCGAGCATAATTTTGTTTTTTGTTTATATTTTTATTATTTTATTATATTTTTTTGGAAATATCTCCTTAGATGGATTGCTCTGTATTATCTCCACATACTAATAACTCAATTTTACCCATAAACGTAAGGAAAAAGGAATAAATGCGGAAAATCGTGAGTTACAGTATACGCGCATTTTTTTTTTTTTTTTTTTTTTTTTTTTTTTTGCGCATGGGAGTACATCCTCCTCAATGATGCAACGCTTAGAAAAACAACTGCTAAGCTGTAGTAAAGTTCTGGTAGTGGATTTACACTGGGCATGACATAGACCGATCACACATTATCACTGTATGCGATGCGTGGTACACAAGTCCCACAAAATTATACAGTAGAATCCACAACACTTATGAACGAACATTTCCTGTGTCGGACGGCTTCAAAAGTTAAATAAGAAACTCATTGTGGTTAGTTCTGTAAGAGTTCCAACATTGTTCGAGAGAAAGTTTAAAATATACTGTTCACCAATTTGTCTATCCGTTGCACTGAATAGCTTCAGTTATTACATATATACAGCAATTGTCCTTGTAAAACGTGTATCATTGGATACTGTAGTTCGATAGTAGAAGTTCGGTGTATCACGAACACCCCTGACTATCTCACGACAAACTAAATGAAACTAGTTTAATATCCACTAGTTATGCTTAATACATCGACTAACTTACTCCCGTGCTCAATTCTGGTATTCGAACCATTGAGCTTCCTTACTATATATAAGCATTGTAAAAATTTACTAAGAGCATTACGGGTTTCACCGTTGTAGTTCCGGATCTCGGACCGAAGTGTCCTCTGACCTCTCTGTCAACCAGGGGCGGACTGGCAACCATAGGGCCCACCCTGCTAAACTGAAATGAGGGCCCACTGTATAAAAATGTAAAAAATGTACTTGGCATTGTATTACATATAAAAGTCCATCTTCGAACCCATAAATAGTATCCCATATATTCATACAAAAGGAAAACATTAATTACAAAAAATCTTAAGTAGGAACATTTTAATAGTAACTCATACAGTGTGTAATTTGCATTATCATTTTTTATTGTAAACACACACAATACCGGAATTGGTGCTTTCAGTTATTTATATAGTCCTATTGTTTTTTATGTAATGAATTTAAACAATTTATTTAAACAAATGAGTGTCATGTATTAGAAAACCCAATATATACATGTGCAATAAGTAAAAACTAATCTCAAGTCAACTTTGAAACACTAATTAAAGCACTGACAGAAATAATGTAAGTTTCTTTCCTCATAAATCAGTTCTAATATCAAATTGGTTGAAATTTTCTACTGAATTGCATACTGTAACCTAATATAATATAATATTAATATGAATGCCAGAAATGTGTCCTAATATTAATATCTTCATTATGCCCCAGTTACACTCACAATTTCAAATATCTACCTAATTCTTTGGAGCTAGATACAAGATTGTCAATCACTGTGTCGTAATCAAACGTATATGATCTCCCTATGTATAAAAGAATAAAGTCTTCCAACAACTCTTGTCCAAGCGATGAACGCAACCGATTTTTGATCACTTTCATAATCGAGAAAATTCTTTCACATGATACTTGGGTACACGATAGAGTTAGAACATACTTATACGCTTTATACAACGATGGATATAATGGACCATAAAGATTTAATTCGTGAAGCAGGTGCAGTGCATAAACTAGACACACGTTACACTGTCTTGCAGGTTTGCATTTCCATTCATCTTCCTCCTCACTCTCAGTTTCATTATCTTCCTCTTCTTCATTTTCCTCTTTTTCACTACTATGAGCATATTGCTCGCTGCCATGCTCATTTCTTAAAATATCCTGCTTTTTACATATTGGTGGATTATAGTCCCTATAATGACCAGAAAATTGGAGCAGTTCCTCTTGAATTTGTTCTCTTTCCACTTTGCAATAATGTAGTAGAGTATTGAGAGCTGAATCAGGTAGTTCTTCTAAAGTACTTATCTCATGGAAACGGGTAGGATCCAGCCATGCAATGTCCTTCATGAGACTATCATTGCAGATAAACCGAGAATGTAATTGCTCAATTGCAGTATCGAAAATAACATTGAAAACGTTTATCTGAAACACTTTTGATGGAGAATCTAAAATTCTTGCCTCATCATGGGAAAGCTCGTCTGCTTGAAGACTTGCTACTGGTATTCTCTTTGCAAGGAGAGAAGTTTCAACTGCAACATCGTATCCTGCATCCTTCAATTGTCTTTTCAAGTCCTTTGCAAACTCCATAGCTTTAGTTTCAATAGAACAAAACACTTCCGTTTTTGCTTTAAGTCTGATTGTAACGTACAAATCATTTTTGTAGTCGTTAGATAATCCAAACCAGATTTTTGCAAATACTGCGAAGTAGGTGTACATAGGCGAAAAAGTTGGCTGAAAACAAAAGCCACAAGAATGTTTTCAAATTTACACCAGTTCTGAACCAAACACTTGGCTTTAAATTTGACTTCTGCTTGAAAATCACTCATACTTGCAATAGTGAGTAGACATTGAAGCAGTGTCATAAACCTCTTCCGACCTTGCAAAGGTGTCGAAAAATCATCCAAGATACTCTTTAGAGCTCAATCTTTACTCCACCACCTTGTCAGATTTAATTTTTGTAATCGGCGAAGTAGCTGTCTACCACTTGAGTTTTCTTAATTGTACTTAATCCACACTTGCATTCTTTTATATAAATCGCAGATGAAAGTAACTGTCATTTGAAGTAACCCAAGAAAGTCTTTTGCGACTTTGCAACATTCTGTTGCATTTATCATTACCAAATTTAGAACATGCGCGAGACAGTGCACATACTGAACATTCGGATTAAGTTTTTTGAGCTGTGCTTGGACACCGTTATACTGGCAACTCATGTTATCTGCACCATCAAAAGAACAGCCTACAATATGCAATGTTTCAGCTTACTAAGTTCAATCTGTTTGTAAAGACCCAGTCCAGTAGCTTTGTTGACAGGAATTAGTTTCAGAAGTTTCACTCTTACTTCACCATGGAGCACATACCGAACACCCAATGCTAACTGTTCAATAACAGTAATGTCCTGGGTACAGTCAACTTCAACACTAAATGCACCAGTCTGCTTTATTTCGTTAACACCATTAGTTTGAATCTGAAGAACAAGATAGGTTACTAACTTCTTGACAAATGTCTTCGACAAAAAGGTTACTAATGAGCCTCTTCCTTGTGAACTTTCTTCACCACGCTTGTCTTGGCGCAATCTTCTGTTTTGACTCTTCATAATCGCCTCTGAAACATGGTTCTTTAAAATATAATCATACTTGCATACCAATAAAACCAATTCTAAGAAATTTCCAATGATTAACTTTTTTGTCGTTGAAATCAGTGGTTGCTTCTTCGCGCTTCCCTCGAAAAGCTAGTCCTTGTCACCCAAGAAAAACAACTATATCCAATATACGTTTCAAAATGTTTCTCCACAGTTCAACTTGAGCTTTTCTTCTGTCCATGAGACCTTTATCTACAAGTGTATTTATATCTGCATTTCTAGTGGCCATTACATAAGCTGCGGAAGCATTGATATGTACTTTTGAATTTTCATGAACTGTAAGGTCTTTATAGAAATGTTTCTTAATGATTTTCTGGCTTGTTACAAATGGACTTTCGCTGTCAATTGCAAAAACCATGCAAATAGAACAGAAACACGAGTTTCTTTCCATATAATAGGAAAACCACATTCTCTTTTCAGTAGTGTTATCTGAAGTAGTACGATAATATGTTTTCATAGGCTTGAATGGAAGAATCACATCAGGACTTTCCGTGGGTTGAATTGAATGTTACTTAAGGAAATTGAGTTTCTCTAAAACCGAAGGGGGAGGGGGTACAAACTTGGACAAATCTGTAACTCCATGCTATGAGTTTCATTCGACTTTCCTTGACGAAACACGTCTTCAGTATCACTATCGAATAGTTCATCTCCAAACTGATCTTCTGCTAATTCTGACTGAAGCTGATCAGGTATTGAATCGTTTGGACGTAATTCTTGGTTCACTTTTTCACAATTTCCGACTTCAGCTGATTCTAATGTATCCATAGGCCTACAGATCCCAATTGAATGCACTAGTGCAGATGTTAAGGTAAATAGATAATTATTGTCACAATAAATACATAGATATAAATTCACATTCAAAAAATATTACACGAGTGATGGACGTGAATTTAATTAGGAAGTGACAGCTTCATCTGCTGTTAATATATGGCACTTTATATATCGACAATGCAGTTCAAAAGCGTTCCGGCTCCACCTCCACTTTCCACAATAACAATATCTACGAAACTATTGTTTCTTTAAAACATCGCCACTCGCCGGCTTGTAAAAGGACTGGAGTAGGCAATGGTATCCAAATCCAATAACAGCCTGAAATCTACTGTGTTTCTTATATTTAAAAAAGTAGTAGTTAACGTGCTCGTTTTTAACAGCTGCTGTATAACAAACCCCGCAATGTTTTAGGGCCTGATTGTCCCATAGACGGAACATTTTCAAGTCAATAAATGTGAAGAAGAATAAGATCTGTTCATGAAAGTTTAACTTTACGTCTTTTTTATGCAAAACACAAGTTTGCGGGAGTTACCCTGCCATATTTTTGATGCTGGTAGGTTTAATTGAGCACATCTTTTTAAAATTACTGGAGGGGGCCCACCTGTTTGGGGGGCCCACCCTGCATTTGCAGGGTAGCAGGGTGGGCCAGTCCGCCCCTGCTGTCAACCATAGTTATTTAGCTGCCAGGATCTCCAAAAAGGTAGACTCCCCTTCCATGTGCAATTTTCTGTATGGTTTTGCTTTGACAATACTTTCGGCTTTCTGAAATGAGGTCATGACTTTGAATGTTAATATCTCATTTACATGACTTCTGTTGTGAGTTTTGAATGTCTCACCACAAACCAACATCTTTTCTGAACAAATTAATATCTTTTTACACCTAGCAATACTATATAATATACATACAACATTGAAAGAAAAAAAACATAATTAAAAACTCTCAACTTCCCCACTCCGCAAATGACAAGCTTGACAGGTGGTGACACCTATACAAAAAAAAAAAAAAAACAGGCAGGTCGCCCAGCAGAAAACAATCACAAGGGATGTAAATACAATACAAATTTCAACTTATTTACACTCATCCCTGCTTAGACATGTATTATAGTTACTGTTTAAACATTATAACATTTACAATATAACTATAGTATAAAAACCTATTTACATTGTCATGTGGAGGGGTACTATACTTTTCAAAAATATTGGTGCATTGATCAAAGAGAGATGTCATCCATTTTGCAGACGAACATCGCCAGAGTGGGCTCAAGAACCGTATGTAAATAGTACTTTTAAATAGTACAATTACGGGATATAAGACGTTCGGACATGGGACATACCGTTCTGAGAAAACATAATTGATATTTCGATGCATCCAAAAACCTATGTAGTTTGATTAAATTTAATAAACAACTCAGCCAACTCACATTTTCAAATTTTGTATTACTACGCCTCTGGCTAGTCTAGGTCCGTCCAGAGGGGTCGCGAAGCAAGACGAAGAAGGTGCGAGAAAACGTCATCAACATCAATAGTCACAAGTTATTGTTCCCAGAAAAATAACACTAGAATACAAAAGAAATGTTCTCGTCTACTTGGCGCTGTATTCAAGTGTATCTAACTTGTAGTTAACCATCTAGGAGTTGATAGTAGCATTGTCCTAGGATAGTAGCATTGTCCTATCATAGGTAGCTTTAAAATAACACCATCTCTGGTTCTGAGTGCCATGTTTAGATGGAAACAGTAGTACTCTCCTCTCTGCTGTCCTGGAGTATTTCGCTGGAGGCTAAGATTTTTTATAGGAGCTGAAAGATTATTTTGAAACTTAAAAAAAAAAAAAAAAAAAAAATCCGTTGCGTTTGCGAATCCTTCCAATATCTTCCCAATGAAACTGATATGTTTGGCTCTCATAATATGAATAATGTTGGCTTTAATACTCTAATTTACATGAGAAACATTCTTAACTGACGTAATATTAATAATATTAGGTTATAAATAATATATAATTTCAATTTTGATATGCAAACTTTTTGATGATAATGGGTCAAAATGAGTCAAGATGGGTGGTGGGTCAGAGTGGGTCACGCTGGGTGGTAGGTCAGTGGGTCATGGGTGAAGTTTTCATTGACCCACAGCATCTCTGCTCATATAGCCATGCTCCTGAACGGAACGCTAAACTCAAATCCAACCGAACCAAAGTTGAAACTTCTTTTGTTTAGTAACTTAACACATCAGTGCCAATGAAACGAAATGAAATTTTTAGTTTAACATGGTACAGTTATGCCCTGCAGGTTAAAGGAGACGGATAATAATGACAAAGACTGGTAAAATGAGAATGTGGGATGAAAGGGGAAAACCATGGGAAAATCCATGGATACAATCTTGTCCTTCACAATCTCACGTTGCCAAAAGTTGAACCAGAGGCTCCTCGCACCAGAGATGAGCGCTCTACCTCTGAGCCACCTTCCCTAGGAACATAATTCAACCCGTGCATCTGTCATTCTCTGTTCATTTCTGATGGATTTGTATGTTGTACGAACGTCTCTTGTAGGCTGTGGGACGACGGGGACTTTCACTTCTCTTCAAAGAACTTCTTTCTTCTTAAAGAAATACCTTCCCTCATTTTATATAAATCTTACATCATTTTTGTAAAAGAAAGTGAAATATTCCTAAATGCTGGAAACAAAATAAAGAGATTTGATTCTGAATATTTTACAAATACACTGTTTATTCAAATACAAATATCATATATTTCTGAATCCAAGACGAGGTCTTTTGCCTCAACTTCGTGCCAAAAGCATGGGTTGTCTTGCTTTCACGACCCGGCGGGAGCTCATGTGGTTCTGATTCCACATTAAGCAATAGATCCACGTCTCGTATAGCCTACCTGCTGAAGGGGACGTTAAACACAAAATCAACTCAACAACTCTTGATTTCACGATGTACATTCCCGACATTGCAAAGTTTAACTTCCTATACACAATACTGTAAATATGTAGATTGGCTCACATTACATTCTAGTGCAATATTTCTCAAAGAGTGGCTTGCAGGCTGTTTTTTGGTGCGTCGCTAGACGTTTAATGATTTACAAAGTTTACTTGCTTTGAAATACACCACAATTACAAAGAATGTCAATGTGTATTTGAATAAAAGTAGGTGGGCCACAAAATACTTTTTATTATTTAACGTGGGTCGCAGTAACAACCACTGTTATAGTGTGTTCAGCAGATTGCACTGTCATAATACGCAGTTTCACCATGGCAATGGTAAAATTTTAAACTGTGGTGTTTTATTATGATTTTTGTTCTTCTTTTTAAAAGTAATACTTTTACATGTAAGCCTTTTCACTCAAAAGTAAAATTCAGTATTCCAAATAAAGACAGTTTTCCACTCGTTCAAAGTCTACGGGGAATTATATGAAATTATTTCAAGATTTTGGACAGAGACAGTTGAAATAACAGGATTTTTGAACAGTTTGAAACAGTATTTACACTAAATCATTGTTTCGTAAATTCTAGAGACTCGTCCTTCGCAGGGGAATAATACATTTGTGACATTGTTCTTTGCAAAAATAAATAAATAAATAAATCATTTTCCCCTTAGAATACACATTTCAATCAAAGTAAAATGATAAAAACATATATCGGTCCAAGTGCTAGCTCCATATGTTCAAAAATTCCTTTCAAATAGCTCACCTGTTCTCCAGCGATGATGAGACAGAGAACCTCGAAGTCATTTTTACATATTGAGAAAAAATTAGAAACTACTCCCCCCTTTCACCCTTGGAGAATGAAATGAACGAAGTGGTAGAATGAAGAAAGTGGGGGAAAGTGATTTAATTATTTTAATTGAAAAGTCTAAATAGCAAATTTCGTACCTCTAATCTTACGATATTTTAAGATTTGACCATCTTATTATAAAAATTGCAACTTCTACCGCCCCGCCCCCTTTTAGAAGAAATATCAGAAAACGCTGAAGCACGTGTTTAATTATTTTAAATGAAAATCTAAATTCCAAATTTCATGTCTCCAACCTTAAGAGATTTCGAGATATCGACATCCTTTTTTCTATTTTTTCTCAATATGCAATGCCCTATATGGGCTTCCCTAACGCCCTATATATTCCTTGCGGTTCTCGTTTACTTCGAGCTTTTCTTTAATGCGTAAAGTACAATTTATTCTTTTTGTTACACAATTCAGGACTCAATGTATTCTTTCCGTCATCTCAAAGTGCATTTCATTTGTTAAAGACTTATTCCATCCTTAGTTTCCATACTGTTGTAGTAGTTTTTCTGTGATACCTTCCTAATACCATCGAATCTACCTTAATATAAGTTATGCAAATTTCTCTATTCTTCCTCTTATCACCTCTACGTCTAATATACATTTTCCCATCTTAATTCAGATTCAGCTTTCTACTTATTATATATTCTTTAGTGCAACTTTGCTTCCATACTTTTTTTTCCCCAAAGTTTTCCGAAGTTTCTTCTATAACCCATGTTTCTTACCTGTGCTACTTTCGTGATACAGTACTTTTACTATCAAAGTTCAAAATACTGCCAGACTAGTTAGTTCGTGTATCTATTTTTTCTCAATTTACATACTTTTCTTCGAAATTTTATTTATTTTTATTTATTTATTTATTTATTTTTTTTACTTCCCCATCTTTAAACTTTTCGGTATCTAACTTGTTATCTCCAACTTTTCCTCCTAAATAGATTTTTCAATGGGATTTCAAACTCACTCAGCACAAGTGTTCGGACAACTTTTTGCGGATTTTTTTCCTTACCATTGATGCTCAATATCTTTATCATGACATAGAAATCACATTCTTTAATACTATCCATTGATTATATACAACTGTATATTCCATACATCTCTTGTTTAACTTCCACGGCACTCAAAAGAGAACTCCTTCTCTGAAGACAAGTTTTATGTAAGTATGCGCAGCGTAAGACTGCTCCTTAACAACAAATATAACATTCATGTGATTTAGCCATTTCTTTACTTCTTCCATATAAGTACTTAAATCCTTCATCCATAAATTCTTCTGAACATATTTTTTGGGGGGACGTGTGACCTCTGTCCCCCCTTCCCGCCAGAGACGCCCGTAGTCGCGCTGCATGTAATCGACTATGATACATCTACTGTTTTTATATCAACTTACACCAAATTTTAGTGTAATTCACGTTTAAATTTTTAAAAATTAACCAGTGCGGAATTTGGAGAAACCCTCCCCGGTTCACACTATATTTATTTGTGAATAACTCATAATCGCACTAAACCTTCGCGTATCTATTTTTTAAATTAGTCCATGCTACAGTTAGCATGAAGTATAGTCAAAATTATAATAGTCATTTTGAGAAAACTTCGAAGAAAACTTGTCCTAACAGTAAACTAATCCTTGTGGAGTTTTTTCACAAGAAATTACTAATACATATTGTAGGGTTGTTATACTGAAATATAAATTTTATAAACAGAATTGCCTGAGCAGTTTTTGAGAGTTTGTGTATCAGAAAAAATTCACACAAAAATTAGGGTGGATCATTAGGTGTCCCCAGTGCTACGCTAAACGCTGCTTGAATAGTGTGGCGTTGTCAGCGAATTCTGCTTGGATACTTACTAGAGAAATTAGTTCTCGACCCTTACCGCAATTCCGCTTCTCGAGCTGCAACGCTAGAATCCAGGAATTTTCTTATTGTGACTAATACAGTAAACGTACAAATTTGGCAACAACGCATTATGGCGTCCTGCACAAGTTTCGTCTCAAAATCTATTTCCTTAAATGTAAATTAATATTTAAATAAAATATGAAACATAACACGAAAAACGGTCAAACAATATATCAATTCCGTGAGAAGATAGTTACTTTAAAATATTTTACACATACAAACAAACATTTCATAAAACGGAGCACTTGTAGTAAGATCTAACAGTAAGCGCCATCTTGTGTGCTCATTGTAAAACTAATCAAATATTTTCTTTTATTTGTTACTTTTTTCGATATCAGGAGAAACAACCAAATGAATCGGTGTTTTGTGCTCTAGCTGAAACATTACTCTATCTTATAGTACAATATTTATAATATGTAACATTTCATTGCGCAGTAGTTAAGGCAATGAGCTAAAATATGTACTGACTTCCGGGTGGTGCTCTACCTTAAAGAAGCGAAACAGTGAACAATATGTATGCTTTTCCATAATACTAATTAATTATTTTTTCAGTTTCAGGAAACACAGCTCTATGAGATGCAACAAACCACACCATTTTAAATGGCAACAATGGATGAAGGGCTTTCTATGATAGTGTGGATTATCGTGATGGTTGTACTCATATTAGCTCTGTTATTTTGTTATGGGTGTGTACTTCGTAGTCTATGCTGTCAATTGAAGAAACATTCCAAACCAATTCATGAGGATATTCCACTGCAGGATACAACACAAACTCAAATGGAAAGTGTCACGACCTGTAGAGACCTAAAAGAAAGCCAATAAGTGATGTTTGTGCATGTGTGTGTAGTGTGAAGTAATGAGGATGATAAATAAGCTATTAACTAAAGCCTTGATAAGCTTGAGACTACAATATCCTGATTGTGAACCTATTGAAGATTGTTATACCTGAGGAAGATTTTACGTAGATGTATAATAAACTGTTACTTGTAAATATTTGTTAGTTAAATGTTTCTATTCTGCTAGGTTTCAACACAAAATTTGTTCCCACAATTACAATACCTATATGTCCATGTATACAAAGCAAAATCTATAATATATTTTGTAATACTGTTTGTAACTTACTTTCCAAAATGTTTTCTACATTATTTAGCTATAATTCTGCAAAAAAGATATCGATTTCGGGTAATTCTTGCACAATAACGTACTTTGCTATAATTTTTAAATGTCTGTAAACCATCCAGCTCACAATGGTTTACTATACACAGCACTGAGTAATGACGACAATTACATGTAAAAATAACTCTGACAGGTTGTTATCAGTGTTGGGCAAAATCAATTGAAATCAATTGCAATTGATCAATCAATTGAAAGTAATTGCTCTGAAAATCAATTGCAATTGATTTCAATTTGTAATTGACAATTAATTTCAATTGCAATTGAATTCAATCATAAAATTTGCAATTAAATTTTCGTCAATTGTTAATTGGTCACCAGGCAATTGAAACTTTTAATTGTTAATTGTCAATTGCAAAGGTTGCAATTGAAACATTTAATTGTTAATTGCAATTGACAATTGAAACTTGTAATTGTTAATTGTAATTGTTAATTGCAATTGAAATCAGCAATTAAAACTGAAGATAAGAAGATGTGTGTGTATTGTGTTGTCCACTTGTTACTGTTATTACATATTTCAAATAAGGTACTTATAAGAAATACTGGATACCTGCCATCCATTTCCCCCCCCCCCATGGGAAGAAAGCCGGGAAACTAAGTATTTTTTAAAATATATTATGTTTATGGTTCTATCCCCCTCGAAAGAACTCTATATGCCCGTCATGCATACAATAGGAATGGGCACCAACGAGTTCGAGCGAGTTTTCTTTAAAACTCGACTCGACTCGAAGCAGACATCTTTGAGCTCGACTTGAGATCTCAGCTCGAAAAATTTCCCCCAACTCGACTCGAATTCCGATCGAGTTTCCAGTCGAGTCGAGCCAATTCGAGCTAAATTCTTTGTGTAGTTCC
Source organism: Thermobia domestica (assembly GCF_964235325.1). NCBI lineage: Eukaryota > Metazoa > Arthropoda > Insecta > Zygentoma > Lepismatidae > Thermobia > Thermobia domestica. The sequence goes on from NC_137455.1 coordinate 330,002,844, forward strand.
AAGTACTACTATCTTCAAGTATCCTACATAGACAATATAATTATCAATGATACTACTACTACTACTATAATTAATTATCATTATAACACCGTGTACCTGTATAAACATGGAATATAGGCGGTTTGTATCGGAATACTAAAAATTAGTTGACTGTCGATCTCGGTCGTCAAGAAATCTTCAGGAGGCAAGGACATCGGTCACGAGGTTCTTGGTTTCAGTTCAGGAGGAGCAAGTATTCGGGCTCGAGCCAAAAATTGTTAAAAGTTATGGGACTCCAGCCAAATATGTTCAAAACTGCTCGACCCGGGTTTAGGGTTGTCAACAGCTCAAGCGGCTCGCTCACAGCTTATTCACTTATGGAGCCGAACCGAGAAGTGAGCCGAGCCAACAGCTCATCCAACCGAGCCGGTTCGAGCCATCGGCTCAGTTAAGCTGACTCGAACCCAGCCTATGGACTCGTTTCAACGGAGCCGGTTCAAGCCATTGGCTCAATTGAGCCCAGTCGATGGGTAATCCCAACCAAGCCAGTTCAAGCTGTACGCTCAGTTGAACCGATCCGAGTCGGTTGACATCACTATTCCGGTTGGGCTTCTACTTTGGCTAAAAAATTGGACCGTGCAGTTCTCAGCCTTGATGGTAAGAATTACAAAAAATGATATGAAATCTTTAGTTTTACGTCCCACGATTATGCCGGTTAGGCTAAAGGAGACGGTGATGATAGGAAATGAATGAAATGAAGAAAGTGGGAGGAAACGGGAGAACCCCGAGAAAATCCACGAGCACGGTGTTTGTCCACCACAAAGTACAAACTGCGCGAGCTGGGATCGAACCAGGGACCTCAAGCACCGGAGGTGAACGCTCTACCACTAACCCACCGCGCCAACTGGTAAGAACTACAGTATATACTTATATTGGTGCTCACGGCGTCATTAACTTGTTCCGCCACCAACGAATTTCAAGGTACTTTGTTTTGCATCTTTTGTGCGTGTTTTGTGTCGCTTTATGCGCCTATTCCCACATTGTGTGCATCACCGGAAGTGGGTCAAAATGGGACTACAAATATGGCGGAACAAGTTATTGCTCTTCCGCCACCAATGAATTTCGAGATCGTTTCCTTCACATCGTTTTGTGCCGTTTTGTGCGTCTACTTCCGTTTTATACGTCGTGGGATGTGGGTTAAAATGAGTCCCCAAGGTGGGACGAAAACGATCAAGAGTTCCGCCACTATTAAATCTCGAGGTCGTTAATTTCACATCGCGTACCCTTTTGTACGTCTATTTCGACGTTTTGTGCGTCACTGGAAGATGGTCAAAATGGGCCTCGATGGTGGGACGAAAATGACCCACTGCTCCGCCACTACCGAATTTCGAGGTCCTTCCTTTCGTATCGACTACTGAATTTTCGTGTTGTTTCGTGCCCCCATTTCCACGTTTCGTGCGTCACCAGAAGTGGGTCAAAATGGGCTTCCAAGATAGGACGAAAATGACCCACTGTTCCGCCACTATCGAATTTCGAGTTCGTTAATTTCACATCGCGTACCCTTTTGTGCGCCTATTTCGACGTTTTGTGCGTCACTGGAAGACGGTCAAAATAGGGCTCGAAGGTGGGATGAAAATGACCAAGAGTTCCGCCACTACTGAATTTCGATATCCTTCCTTTTGCATCGACTAGTGGATTTTCGTGCCGTTTCGTGCCCTTATTTCCACGTTTTATGCGTCACCTGAAGTGGGTCAAAATGGGCTTCCAAGATGGGACGAAAATGACCAAGAGTTCCGCTACTATCGAATTTCGAGGTCGTTAATTTCACATCGCATACCCTTTTGTGCGCGTATTTCGACGTTTTGTGCGTCACTGGAAGACGATCAAAATGGGCCTCGAAGGTGGGACGAAAATGACCCACTGCTTCGCCACTATACCTACCGAATTTCGTGGTCCTTCCTTTCGCGTCGACTAGTGAATGTTTCGTGCCCTTATTTTCACGTTTTGCGCGTTACCAGAAGTGTGTGAAAATGGACCTCCAAAGTGTGACCAAAATGACCCATTGTTCCGACACTGTCGAATTTCTAGGTCGTTTCCTTCGCATCGTTTAGTGATTATTTTTAAAAAGTTTTCTGTGCCTACTTCCTCGTCTTGTGCGTCACCGGAAGTGAGTTAAACGGGCCTTTAAAGTGGGAGTTAAATGGCTCACTATTCCGCCACTATCGAATTTCGGGGTTGGTTCTTTCGCATCATTTAGTGTGTATTTTGTACCGTTCTGTTCGCCTACTTCCACGTTTTGAGCATCACCAGAAATGCGTCAAAATGGTCCATCAATGTGTGAGAAAATAGAGCCATTGTTTCGCCACTATCGAATTTGGAGGGTCGTTTCTTTCGCATCGTACAGTGCCTGCTTTGTACCGTTTTGTGCTCCTATTTCCACTTTAGTGCTTCTATTTCCACTTTAGTGCGACAACAAAAATGGGTCAAAATGGCCTACAAGTATAGCGGAATAACTTAATGCTGTTCCGTCACCATCAAATGAGGTCGTTTCCTTCACATTTTTTATACATGATTTGTGTCGCTTTGTGCATCAGTGGGAGAGGGTCAAAATGGACCTTGAAAGTGGAATGAATGTCTTTCTCTGCCATATTTGTAGGTCGCCTTTGACCCACTTTCGTTGGCCTACAAAACGTGAAAGTATGCGCAGAAACGGTATAAATATGCACTAAACAATGCGAAAAAAGCGACCTTGAAATTCGATACTGGTGGGAGAGTGGATCAGTTTTCTTCCCACATTGAATGCCCATTTTGACCCACTACCATTGAATCACAAAACGTGGAAATAGGCTTACAAAACGGTAGAAAACACGCACAAGACGATGTGAAGGAAACGACCTCGAAATCGTTCCTGACGGAACAGCATTAACTTGTTCCGCCATATTTGTGTTTTCATTGGGAAGGCCGATGGGGGCTGAATTTGAACGTAAACACTATCGGGGGTGTCACTATAGGTCTGAGCAACCCCGATAAATATGGATTCGACACAAATTCTAGTACTTTTACATGTCCCGGTGAACGCCCCCTCAGACCCCCTTGGTTCGTATTGTGAAAAAATCTCCTCTGGCCCCCACCAACCCCCAACTAATACCGCGAAAACTATGAATGTGACACTAACATCTGCTATTTTCTACTACTTTTTACATATGCCGGTAAAAGTCCCTATAATCCTCTGGTTCCAATTTTGAAAAAAAAAAAAAAATGCCTCTGGCCCGCAGCCGATGGGGGCTGTATTTGGAAGTCAACGCCTGTGGAAGTATCACCATTCATCTCAGCGACAGCGAAAACTTTGGATTTGACACTAATATCGGTCACTTTCCATTATTTTTACATGTCTCGCAATTCCCCACCCCCGGTGACTCCCGGCCCGCATACAATGGTGGCTAAATTTGAAAATCATCGCTAATGAAAGTATCACCATTGATCTCAGCCACCGCAAAAACTACGGATTTGACATCGGTCATTATGGATTATTTTTATATGTCTCGTGATTCCCGTTATAATGCCCCCGTTTCTTATCTGATGGAGGCTAAATGTGAAAATAAACGCGGTCTTGAGTTTCCCCAATGAGCTCAGCTACCCCGAAAACTATGAATTTGACATTAATATCGGTCATTTTCGATTATTTTTTTACATGTCTCGGAATTTCCCCCTCTGGTGACCCAAGGCCCGCATACAACGGTGGATGAATTTGAAAATCATCGCTAATGGTAGTGTCACCATTGATATCAGCAACCGCGAAAACTATGGATTTGACACTAATATCGGCATTTTGGATTACTTGTACGTTTCGGCATTCCCCCCCCCCCCCCCGTTGACCCACGGCCCGCAGCCGAATACGGTGAATTTGGAAGTTAATGCGATCGGAGTTTCACCATTGATCTCAATGACCGCGAAAACTATGAAATCGACACTGATATCGGTCATTTTCTACTACTTTTACATGTCCCGGTAAACGCCCCCCTGAGAACCCCTGGTTCGTTTTTTTTCGAAAACGCTTTGTTTCGGTGTGGGACAAGACCAAGGTAACTTTGACCAAAATTTGGTAACTCTCGGTCGACTTGTCTGGTCCCCAGGCCGGTCCCGGTAAACGTCCTCTGGGGACCCCTAGTTCGAAATTTAAAAAAAAAAACTCTTCGTCTTGGTCTGGGGCCTAGACCAAGCTACCCGTGACCAAATTTTGAAAAGTTTCGGTCCACTCGTCTCGTCCACAGGTCGCACAAAGATAGACAGATAGACACACGAACAAACTCTATTTTATTTATATTAGAAAGGTCAGATCCGCCGTTATTGTATTAGTGCGGTGCTTGAGCTATTGATCGTAAAAAATCAAACTCCGATGAGTGATAATTTTATAGGCTTGTTTTATTACAAGTTTAAACTCTTTAGTCAGCAGAGAAAAGGGCGTGAATCATAGGTCAGAGTTGATGACAATGGGTTTTGGTGGGTCTGTGGGTCGCAGTGGGTAAGAGTGGTTTATGGTGGGTGGTGGGTCAGAGTGGGTCACGGTGGGTCGTGGGTCACGACGGGTGGTGAGTCAATTGGTCGTGGCTAAAGTTTTCATTGACCCATGCCCTCTCTGAACTACAGTGTTGAAAATTAATCAGTGAAAATCAATTGCAATTGATCAATCAATTGAAAGTAATTGCTGTGGAAATCAATTGCAATTGAATCAATTGCCAATTAATTTCAATTGCAATTGAATTACAGAATTCAATTGCAATTACTTTCCACTGCAATTACTTTCAATCAATTGATCAATTGCAATTGATTCTCCTTTTTTTAATGGCCAACTGCAATTAACAATTAACCATTACTTATTTCAATTGTTAATTGCAATTAACAATTAAATTTACAGATTAATTGTTAATTGTTAATTCAATTGAAATTTGCCCAACACTGGTTGTTATTGATGTTTTGTATTGTCACTGTTGTCCTGATATCAAACTATCACGTACATTACAAACGCATTATACTCTGCATTAGTCATACTTTTTTTTTTTTTCTTTCTTCTTCAAGTGATCTCTCTAAAATAAAATCCACACATAATCTAAATACAGTATCATTTCATGTCTGTATGACTGTCTATAGGTAATAAATTTATTTTCTTAGCATATCAGGTTGTCTAAAAAGTAATGAATCTTTGGAGAACAAAATTGAGAATACATTTACTATGATCTTGAAAGTATATACATTTATATTGTTGTTGTGGTTATCCACTTTTCATGACTCGTGATCAACGCTTCAGAAACAGAGTTCGTTACGTTTCAGTAGAGATTCGCAAATCAATTGGATGTTTTTGAGTCAGATCATTTGGCATCCAAATGTCGAGTTTCATTTTGTAGCCATCTTTCTCCAAATGGTTTAACGGTATACGGACAAAATCTCGCGGCTGAAACTATGCCGCTCAAAATCCTGCTGCAAGCAAAAATCTCGCGAGGCCGAAACCTCGCTGCCCAAAATCTAGCAGGGACAAAACCTCGTAGGACGAAATCTCACTTGGTCAAAATTTCGCTAGATCAAATTTATTAATAACAATTTACTCAATTAGTTTTTGGGGTAAAAATAATAATAGGGAAAAAAGAAGAAAAACTTAAGTAACATGGGATACAGAAAGGCTTCCTTTAGACACAAGAAAGATATATATATATATATATATATATATATATATATATATATATATATATATATATATATATATATATATATATATATATATATATATATATATATACAAAAAATGACGGGCTCCAAATGAATGGCTATAAATAATCCTAAAAATAAAGCCAAATCAAGATAAATTTATCAATTAAATTTAGTTTCATTCTTCATTTGTTTTTTCCTGAAAAGTTAAGGATACTATATACTGTGTGCAAGTTAATTCGAATCCATTCAAGATTAAATTTAACATGGTGGTAGAACCTGACTTGCTATATAAGAGTATCAAATATTATGCTGCGTAGTTTTCCGGTTTACGACACCGGACTCATTCGTTTGGGACCATACTTGGCGTGTTGGTAGACCTTGAGCTGTTTGTTAGTGTGTGAAATATTACCTAGTACAAGCCTTTGAGTTCCCGAGTTATGCACAAGTGACTTTCTAAATCGATAAACATAACAGAAAGCATACGTGAGGCTTTGGCCATGCGCGATTTTTGGCCACGAGGTTCGGCCAGACGAGATTTTGGGCCACGAGGTTCTAGACGCGATGTTTTGACCAGGTCCGTAACTAGAGCGGGGCTAGGGAGGCCTTGCACCCCTAAACTTTTCGTGGCCCCTCCAGACCTCAATACAAAAAACAATTTAGATATCTGTAAGATAATTTTTGATGACTCCCCCCCCCCCAAACTTCTGTTGCTGGTTTCGGGCCTGGTTTTGACCACGAGATTTTGTACCCAAATCGCCTTGATACTATTTATTTATGGACCGTCATGACTGCTTACATGCCGCTTTTTACTCGGCTTTTGCCAGACTGTGATCGGTCACCCACTACGAGGAGCATCTCAGACATCGTAATTTCCAGAACGAAGGCAACGGAACCATCTTTTGAATGTTACTTTTGGTAACGTAAGTTGCCCATAAATAGCACAAAATTCTTCACGAGCCAGCGCAGGATTTGCACCTTTATTGAAATAAAATTGTAAAATGTATCGCAGTCTTACGGAAGATTCACTCATCTTCCGTCTGATTCTAAGAATTCCAACACTTTTTGCATATTTAGTAGCTTTAACTGTCATCCGTCAAATGACGTTAATCTTACCCGCTGCGACTCCTCTACTCTGAGATTTGGGATACTAACACATCTCGTGCCCAAAAGGCTTAATACTTTTCAGACTTCCTGATATATTGAAAAATTATATAACCATGTATGAATATTCATGGAAATTACTATATTTACACAAAGATGAATATCAAATCTTTATGTATATAACGTATCGACATTAAATAAACTCATTACTCTTTTTGTACTATATAAATGCTTGTATGTGCATATGTTTTCCTTATTGATGAGGCTATTTACTATATTACAATTAGAGATGCAATGAATCAGGAGGAAAATATTGTTTTAAACGAAGTGTTTTCCCAATGTTTATTTTTTCGAGAAATATATTTCAACAAAAATTTTCTTGTAGGCCTTATATCTGGAGAACTACATATAGTGTAGCCAAGTCCAAAGTATCACTTTAACTCAGTATGATGTGCCTATTCAGTAACAAATACGAAAACTCGATTTAGGGGCCGTTCAAAAATTTAGTGGCCCCTGACCCAAAAACTAATTATTGGGCAAGAATCTTTTGATGCACTTTTTTTTTATTTTAATCATTCCTAAAATTGTTGTTTTAAAAAGATTTCAACTTTATTGAAGATATAACAGTACCTTTCTTTCCCCATTATAACATAGAAAAGGATTTTGGGGGAGGGGGAGGATTTAGGATTGATTTCCGGGCTTTCGGCATCTAAGACCATTGAGCCCGTCACGTTTTGAGGGGTGACGTCCCTCGGCAAGCACACTATCCGGGGAAGGGGGAGGAAGGAAGCGGCCTGGGACCTATAAGTTAGGTACCACCCCGGCATTTGCCTAGTGTGAATGAGGAAAACCCAGGAAAACCTCATTCAGAGTGGCTGGCCTCAAAAAACGTTTTATAGTTTTTCGACCGAGTGCCCCTACCGGGAGAAAAGGATTTGGTTATTGTATTCTGAAGCAGAAGGAAAAAAAAATCATTTGACAAGGAAGAAACAAAATCAATCATTTGGTAGGAAAGAAAAAGGCAGTTCAGGGGATGCAGTGGGTTATTTAACTCCAACAAATTGTTTGTAGAGCTTTAAGATAATGTTCAAAGACAAAAATGTTTTATTAAAAAGTTAGCAATTACTGTTCTGAAAATGTTATAGATTTTAAGGAACAAAATTATTATTTTTGAAGGCACAGTAGCTCAATGGTAGAGTGCTTACCTCTGGTAGGTGGAGTCCCTGGTTCGATCTCCGGCCGAATAAGTTCGTGGTGGACAACATCGCGTCCGTGGGTTTTCTCGGGGCACTCCTGTTACTTTCCCACATTCTCATTCCACCAATTTTTCCATCATTCATTTACCTTAATCATTCGTCTCCCTTAGCCTAAAGGGCATAATCGTGGGACGTTAAACTGAAAAATTTCGTTTCAAAATTATTATTTATAATTTATGCATGAACGAAAATTTCTGTTAATTATGTTTGAGGAACTACAGACACATTTTACATAAAAGTATATGTGGAAGAAGAATAAGTATATAGAACGGCCACTTTCATTTACTGACAAGGTACACTTATGTCCAAAATAATTGTCGCATGTCCAGTGGCGGCGGTTGGACGTTAGAAGTGTGTGTGTGTGGGGGGGGGGCAAGACATGATCTGAATATTTGTATGTCAATGTTGGTTTTCCTGGTTGCTTGTACTTTGTTTGACTAAAGGCTGTATAACTATTAGGATACTGTCTTTTTCAGTTAAAATACCGTATATCTTGTTTCAAATTTTGTTACGTAAATTGACAAGAGTAACACAAGATACTAGCTCTTTATACTCTTATACAACGAAGGTGTAAGAAGAGATTTGATTCCTTGCTCATGAAATCATGCATCTTAAAATTCTGTCTGGAAAATTGTGTGATCAGATTAGGGACCTATTTAATAACAAATTTGCAAAATAAATAAATAGAAAGGATAATATTAATCAAATAATCATAGTAATGGATAATAAGGCTTGTTCTGCAAAAGTTATATTGAAACTGGAAATTAATGAACAACTTATATTTTTAATTCCACGCATGCTATTATATGCGTTATTACTCTTAGAAAGACAGTGAATACTACAAGCATATGTTACAACATTTAAAGAAATACTTTTGCAGCTTCCCGAAACATGTTCGTTGCCATTAGATACAGTTTTCATTTTCTTGGAATACATCAAAACTCAGCAATACTTAGAGGCACTCCACATTCCAGTTATACAAAATAATCCTAAAACCTAGAATTATGTTGAATTTACTAAATTTAATTGTATAACAAAACTGTATATGTACACCCCTAAACTCATATATTACACTTCAAAATTATATATTCCTTACTGAGCTCCTTCGTGGCTAAGCGGTTAACGTACGCACCTTTGACGTGGGAGACCTGGGTTCATTTCCCGGAGGGAGCTCACGTGGTTCGGACTCTACGTTAATCATTAAGTTCACGTCTCATATAGCTTCGCTGCTGAACAGGATGTTAAACTGAAAAAAATCAAATCAAAATATTCCTTACTATGAGAAAGAAGAAAAGACATTTTAGGAACTGTCGATTTTTGTGCAATTAAAAGAATAACTTGTGAAGGTCTTCTTTTCTTGCGAAATGATATCTCAATTAGATCCAGAGCGGCTGACTAACATATCGAGTCCTTGTAAGATGAAATGAAAGTACGCTCCAATTGTGGCGCTCCAACAGCTTAATTTATGGGCCATTTTTAGTGGCAGTTAAAACGCAATTTCTGTAGCTTTCTTAACTTCACGGAAAGATAACCAATACGTACTCATGGAACGGCAAATATTTTATGGCGCCATTTGTATTCTATGAACCAATAATACATACAAAACTTTATATTTCAAAAAAGTGGAGGGGCAACTGCCCCCCTTTACTTCCCTAATCGCCGCCCATGCGCATGTCTATAAATATGTTGTTGTAAGAATATAATTTGATAACGAATTCGCACGGTATTTTTAATAATCTTACTAGGGATGTACTTGAACCTGAACCCACAAAGTGGAAGTGATGTATATATTTCCTGAAAGCTTCTTGGGTCAAGGTAAGATCAAAACCAGTTATCAAAATTGGGGAGGTCTCACGCATTCCGCTTCAGGGCAGCACGTTACTTATTTTTATTAAAATCTTTAAGCGTTTCCATAAAGTCCGTTGCAACCCCGAAAAATCTGAAACGGTGAGACAGATTGAAAACAGAAAAACATGTCTTTCATTATTTCAAATGTACAGCGTATTAAAGTAAAATAAATTGTCCCAAGGTCCCCCGCAGGGTCTCAGACGGACTCCAACTCAAAATTTTAAATGGAGAGGAGGGTCAACTTGCATATCGTGTGAAAGTTGGTGTTAAATAAAAGAAAATAAATCAAATCGCGACTCCCTACGATAAGCCTGTGAAAAACAGCGGTGGGTCAAAATATCAACACAATCTTCATTGCAAAGTCTATGGCCACTCGTATGAATCTGAAATTGTGGGATAGCTGTAGAAACAAAAACACGGATGTCATCATTTCAAAAGTATACTGATTCAAAGTAAAAAAAAAAAAAAAAAAAAAAAAATGTTCCATGGTCTCTCGCAAGGTCCCAGACGGGGTCGTTTGAGTTGGATCCCGTCTGGGACCTTGGGACACTTTATTTTACTTTCATACGTTGTACTTTTGAAATGATGAAAAACATGTTTTTCTGTTTTCATATCTGTCTCACCGTTTCAGATTTTTCAGGGTCAAACGGACTTTATGGACACGCTTAAAGATTTTAATAAAAATGAATAATGTGCTGCCCTCAAGGGAAATGCTTGAGACCTCCCCAATTTTGATAACCGGTTTTGATCTTACCTTGACCCAAGCTTTCAGGAAATATATTCATCACTTCCACTTTGTGGGTTCAGGTCCAAGTACATCCCGGGTTAGTATGTGTATAATCAGCAAAGACATGTATGTGGCAAATTTCATGTCAAAAGAGTAGTAAATAAGAACAATAAAACGAAAATAAAACTTTCTTGTCTATTTAGCAACATTTTGTTTTACTCATTCTAATTTTCGTATTTATAACTCTTTTCCTATGAAATTTACCACAAATATACATTTCCCCATTGTACACATAGTATGAGTAATAAAAGTACCCTGCAAAAATCATTATCAAACTATATTCTTACAAGAGGAGTTATAGATATGCGACAATCATTTTGGACAACTGTACATTTGCGAAGTGTCCCCGCGGGATTCGTGTAAAATTGATTCAAATGCCAAGTTCTTCGCGACACATGTGTATTGTACTAATTCTAGCGGCCTATTATTATATTTGGAATAATAATAATAATACATAAAATATTTCAACAAACATATAAGATCTTTACTTTGTACTACATATACAACAAAATTAATATGTAAACAACAATTTCTTATCATACAGAATTATGTTTACAAGAATTACTTCATTTGGAAAACATTACAAGATCTCCATAGCGACAAAGAGAATAAGAATTGAGACAATCAGCTAAAGATCAAAACAGTCCTATATAAAAGTTGACAACAGCGCCTATTAAATTCACAATTATAAGCCACATCGTGAAATTTAAGTCTATCTTTTTTAAGTGTTTATTAATGCTGTTACATCTTTAATATTCACCTTTAAAATTTAGTACAGACTTAAGATTTTAACTTCTCTGATGAAGTTCTTAATTTTCCTGATCAACTCCAATTTGGAGGGAATTCAATCACCATTATGGTAATCGCAGCACACATACGTAGTATTTATTCATCTTACATTTAAATTATGTATACAGACAGCAATTGCTAAGACACATTGTGTTCAATTATAGAAAGTTCATTACAGAAATAACTTACAACTGCTTATTTTCGACTTCATACATTATTCATCATTAGACCCGCACTATCAAGGAAACCAGTAATCTTTAGGCTAGTTCTTTTAAGTACAAAATTATTGTTTTGTTCGTTTTTTTTTTTTTTTTAAATAAAAGAGAAATGCGCAGTTCATCTTTCTTTCAAAATTGTATCAATGGCGTATACCGTTTACACTTTCCAAAACTGAGCCGAAACGCTTATATATACATACTTTATCTTTAAACCAAAACTTTCCAAAGTTTACTCCAATCTCTTACTTATTAGCAGTAGATAGATAATTGACTGAAGGAACAAGATTGTGAGATGTCATATAAAAATGAAGCTCCACACATTGGTCCACAAGCTTCTTTTCGACCAAATGACGTGTTAAACCATAAAACGAACTTTTAAGTTTCTTACACAAATTAAACTTATCACTTACTGCGCGTCCTGTCATTATTTGCCAGGAACTAAAGAACTTCAATCTATACGGCAGAACATAGAAGTGCTAAGCTTAACTGATCATTAATTTATATCCTTAAACAAGCTTTTTATCGTGAAATTTATGGTGAAAATTAGGTGGATCAAAAGATGGGTCCAGAAAAGCATATTGAAGGTGATAGTTACAAAGATGAAAAAAAGAGAAAGAAATTTACTTATTAGAAATGATAAAATATAAATGAAAGAGAGGAAAGATAGAGGTATTTAAACAAGATAATTCTTACATAAAAGTGGATACTGTAGTCTAGTGGTTACAGCGTTGGATTCACGTCTGCGTGGTCCCAGGTTCGATTCCAGCCGATGCTTCCCAATTTCAGTGTCGTGAGGCAAACTGGGGAATCACATGAAAACAAGACGTGACAGCTACTAGGTTTAGAAAGCTCCCAATGCGCCTGTTAGGGATAAGGCGTCGCAGTTCGCTGACCACGTGCTCGCCGCTACACTGGACGCAGTTCAGCCAGTTGCTAGCAGATGGCGCTGGAGCAGGCTTAGGCCCACAAATGGGCTGTTACGCCAAGTGATTTGGTTTGGTTTAATTTCTTACATAAAAATGGAGAGAGTACCATAAAAAAACTAAATAAATGCCCTGGTAGTGATGATAGTACTTTTGATTATTACGAAACCTTATTACGCTATTAAAATTTTTCAGTTTTTTTTTTTTTTTTTTTTTTTTTTTTTAATTTCTTTTTCAAGTCCAAACACAAATTGTACTGAGCAACTAAAAACAATAAACATTTTAATCTGATATATGAACATCAACACGACCTCACAACCACTAACAAAGGTTTCTGGAAAGTGAGTTATACTATGGTCAAATAGTCTGAATCAGTAATCATTTGTGAACTCAGATGGTATTTTTGCACTGAAATATTACAGTTCATTCACAATTGTTCACATATCTTGCATGTTAACATTTTCTGGACACATCTGATAAAATATCGAAACACCAGCACAGTTAAAGACTACACAATTTACAGAATCCATTACGAAAAATAATAAAATGATTTCTTACACTAACATATATTATTCATTTCCACTACAAAAGTATTATTTTCTTTAGTCTGTTTCAAACTCGCAAATCAATAAATACAATAAAAAAAGTTTTTCCAAAAGACAAAATATGCATAAGAAAACAGAAAAAGTACATCAAATTACAATTAAGCAAGCTCCGTACGACCAATTTAGCTTAATTTTACTTTTATATAAACTGTGGCTAAACACAATCTTAAGGCACACATAATGCAATCATACCACTTAATGCAGAATAACGAAGTTGTACGAATTTAAATTACGAATTCGCTTTAATTTTCATTTAAATATTCATAGACTGGTGAACTGCGTCTACAAAATAATTGCCATATGTATGTAAATTATCGTCTGAAATATTTAATTCTACGCATTGAAATACGAATTTATATTAATGAATTATCCCTAAAATGTTCACATTAATGTATTATGCTATTTATATCGATCGAGGAATAAGCAACCATCACAAAAAATCGTGTCGGTGGTATGTCACGTGATCTTTTAAAGCATATCTGTCAAGTAAGCATGCTTCAGTTCTTTTCTGCGCAGCGGAGTTTTAGATCATAAAAATTTACTCGACTGATATACCATTGAAACTACAAAAGAACGTTTCGTAGCAGTAATACGTCAAGAAAGCTAACGCCCTAGTTGCACTAATATCACTTCTCGTGAGATTATCAAAGTTGTGCAGTGCCAGGTTTGGTCAGAGAAAAGATGGGTTGCAGCGTCTACCCAGCGTCGTGAGGAAAACTGGAGAACTACTCGAAAAAAAAAAAGAGCGAACTCCAGTCTAGAAAGCTAGTATTAACGGCGAGGAGAAGCCGTTGTACTAACCACACATCATACCAAGGCATGAGTGCCACAAGCCGCCTAGGAGCTCTCCCTCCCGGGCTGTTGCGCCATTTTTTTTAAATTTAAAAAATAATTTGGAAGTTATCAATTGGGAATTAAACTAGTTACTGTTCCACAAAAAGAAAAATGATATACTGAGCCTGAAATTAAGAAACGTTCCATTCGATTATGCAGGCAAATGGAAGGAAATAGTCCTTCGAATAAAACATACGTACATATGATCATCGAACTTTCTGATACTCGGAGATCCGATTATATACAAGAAACCATAATGAAAACAGCATTAAATATGACATACTAAACAAGTGACGAGAAACAGATCACAAGCTACATATTATGAAAGTTTAATTTACACTGCAGCAATAAGATACGTATAAGGTAAGAGATTGGATTTACACAATTTTACAAAATTTAAATGCAGTATTTCTACATATATAAACAGGTTTCGCAAATATTTTAATTAAAATGATCAATTCACCAATGCTTTAATAAAACAAATTAAAAACTCTGTCAATAATTAGGCTGTCAATAATGAACCGACTGGCTTCTATTTACATAAAAGAGGATTATATATATATATATTATACATTTACCCAGAAGAAAGAAAGAAAAGACAGAGGAAGAAAACGGAGATCATTTGTTTACCTCATAAAACAGTTATATACAAAACTAAAATCCATACACATCGCTTCTTTATAAACGATACCAACAAAATGAACATCAAGCCTGTTGTTATATTGAGCTTTTAGGGCCAGCTATAACTTTCACTATGGAAACTTATAGATTTGGCATTTAAAATAACAAAGTCAGTTTTCGAAATATTTCAAGTACTTAACTGATCCATCTTGAAGTCATCCCAGAAATTTCTGTTTAGAAAAATTCTTTCTGTAAGAACTGGAAGCAGGCACTAGATACTCCGCGAAAACAGGTCAAAACTGCTAACCGTCACTATACGAAAATGCATTTTTCACTATTTAAGACATTAAACGTATAAGATCACACTACTTGTAAACGCCAAATACAATTTATTTCTTCACTTATTCACTTAATTCACACACTTACAAACATACGTACAAAACGTGTTTTGTAATTCTAAGACTTGTGTTTCGCCTCATCGTACCTAAAGACCTGTTCATCCCTGGCTGTTTCCTTGTGCTACCTGTGTATTCAAGTGCTGAAGCACGGATACAACCAGTTCACGAAGGGTCTGTAAGAAACAATAGTCTGTATCAACTGAATTGTACAAACAAAAGTCATTGAATATATACATAAAATGGACAACTTCGTGGAGGTGGTAAGTGAAAAGTCTTTACATTTTAAACAATTATCAAAAAATTTAAACGCTTGCTGCAAAAAAGAAGGAAGCTCCTTTTTGACAATGTTTCTCTATTATTTGCTTTATGTGTTGTCGAGAAATCCACTGTCGGTTGATAAATAAATAAACGCAACTCCAATCCTTTATAGAAAATATTCGAAAGGTATATCTGAACTCCTTTTCTTTCCCCCATTACAATGCGTATTAGATTCAAAGTGAAATGAAGAAAACTCAGCTCGACCCAAGAGCTATGTAGTAATATGCATTTCATACGGTGCAGCTGTTATTCTTTGCGATAAATTTACACCTCTCCCCCCTTCTTAGGACATGCGTTTCAACCAAAATGAATAAAAACCCACGTCGACCCAAGTGATAATTATGTTCAAGAATCCTTTTAAACAGTTCAAACATTTACTCACTTTGACGCTGGAACACGTGCATTTTAATGTGTGCGTGTGTGTGTATGCATATCGAGTTTTATCTCCATAACATGAGAAGCTACTAAGATACTCTTATTTCAGGCCTATATTTTAAATTCCATCTCCTTCCTTAGGACATGTATTTTAATAAAAGTTATATGATTCGAAAACTGGCTTAAGCCAAATGCTAACTTGATGTTATTGTTACATAGAGAAAGAAATTATAGAAAGTACCTCTTTTTTTCTCTTAAAGAAGAAATTTCCGAAAAAACTGCGACACACGACCACTTACTTTTAATAAGTCTATATATCGAGTTTAATCTCTCTAAAATGACAGGTTCATGAGATAATTCCTTGCGTACAATTTTAATTAGGAAACACATTTTAGTAAGTTACATGACTAAAAAACAGCCCAAAGTCATGTGCTATGTTTAAAAATTCAAATCAAACAGCTCAGCCGTTGCCCTGTAATGAGACACACAACGTTGATTTGAATGTGGGAAATTTTACCCTCATACTCTTAAAAGTGGAATTTTTGAAAACGCTTGGAAACGTGTCCACTTACTTTCAATGATAAGTTTATATTTCGAGTTACATCTCTCTAACTTGACGGACTCATGGGATACGTTATTTCTGGAGTAAACTTTGACCCCCACCCTTTTATGATATGCATTTTAATCAGTGACATAAAAACTCAGTTGAAGGTAGCTACTAAATACAGAAGGTTGTTCGCCGACCATTTTCAATTCGGTGTTGCCACCTGGCGTATCGTGCTGGAACTATGGGTTTGCTGGCAGAGCAGTGTAGTGTCTGACCTTCTAAGTGCGCGAGTGTTATCAAATGGCGCCAAAAATCAATCGGTATTGGGAGGGTTAGGTAATGACCCTTTTCCATGCTAAGTTTTCGTACGTGTACATTGTGAAACAGTGGCGGAAGAATGTGTTAACACTTGGAGTCAATACTGCGAAAGATATTGTAGCACGTTACACACAACAGGTTCCCCTTGCGAAACATCCACCCCCTGAAAACCACAAGGAGAAGGGCTGCAAGCAAAGTGATACCCGTAGTGCTAAGGGGGATCCGTCGATTGGTGTGCCAAGAAAATCACCCGACGCAACGTGATACGGGCCAGAGATTCCACCTCGCACCGCCATCTATGAACAAAACAATTCGCAAGCGACTCAGGTTGAAGTGTGCGCGGAAGGCCCGTATACACTATCTGCTACCGCGTCATACTGCCGAACATAAGACGAACTGCAGGAAACTGTATGAAAAGTATTGGCAGGTTCCAAATGAAAGAAAGCTGTCGCAATGGATGAACTATACGTCCCTTTCACTGCTGGTGGTCAATTCGGCGATCACATATCGTGACATTGACGACAAGGGGTGCAGCAACTTTGTCAGTGCAGGGAAACTTTCCTTCGTGGCTTTATGGTTGTTACGGGGTATATGCAGGAAAGTTGACGATATGCAAGGTGGACAGAAACTTGAAGATGAATGTATACTTCCATGAATCCATTCTGTCACCTATCTATCGGAGAGACATCTCACAACTGTATGGAATGGATACGAACCAGGTGATGATCCATATGGATAAGACCTCGAATCATACCGTCAGAACATCACTACGTTTTTATCAGGAAATGACAAAGGAATTATGAATTTGTGTCATACCGTTTGAAGACATTCCTGTGAAAAGCCCAGATGCTAGTTCAATGGATTTTCGCGCGTTTGGACTGTTGAAACGATGTCTTTAACATCGCCGCCTGCGCACCTTGAATGGTCTATGGAATGCTTGCAGGGAGGAGTCAGACAGAATTCTCATGCCTGTCTTACGCCTGTGATAGTCCACAATGCTGGGAATCCAACAGAACATGGTCAGTGGTGGCGGCACGGCATCTTTTAACACGGCACGGCGGTTGTTGGCAAAAGACATAAACCGAAATCAATCAATCAATTCAAGACCCATATATATGGTGTGAATGAACTTAATGTAATAAATTTAGCAGGTGATTCAATACATCAAACGAAAGAAAAAAGTTATAATAAACAGGGATCGAAAAACACCTCCTTTCAGAGTTATAAACCGTTGAAAATGCGAAACATCACCTTTTAAAACGCCATGGATTGAAAATTATGGGACTTTTCGCAAGTGGTTCAAGGAACTGTTCAGGAACTAGTATGCACTCAATCTATACATCTGTTCCACCATCCTTTTGTACCCACGCAACGAGTATTCCATTACGTAGTACTTCAAAGTGTATTTCCATATCTCAACTTACTTTATACAATTCGTTATATAAATTTATGACATGGAGTTCAACATCCTGTGTATGTACGAAACGCTTACTATTTATAATCTTTCAGAAATATCACCTCCACAAAGAGGGAGAGAGAAAAAAAGGAACGAAACATAAAACTAATGTTTTCTATTAAACAAGCTTTGCTTTTTATACACTTAAATTTGTGAGCAACATAATACATTTATTGTAAAAATTACTAACGTGTAACAGTTTCGCCAACTATTCACTTTTCAACACTATTCAAAAGATAGTGTTTGATGAATCCAAAGTGGATAGTTGGCGAAACTGTTACACGCTAGTAATTTCTACAATAAACTTGTTTTGCTTAGCGAGTAGTTTAAATAAAATAAAACTGTAATATTTCCATGTTCTGTTTGTTGCTCCCCTACACGAGGTGTGATAAAAAAAAATACAGTGAATAATTTTATTAGAAACAAAGTAATAAGTTTAAATGGAATTTGATTTAATCTCCTTCAAAGTACTCTCCTTGCCTAGCAATGCACTTATCTCAACGTTGAATCTATGACTGGAAGCACTTCTGGAAGACTTCTTTCGTAAGGACGTTCAGATGCTCTGTCGTGGTCCTCACACTGTTAGGAATGGTGTGAAAACACGGCTTTAACTTTTGGGAAGAGCCAGAAGTGGCATGGTGCTATATCCGGAGAGCACAGCGAATGTGGACAAAAATGAATATTTTTTCGTCCAGAAATTCGCGGATCAAAAGCAAGGTGTGGCACGACGCATTTTGTAGTGAAGGAAGCCATTTGCCCATTTAATCGGCGGTTAATATGCTTTTACGATCCCATACGAGATGTTTAGTTCTTCGGAAAGCTCTCGAATAGTCATTCGCCTGTTTGAACAAATCATTTGTGCCACTTTTTGCACATTTTCATCTGTTTCTGACGTCGAAGGACGTCTAGATCGTTGCTCATACCACTTGTAAACAGTCCTTACCGCTTTTGAATCGCTCATACCACTTGTAAACAGTCTTTAATGTCACTGCTTCACTATTGTACACTGATTTTGACATTTCGTGTGTGTGTGTGTGTTTTTTTTTTTTTTTCTCCTCCTCCTTAGAACAAAACTTAATGTTGGCGCGCGACAGACACTCTTAATATGTCCTCACTCTTCTGCCTCTGGAAGTCAACTAACATGTCACAACTTGTTCAATCTCGACACAGACTGTACCAAAGATTTAGACTACCAAGCTTAGTTGTTGAAATGGATGTGACATCGATAGATGGCACTCTACAACTACACTCACCGTACTTTTTGATCACACCCTGTACAGACCTCGCTTTGTTCCTAAATGGTTTCATACTATTATAGCACGATAATACATTCGCGCGATAAAATATTCTTTACATGTCAGTGGTTTAAGTAACAAATATATGTATTCTGTTATAGATAACTGGATTTTTATGAGCACTGATTGTTAGGATAATATGCTTGAAGAAAACGTACCATACACGGCGGATAAATTGAAATGCTAATGTCAAATTATGGTTACTTTGAGTCGATTGGTTTAACCGCAATATAAAATTTATGCCACTGCATTCAGTTTATAGTAGTCTACGTATGTTATCACTTTAACTGCATTTGTATATTGAAGATATATAAGCATTTGCGCTTCATTACATACAGCCTATATAAGTTAACGTTTTAAAATTCATATATATACAGGGTGTTTCAGATAAAACGTCCAGTGCTTATAAATCCGAAACGGCTGAGAATAAAAAGATGAAACAAAAACTGAGATAGGAAAATGTCATAGGGCGCATCACATGGTGTTGTTGTGGTGACCCACAGGGCCCTCCTTCAAGGGGGCCCAGGGGCCAACTTCAAATTTTCAAATGGGAACGTGTATTGAATCATACCTCATTCAATAGTCCTTGAAATACGAAACAACTTTTGTAGGAAACAATTTTCGATTTGGGGCACCATTTTCAAAATGGCCTCAAAAAGTCCTGTATCAGTTTGAAGTTGGCGCCTGGGTCCCCTTCACGGAGTTTCCTGAGGGTCACCACAACACCACCACTTGATATGCTTTATCATCGTTTCTATCTCAGTTTTTGTTTCATCTCTCTATTCTCAGCCGTTTCTGATTTAGGCCTATAAGCACTGGACGTTTTATCTGATACAGGACCCACTTTTTGCAGCCATTTTGAAAATGGTGGCCCAAATCGAAAATTGTTTCCTACAAAAGTTGTTTCGTTTTTCAAGTACTATTGAATGAGGTATGATTCAATACGTGTTCTCATTTGAAAATTTGAAGTTGGCCCCTGGGCCCCCTTAAAGGAGGACCCTGGGGGTCTCCACGACAACACCATGTGATGCGCCCTATGATATTTTCCTATCTCAGTTTTTGTTTCATCTTTTTATTCTCAGTCATTTCGGATTTATAAGCACTGGACGTTTTATCTGATATAGGACCCTTTTTGCGGCCATTTAAAAACGGTGGCCCAAATCGAAAAATGTTTCCTACAAAAGTTGTTTCGTTTTTCAAGTACTATTGAATGAGGTATGATTCAATACATGTTCCTATTTGAAAATTTGAAGTTGGCCCCTGGGCCCCTTGAAAGAGGGCCCTGGGGGTCACCATAATAACACCATGTGATGCGCCCTGTGACATTTTCCTATCTCAGTTTTTGTTTCATCTTTTTATTCTCAGCCGTTTCGGATTTATAAACACTGGACGTTTTATCTGAGACACCCTGTATATATATATATATATATATATATATATATATAAATGCATCCATGTTAACAAATTTGAATTTTAAAACGTTAACTTATATAGGCTGTATGTAATGAAGCGCAAATGCTTATATATCTTCAATATACAAATGCAGTTAAAGTGATATATATATCTTCTTTACCCATCTGATCAATTAAATTCACGTACCTGAGGTTTACAATGTTCTTCCAACCAACTGAAGACACAACCTGAAAGTTCTGCAAAATTTGCTACAGAGATCGAGGTATTGAAGGACTGGAACAATGAATCCATTATGGCCTGAAACTAAAAGAACGTGAGATTTTGTATTAATGTATGTACATAATATCCAAGAAGATCATTTGACAGTACACTACAACAGAAGACAGTTATGTATGCGGAAGAACAGATTTACTGTTCTTTGGAAAATGGTACTTGCGTCTACTTGCATTTTGGACAACTCAATATCCTGATATTATTTTTAAATGCTACTGTAAAATTATTGCGTTCCTCTCTGAGTTTTTCAACTAGGTAAAAAGAACATTACCAAGCTACTGATTCACACAGATTGTACTTTTTATTAGGAGTATAACATAGTGAGGCGAAAACTATTCTTCAAGAAAATGTATTATAATACAAGAACGTTTCAGTCTGTGTAACGCTCCTAATAATTCACAGTCCACTAATAAGGTGTGTCTACTTGCGCTGCCTAATGCAAACAGATGGCGCTAGTGTACACGTAATTGTACACTAGCGTACACGCTAGTGTATGTACACTTTAACTGCAACTTTAAAAACTGCGTTATTTCCAAATAGAACAAAATACGATTTTAACCTATTATGTTAAGCGAGCCGAAGGCCTGGCCGGGGGGCAACTAATTACTAGTAAGAGGAAAACATTACAGAGCTACAAATTTGTCGCCATATTTGAAATCTAGCAAGAAATTTGTTATGCGGTACGAATGCAAAAGAAAACTAGACAAACACAGACATCTCTCCCATACTGAAGCTAATTACAGAGAACTACGAAACACAATAAAAGAGAAGTATATATTCTCTTTGTACTAGTTGCATTTAAACCGTGCGCTTATAAGCAATGGAAATTAAAACTTCATTATTATTATTATTATAGTATACTCTCACTAATCCGGTAAATATGAGATCAAGTTGTATCAGATTAGAGGAAGGTTGTCCAAAACAACACAAAGTACTGTATATGTATTTTACAGTACGTATTTTTACTATCTGGTTCTGTTAATTGTAGCTTTTTAGGCCACTATTTCAAAGATGTTTTGGAAAATCAAATGAAATGTTGTATTCTTGTAATAATTCCTTCAAATATGAATGTAGGAATGAACAGAAGGCTGTTTGGTAGTCTATAAATGCTACATTGAGATTTCATTTCTGGGATTTAGCTTGCTTACTAAGCACTGCATCTATTATGATCTGATACTAATACTTGCACCCATTGTTGGCTCTGTAGCATCTTTTTTTATTTCATAATCTTCTGCAGGTAAGAGTATATTTTCTCATTTAATACTGACGTCATGTATTTGTACACCGTACGAAGACATGTAATCAGTGTTCGAAGTGGGAAAAAAGCAGAGGCGGTATGTTTTATTACAATTTTGACTCGACATACCGGCTATCTAAATGTTGAAATGCAGTGAGGGTATGTTGCCTAAAATATTGCATTTCTATTTACATAATGATTGAAAACCATTAGAGAACTTCTCTGTAGTAACACGGGAGGGAGGGATCTGGAGAGTAGAGATGTAAAAAACAGCCGGCTTTTTTGAATCGATGGTTTTTTGCACATAAAAATCCGGCTTTTTTGGAAAAAAAAAACGAAAATTTTGAAAATTTTGCTTTTTTCATTTTCATGATTTTTCTGTTTAAATAGCTTTCTAAAGTATACTCTAAAGTTAAATAAGATTCCATGACCTAAATGCCATATTTCGCTCTGGAATTCACCATCATGATGGGTGGAGCACATGGTTTATGAATTAAAGTAAACATAAAGTACGTAGTATTTGAGGGTAATTTTACAAGCTATTTAAATTTAATTTTAATTTAATAAAATCACCAGTCAGGAACAGGGTTTTTCGTTCACAAACGAATATTACCAGCAATTAAACGGGTTGAATTTGTTACCGACAGACTTTCTTTTATTACTCTTAAGGGACGGTGGTGTGATATTATTGTTTTAAATGTACATGCTCCAACTGAAGATAAGGGTGACGATATAAAAAATAGTTTTTACGAAGAAGTGGAACGGATATTTGACCAACTCCCGCAATACCATATGAAGATTCTATTAGGGGATTTCAACGCGAAGGTAGGACGAGAGGATATTTTCAAACCGATTATAGGGAACGAAAGTTTGCATAAGGAAAGTAATGACAACGGTGTTAGACTCGTGAACTTTGCAACATCCAAAAACCTAATCGTGAAGAGTACAAAATTCCCACATCGCGACGTTCATAAATACACTTGGACATCACCAGACGGAAAAACACATAATCAAATTGATCACGTTTTAGTAGATAGAAGAAGACAATCTAGCATAATTGATGTCCGGTCGTTTAGAGGGGCTGATTGTGACACTGATCACTACCTGGTAGTAGCGATAATACGGGAGAGATTATCGTTGAATAAAGGTAATATTCAATGTCCGAAAACGGAGAGATTTAATTTAAAGAAATTAGAAGAGAGCCAGGTAAGAGAGGAATACCAGATTGAAGTTTCGAATAGATTCTCGGTCTTAGAAGACTCGGAGTGCACTAGTGTTGAGGATACTTGGATTGAAATTAGAGATAGCATTAAAAGTTCAGCAATAGAAAAATTGGGACACGCGGAAATACGTAGGAACAAACCATGGTTCGACCAAGAATGCATTAAACTAGCAGAGAAGAGAAAACAGGCAAAATTACGGTGGCAACAAAATCCGAATGAAATAACTACACAAAATTTCGCAGATATCAGGCGGGAAACTTCCAAAACTTTTAGAACAAAGAAACGGGATTTTTTGAAAGCTAAAATTAAGGAACTTGAAGATAATAGTAAAAATAAAAATATCCGGGACATGTATAAGGGGATCAGCGAATTTAAGAAAGGCTATCAACCTCGTGCTTATATATTAAAGAAATCTGACGGAACAGTTCTCACTGATACGGATAGCATCTTAAATAGATGGAAAGATTTCTTTGACGATTTGCTGAACACGCAGCCAAAAACTAATGTGCGTGGAGAAAAGGAGATACACACCGCAGAACCGTATATTCCAGAACCCAATCGAATAGAAGTGGAAGCCGCTATAAAGAAATTAAAGAAACACAAATCTCCGGGTGTAGATGAAATTCCGGCTGAGTTAATTTTAGCTGGAGGCGAAAAATTGTGGAACAAGATACACAAACTCATTCTCCTTATCTGGAACAAGGAAGAATTGCCACAAGAGTGGAAAGAGTCAATCATTGTTCCAATTCACAAGAAAGGCGACAAAACTGACTGTAATAATTATCGAGGCATTTCTCTTCTGTCAACATCCTATAAAATCCTTTCAAATATTCTGTTAGCAAGATTGACCCCATACGCAGATGAAATTATTGGAGATTATCAGTGCGGATTTAGACGAAATCGATCAACTATCGACCAAATATTTACCATTCGCCAAATACTCGAAAAGAAGTGGGAATACAATACCCCGGTACATCAACTATTTATTGATTTTAGAAAGGCTTACGACTCGGTTAGGAGAGAAACATTATACAACGTTCTTACAGAACTTGGAATACCGAGAAAGCTAATTAGATTAATTAAGATATGTTTAAGTGAATCCCAAAGTAAAGTCCGGGTAGGAAAATTTTTGTCCACGAGCTTCCACGTCGAAAATGGCCTGAAACAAGGAGATGCGTTGTCGCCATTATTATTTAACTTTGTGCTGGAATACGCCATAAGGAAAATCAAAGATAGCAACCAGGGCCTAGAGTTGAACGGCATTCACCAGGTTATGGCATATGCTGATGACGTAAATTTAATAGGGGAGGATAGGAGAACAGTAGAAATAAATGCAGAGATCTTATTAAACGCTTGCAGGAACATGGGTTTAGAAGTAAATGCAGAGAAAACTAAATACATGGAAGTGCGTCGGGACCGTAATACAGCAAATTGTGGAGGCGTTAAAATATTAAATAATGCTTTTGATAAAGTGGATACTTTCAAATATTTAGGATCAATATTAACAGACGAAAATCATATTCACGAAGAAATTAAATGTCGAATAAAAGCAGGGAATTCGTGTTACTACTCGGTTCAAAATCTCTTGTCGTCGCGAATTCTGTCGAGGAATTTGAAGCTTAAAATATATAAAACGATAATCATGCCTGTTGTTCTGTATGGTTGCGAAACATGGTCGCTCACTCTGAGGGAAGAACATAGACTGAAAGTATTTGAGAACAGGATCCTGAGAAGAATATTCGGACCCAAGAGGAACGAGAATGGGGAATGGCGGAAGCTTCATAACGAGGAACTACATAGTTTATACGGTTTACCCAACATTGTTAGGGTCGTCAAGTCTAGGAGGCTTAGGTAGGCAGGTCATGTAGCTAGAATGGAAGAAAGTAGAAACGCTTTCAAAGTCTTGACTGGTAGACCCATAGGAAAACGACCATTAGGAAGACCTAGGCGCAGATGGGAGGATAATATTAAGATGGATCTCGCAGAGATAGGAATACAAAGTAGAAACTGGATACAATTAGCCAAGGATAGAAGTCAGTGGAGAGCTTTTGTGAACGCGGCACTGAACCTCCGGGTTCCATAGGCCATAGAGTTAGTTAGTTAGTTATTTAAATTTAATTTAACTTTTGAATTATCGTCATTTTTTCTTCTCTAGATCATTTCCTTTTAGTCATCCGCGTTTCACTTCTTAGAGCTTCGTACTCTAGCTTCTAGTACATAATTAAACTTATGTTTTTCAAAATATTCATCAGAGTGTACGTTTTTCAATATATCTGTCAGAGCGTACTTCCACATTTCTGTTATACTGTAGCTGTGCGATGATTTAACAATAATCTTCCGGACACAACCTTGAATACCATTTGATAGAAATAATCAGTATCGGATTTAGAAAAACAGGGTGTCTACTAAAATTCCAAAATGAAATTTCATGACTTTTTCGTGACCTTTTCTCTCGCAAGCCATAAAATTTAGGAATATTCTTTAGAGCGAATTTGGTTGCGAATTGGGCCGAATTGCATGTATGCGATAGAAGCGTGCTTTGCTTGTGATTTGGTACCGTCTAAAGCCGACCATAGACATTTTTGGTGGTGAATTTTGACGTTTTATAGAACAAAATTTTCCTGTTTATACTTATGTTTGTACAGATAAGAAAAAAATCGTGACCCAAAAGCTAAATTTCGTGACTTTTCTTGACTTTCGTGACCGTTTTCTGATTCCGTGACTTTTTCATGACCTTCGTGACTTTCGTGACCGATAGACACCCTGAAAAATATTTGGGAGGAGTTTTTCTGAATGATGTTTGTTTTTTCTAAAAATTCCTAACTTTTATTTAAGAGGAGCTTAAGTTTATGAGTACAGGCATAACAAATATTTCGTTTCGTTTGTATATTCAGCTATAACCTTCCAGATACAACCTTGAAGACCATTTTATACTGATAGTCAGGATAATCAGTGACGGATTTAGAAAAGTATTTTGGGAGGGGCTTTTCTTATTAATGCTTAGTTTTCCTAAAAGTTCCTAATTTTTTATTTGAGGACAGCTTGAAGTTTATGAGTAAAGGCAAAATAATATTTAGTTTGTCTACCCTAACCCTCTATGCAAATCCATCACTGCTGGTAATTAGTAATAACAAAGATTTAAAAACGATTAGAAATGAAGTCGGCCAGGACTCTCAGTACACTCATTATCTCTACATTCACAGATGGAATTAAGAAAAACTTTTGTCAAAATGATCGAATGCGGGGTTGAATCCTGGACTTCACGATAGAAGCGCGAAAGCTAACCACTCACTCATGTTTGTTGTGCAATTGTGCTTACATTAAACGTATTCTCTCTCTCTCTCGCTTTCTCTATGGCCACAAAAGCTCTCCATTGACTTCTGTCCTTATCCAATTCAATCCAGTTTCTACTCTGTATTCCTATTTCTGCTAGATCCATCTTAATATTGTCCTTCCATCTGGGCCTAGGTTTTCCTAATGGGCGTTTCCCGATTAGATTTCCAGTTAAAACTTTGAAATCGTTCCTACTTTCTTCCATTCTGACTACATGACCTGCCCACCTGAGCCTCCTAGACTTGATGACTCTAACGATGTTTAGTAAACCGTATAAATTATGTAGTTCTTCCTTATGAAGTTTCCGCCATTCCCGTTCCTCTTGGGTCCGAATATTAGTCTCAGAATTTTATTCTCAAATAATTTCAGTCTGCGTTCTTCCCTCAGCGTAAGCGACCGTGTTTCACAACCGTAAAGCATAACAGGCATGATCATCATTTTATATATTTTAAGCTTTAAATTCCTTGACAGAATTCGCGACGACAAAATATTTTGAACTGAATAATAACACGAATTTCCTGATTTCAGTCGACATTTAATTTCTTTGTGCGTATGATTTTAGTCTGGTAATACTGATCCAAGATATTTGAAAGTATCCACTGTGTCGAAAGTATTATTTGATATTTTAACGCACTCATAATTTGCCGTATGACGATCCTTGTAAACTTCCTTGTATTTAGATTTCTCTGCATTTACTCATGTCCCTGCAAGCGTTTAATAAGGCCTCTGCATTTCTTTAGATTGTTCTCCTATCAAATTTACATCATCAGCATACACCCTAACCTGGTGAATACCATTCAACTCTAGGTCCTGGTTCCTATCTTTGATTTTTCTTATAGCGTACTCCGGAGCAAAGCTGAATAATAACGGCGATAACGCGTATCTTTGTTTCAGGCCAATCTCGACGTGGAAGCTCGCATTTTCCTACTCGGACTTTACTCTGGGATTCATTTAAACACTAAATAAATCTAGCTTTTTCGGTATTCCAAATTCTGTAAGGATGTTGTACAATGTTTCCCTCCTAACCTAGTTGTAAGCCTTTCTAAAATCAATAAATAGTTGATGTACTGGGTAATATATTCCCATTTCTTTTCGAGTATTTGTCGAATGGTGAATATTTGGTCGATTTCGACCAAATCCACACTGATAATCTCCAATAATTTCATCTGCGTATTGGGTCAATCTTATTAATAGAATGTTAAGAGAAATGCCTCGATAATTATTACAATCAATTTTGTCGTCTTTCTTGTGAATTGGAACAGTGATTGATTCTTCCACTCTTTTTAAATGTATTCTATAGTTTTTCTTTCTTGTATTAAAAAAAAATCGTAACAATATGTTGAATTTTCCTGTTAAAATTTCAGAAACCTTCAGGACTGGGTAAACCGTGATTGTGGTTATATATTCTACAGCCTAGGAACCCATACGCTCAGATGAACCGTCTATTACGTATATGATCCATGAACAGAGAGTTCGATACTTTCCCGATTCTGAACAAGCTTAAGGAACAGTCAGTGCATTACAGAATTTGGAGCTTTACCGATTTTGCAGATCCGAAGCACCTGATAGGTGGTAACAGATTATTACATATGTGATCAAACAGTGAAGCTAAGCGCCGCACAGGCGTCAGTTACCTCCGAGACACGTGAGTGAGTAGATCGCTAGTGGCGTGAGTGCGTGTCAGTGACCCCCGTCGAAACCTAAGTGAGTGAAAAATGCAGCGACATTTGGAACAGCGTTATGCTGTCAAGTTCTGTGTGAAACTGAATAAAACAGCTACAGAGATTTTCCATATGATTCAGGAAGCCTACAAAAAAGACGCCATGTCACGTGCAATGCTTTGCATATGGCACAAGAGGTTCAAAGAGGACCACGAGGACGTTGAAGACGATGACCGCCCTGAGAGGCCTGGATTAACTGAGGAAAATCTGGTGAAAGTGCGTGAACTCTTAAACATTGGTCATCGTCTTAGTGTTAGATTAATTGCCGATGAACTGGGATTGGGTCCGAGTGCTGTGTTCAAGTTAGTGACAGAGAAGTTTTGAAGATGAGAAAAGTGAAGTTTTGGCGCAGTTCAACGTGGCAACACTGCCGCATCCAGCCTACAGCCCCGGCCAAGCTTCCAGCGACTGTTTTGTTCCCCTGAATCGAGAAAGGACTGAAGGGGAAGCGATTCGACACGATTCCAGCGGTCCAGGCGGCTTCGACGATGTCCCTTCACAGTCTAGTGCGCGAACCTATGAACAATGGAAAACCCACTGGCAGCGGCGTGTTGATGTCCAAGGGTCATATTTTGATGACCTTTAGTTCGTTGTACAAAAATGTGTAATGCATTTGTTATTTTGAGACCAGTCTTAAAAATTTGTGAACGCACCCTGTACATGCATTAAGGGAAAAAAAAAACACACACACACACATACATAACAAAGAAACAATTCAATATGACACATCAAAATATAAACTAGGTGAACTTCTTTGAAGGCACCTCATTTTAAAAACAAAAGATAGGAAAAAGGTAAGAAAATATCGGTATTGTCAGCTTAGAAATTATTTCTACAGAAGAAATAAAACGTTTTGCGTGCAAAGCTATTCGTCAGTTACTGTGCATAAAAATGAATTTATGAAGATATTTAGCGTCTACTTTCCAATGACGACATGTTTTAATCATTGAAAAACAAGTGACGGTATGCCTTCATCATTGAAAAACCAGAAGCGGTATGGCATACCACCGCATACCGTCTCACTTCGATCACTGCATGTAATTAGCACGTATTTTGCATAGTTCTCGGTAAATTTATTTTCTGGTAGAAGAAATGTCTTTCTACTTTCAGAAGGTGGGAATATCGCCTGGATTCTGATATGTGATTATAGCATTATTATTATTATTATTATTATTACCAGCTGCGATTTAGTTTGGCTACAAAGAAAAAAATGTCTGAAAATAGACTATACAAACTTTAAACTTGCATCTGTAGGTGATATAGGTTTGCACAAGTTCATTTATGCAATTTAAGCTACAGAAAGAGAGGAAAGTTTTAAAATATTACTGGATCTTAGAAAAAGTAAAACTTAGACTTATAAAAGGAAATTGGTGAACATAATAACTAAAATATATGAACTGAAACTTACCACTTCGAACTTTACTTCATCTGAAACTCTCATTTCCGCTTGACCAGGTTGATTTTGATGAGCTTTGACTATCTGTTCATAGTTTGCTTGCATTATTCGTAACGCCACAACCTCTTTACGCAAAGCGTTTCGTTCCTCCTCTTGCTTCTTCTTTTGTTGAAGCAGGAACTGTAAAAAAAAATATATATATATATATATATATATATATATATATATATATATATATATATATATATATATATATATATATACAACAGGCAGAAACAGGACAAAATAAAAATGAAATTAAATATTTCGGCTTTACGTCCCACGGTTATGTCAGCTAGGCTAAAGGAGACGGTGATGATGAGAAATTAATGCAATAGTGGAATGAATGAAGTGGGAGGAAATGGGAGAACCCCGAGAAAACCCACGAACACGGTGTCTGGCCACCACAAAGCTCACCTGGTGCGAGCTGGGATCGAACCATTGACCCCACACATCAGAGGTGAACGCTCTACCACTGAGGCAACGTAGTCCCTACAGGACAAAGTAAGTTATTACAAAATACAGAACATTATCATTGGTATATTAAAGAATATAAGGTAAAAATAGAATATATTCTTATGAAATACAAAATTTTGTAACTCGTAAATATAAAAGTTAGAAAATGTAAAGTGAAAACAAAGTCCAAAGTGTCAAGGTTTAAAATTTACGAAATGTTTGTTTTTTTTCCTGCTCCAATGATTTTGTGAAGATATTTAAATGACTGGTACAGAGTATTGTGTAAACTGAGAAAAGACTTCGAAAATAACCCAAGGATTGGCTATCTGGTTTATTTTTCTTTTCTTCTTCTAGAAATCCTTTCACATGTTTCTTCCATCACCTTTATCACACTTTCTCCTTAAACATTTTCCATTCCTCCTTTTTGTTACTTAAGTGTTTTGGCATTTAGGAAATTATCTTTTCTTTGAACTTATTTGTTACTTATTGATCTTCCACACTTAAGATGTAACCAATGACCAGCACACATTCTCACGCTAGCAAACACTTTCACGTTGCCTACTGCTTTTCCCATATTAGGATGGTAGATATATAATCTATCATAGATTCTGTCTTTTTGTTTTTAGTTCCAGCTGTACCTTGTTATGCTGTGGCTTTTTCTTTTCTTAAACCATTTCCGGAATCGAAGTAACATGATAATTCATCATTTTATCCTTTATAAGTTGCACATTCATGTCTTCGAGTATTATTCTTTCTTCTGTATTTTTCCTTTTAGCTCTTCTTCCACGAAAAGTTTTCTATCTCCTTAACTACAACGATTTTAAAGGTAAGTGTTTGTTAATATACAGACATGACTTTTTTTTCCTATTATTACTGCAATTGTCATGCTTCTATCTTAAATAGATTTAACTTCATCGACGCATTCTTTAGATTCTTATTATATATTTCCGCTATTCTTTCCAGTATATAACATCTCACCCGCTTACAAGATCAATAATTTTCAAATAAGATCTTTCCGGAATGAGCCAATGAAAGTCTGCTACGCCACCACCACATACCGTATTTGCGCGAATATAGACCACATTTTTTTTCCTAAATTTTGGCTTGAAAAATCATGGTACGGCCTATAATCGAGATTTTCCCTCTCAGATCATAAATCGTCAATTTCAAAATAACATGTACACATATCTTCTGGGTTGAAATTAATACAATTATAAGTTTCTTTTGTAAACAATCAAAGATTTACGAAGAAAATAGCAAAAAAAACTTACCTTGTTCGCAAAAACTGTCACCTTCATTGGGTACCGGTAACACCTTACAGTGGCACAAAAACGACTTGTACACTTAATACTTTTATTAACAGGAATACGTATCTTTGTTATATAGTATATATAATACATACAATACCTGTTCTTGAAATAAGAAAACCAACTTTGTTTTGCAAAACTGCGTCAGCTTATTTGTACCCACCCAAATCAAGCACAGTCAGTTCCCACCATCTCAATGTCTGATTCTTTACCTTCACTAGACGAACCAGAATGCCGCTCAGAGTCACTATCACAAAGGTCATTTTCAGTCCCATCAAGATCATTGGAGATTCCACTTTTTTTTAAAAAAAAAAATAATAATAATTAAAAAAAAATCATGACAAGTTCTTCTGATATTGACCATCAAGCAGCCAAAATCCAACGGCACACTTCTGACACAGACGCACGTTTCAAATGGCATCTTGGCATGGAAGTTGCTTTGTTCACGATGTAATTTCTATAGAACTGTCTTAACTAGCTTTGAATGGATGACTGATACACACACACACAAGAAGCTGCAACACACAACTTTCTCGTAAATTTAATAGTGTGGCCTATATCCGCGCAAATACGGTACTTTATGTAAACCAGAAAGGTAAAATCATTTTCTTAGCTGAGCTATGAAAGAAGAGAAACGGAAAAAAGAGAAAGGTGAAAATATAAAACCAGAAAGAAGTTCAGTGTGTCAAGGGACAGAAGAAAGTATCACTAAAGGTTGGTGTAAAGTAAAAGATAATGCTATGGCAAAGGCAATGCCTATGATGCAAGGGTTATGTGAAAGATGTAACAAAAAGACTAATTTAGTTAAAATATTAATAACATTAAAGACTGATGAAAAGTTCGTCCACAGAGGAAATATCAGATATTAAAAGATTGATATGTTTTTAAGTTTTGAAGATAACAACAATATTTTATTGGAGGAAAGTTGTTTTAATTTGGATACAATGCGCTACGGTATGAGCTGTAGTTTGATATATACAAGAGGAAGGGAGAATGGTGAAGGGTGACATAAAAGAAACTAATTTAGGGTTCACACTTATTTGCCGAGCACGAATCCCCTAATTTTTCCAGGTCATGATTTACAGATTTACCAGGTCTATATATAATGTGAAAAAGCAACTTTATTTTCTCAGACTAGGGATTTTACATCTACTATATATGTACAAGTATATAATGTGTGTGCAAGTAGAAAGGTCTTGCAAAACAAACTTATTTTATAAAATATTCCCTACCAAATAGCCGGGTAAGACTAAAAGAGAACTGGATTCTGGGAAATAAAAATCCATACACACATGATTGTATGCTGTGATATTTAACAGTCTATAAAATATGTAGCGGCGGAAACTAGTTTTGAGATCAAAATTAATAACTTAATGAACTTTATATGAAAATATTGACTTCGAAACGAAGAGTTAGTTAGTTAGTTTGTTTATATATATATATATATATAGGGGCTAGACAAAACAGATCTAAAAACACTTCATACAGGACATGTAAGTTTGGCCCTCCACTGTACAACACGTGTTGCGG
Organism: Thermobia domestica; assembly: GCF_964235325.1. NCBI lineage: Eukaryota > Metazoa > Arthropoda > Insecta > Zygentoma > Lepismatidae > Thermobia > Thermobia domestica. The sequence continues at coordinate 330,036,143 of NC_137455.1, forward strand.
TTGCCGATCGTTCTTTGTTTTCAATGTGTCATGTGGACCTTCCTCTTCCGTCAGCAGTAACCAGTTCACCTGTGAGTGTCGTGGTGTGAAAGTGGTGCGGTAAAATGGGCGATCTGACAGACTTCCAAAGAGGCATGATCGTTGGTGTCCGTCTGGTTGGAGCTTCAGTGGCAACAGTGGCGAACATTGTGGGGGTATAGAAAGGCACTGTGTCCAATGTCACGAGGGCATACACAATTCATGGGCAAACGACGTCTGCAAAGCACAACAGTGGTAGAAAGACAATCCTGTCGGATAGGGACCGGAGGTCATTAAAACGTATTGTAGCAGCTAAAAAGAAGACCACTGTAATGAAAATTACGTCTGAACTCAATTCCGGCCTACAGAACCCGGTTTCATCGGAAACAGTGCGACGGGAACTTCATAAAATGAAAATTCATGGCAGGGCCGCTATCGCCAAACCCTTGTCACAGCAGTAAATGCGAAGAGGAGTATCCAGTGGTGCAAGAACAACAAGGCGTGGACTCATGAACAGTGGAAATACGTAATGTGGTACGATGAATCGATCTTCACCTTGTTTCCAACAACCGGTCGTGTTTACGTATGGAGAACACCGTCGCAGGCCTATGATACAGACAGTCTGCTCCCAACTGTAAAGCATGGGGGTGGTTCTGTTACAGTATGGGCAGTGATATCATGGTTTGCTGCTGGTCCCATCATAGCCCTGCACGGAATGATACATGCTAAGGATTATGAGGCCATTTTGGGGGACCAGGTTCTACCCATGGCGCAAATATTGTTCCCTGATGGTTATAGCATCTATCAAGATGATTTGGCACCCTGTCACGCTGCAAAAACGGTGAAATCATGGTTTGAGGAGCATGACCAGGAGCTATCACACCTCCCCTGGGTCCCACAATCACCAGATTTGAACATCATTGAGCTATTCTGGTCTGAGTTAGAAAGGCGTGTTTGGTCTCATTACCCTCCACCAGCAGCCCTTAAGGAATTGGAGCATGTTTTGAAGGAACAATGAAACAAAATTCCACACACCACGATTCAGGAGCTGTATACGTCCATTCCACGTCGGATTCAAGCTGTTTTGGACGCAAAGGAGGCCCCACTCCATACTAGGTATGATTTTCACACTTTTGCAAACGTTTTAGATTTTTTGTCCATATATATATATATATATATATATATATATATATATATATATATATATAATATATATATATAATATATATATAATATTAAACATCTTACTCCCTACTGAAAAGCTGTAAACATGTGTTAAACTCGTTCGATTACTTATAAAACTTCAATATTTACAACACTAAAATCTAAAATCTCATGAAAAAAAATATCAAGATTGTTCTCGTCGAACTACCAAAGTAAAACGTGAAATTTAGCATAAACATTGAAATATTTCGAACATTTTACACAGAACTGCACAGAATAACAACGCGGACCTTTTAAAGGATTCTCCATTTGGTACCGGTGCGTGCCTTTATTGGAGCTAGCTCTCAACTGTTTCGTTTGTTCAAACAGAACGATCAAAATTCTACAATGAATATTTTAGGCAAGCAACTTAATGTAAATATACTCAATAGAATTAATATACTCAATAATAAAATACAAAAGGTTGTAACTAATGAAAATTTCCTTTTCTCTATATTTTTCTTCTGTACTTTATCAACACGATGTTTCTTTTGGTCAGCTTCTTACTTCACATTAGTGTCACTGTCAAGCATTGCTTGTGCTAAATTGGCTGCAACATGGTTCTTGTTTTTAATGATTTCTTTCAACCGTTCATTTACTTCTTTCAGTAACATATCGGCTGTCTGTGTGTTTTCTTCTTCATCCTTTAGATGCTTTAAAGTAGACTCTTTTTCTTCAGTGGTTACCTTTTCAATCAGAATCTTATTCCAGTTCTTTTTCAGCTGCTCCTTATTTTTCTTTTGCTTCTCTTTGCATTTCTTGTTCTTTCTTTAATTTCCTCTACTCCTCACAATACTGTCTACAACTCTTTGAAAGTAATATAAGCCAAATCTAAAAGCTCTTCACATATATTTATAAAATGTGACTTTCCATCATACAGCCCTTAATGCGCAAATGAGCTCTGAGAATCTTCTCTGACATACTAGCCCCATCAGAAGTCATAATGCATAGGGAGCTTAATAACTTCCTTTCAACCTCAGCTGAGCCATGTGAAAGCGAGAAAGCTTCTTTCACAATTTCTGACACGATTGGGAATTTGAGTTCTTCTGAAATGGCAGTCTTTTAGGAAAATTGTTTCCAGTAAACACCTACTCTTTATTCACCACTTTTAATTCCATCGTCTTTCAAGCTTAATAGCTTCCATTCATTAATTTAAAACATTCCAAATATTTAAACTGTTGTTTATTAATTGATTTTTTTAAATTTAATCTTCCATAAAGCCTGAAATATTTATTTATTTTTGAAGATAGTGACTAAATACTGACTTCCTCATAAGTACTGACTTTACTGACCAGTTTGCAGCCCTGAATATGTTGAAACAGCAAAGTCTTCTACATTCTATAGAAAAAATGCACAGCAACTAGTGGGTTGAAATCGAAAGAAAGAAAAAACAGAAAAGTAAGTGTTCTCTGGATGTTATTTCTCCCAGAATGTCTGTTGTTGCAATCTACACTCACTTTTTGCATGTGAGTGTTTTGACCTCTACTCATTCCTCACGGCCAGCCTTTTCCTCACCTGATTCACTATTACATATATTTATTTTATGTGTTTTTTTTATTTATTTAATTTTGCATTCATATTAGATCTGGTATAGAAACTCTGTTAATCAGAAGACCAATTATTTACAAACATCAAAGAGTAACATGTATAATGTTCATGCTTCCACACTTAGATGTACTTCACAAATATTAAATAAATACAAACTGCATATAAAATAAGTTAAAAAATAACATTTTATAAACTTATAAACACTATCCATTTTCTTTTTCGAGTTAGGTAGTTTCTCAGTGGTTGGCCAGTCAGTTCTATCACCACCTACATCCACAAGATGAAGCTGCCATTTTGAAGGATCTCAAATGGAATCTTTTAATTTCTCCGGTATTACACAATAATTTCCAGTACTTCAAGTATTTCCAGTATCAGTAGACACCTTGAGGAAGAGCATATTTACATTTCAAAGATTTGAGCAGGAATGTCACGAGATAAAGTAAAAGTAGTAGTACTGTTAATCTGAACTGTAAAGGCAATGTTAGGGTTAGTCACATTATTTAATAAAAAAGTGCCGGACGGTTAATATATTTCTTATCTGTCGTAATTTAGCGTAACTTCCATGCGTGATAAATCTTCCAATGCCATACGCATATTTTCTTTCTTATCAGAAAAATTTCCTTTTTGTTGGTATGATGGTCTCGGCAACAACGGTTACTGTCACTTTCAAAACCCCATGAGAAATCAGAAGACAAACGAGGCAGTAATAAATCAAGGAAGATCACTGATACATGACAGAAAAATGGTCACGAAATTTCTATAGACAACTGTGATAACAATTATCAAACCCAGAAATATGTAACGGATATAGAACTACTTGTATTACTCTCATGTTGCAAAGAGCAAAAAATTATGCTTTGAATACTGAACAGAGTCTTATGACGAACTTATTTACTTATACACAGTTATGGGTATTATTGGCATCTACGGCCTTAAGCCCGTCACGTATCCAGGGAAAAGGGGAAGATAGAAATGAATAAGGAAGGTAGGAAGCAACTTTGGAAATGTATGTTAGGTACCATCCCTGCATTTGTCTGGTGTGAATGAGGAAAACCCTGAAAAAAAAAACATTCAGGATGGCTAGCCTGAAAAAGCTGTGACATCTTCTCGAGTGCTCCAACCGGAAGGCGAGAGCGTTAGCGATAGCGCTACACGAGACCACATTATGACGAACAAATGAGAAAAATGAGAGGAACAATTTCGGTTTAAGAGAAATAAAGATACAGAAGATGCTATTACCTTACGAGTCATCAGTTAACACAGCAAGGAAATAATGTAATATTTGTAGATTAAGAAAAAGCCTTTTGTCCTAATGGACTGGGAAATGCTGATGAGATTGCTACAGACGATTGGACTGAAATAGAATAACTGAAGATTCATCAAGGAATTTAAGGTATATATCAATCAACAAGTAAAGATTCAAAACAACACAACACATACAAAAATGTAATTGTAAAAAAAAAAAAAAAAAAAAAAAAAAAAAAAAAAAAAAAAAAGGATGGCGCCTCAGAATATAACAATAGTGATTATTTCAGTGAAACAAGCAAGTTAATAATGAAAAGTTTTGTGAACAAGACCTGAAAGTTTGAACGAAGATGCTTTCTTGCGTGTGCTGTTTTCAGGAGTAATTTTTGAAAGCTTCTATGGATGTTTGCAAGAGGTGGAATACTTACCACACGGTTTTAGGTAACTACGGTTTAGGGCCATACCATAACTAATCAAAAGAGTACTCTAAAATAGATCTTTGTATCACGTCACCTTTGTATTAAACCGCTCAATTAATTTCAAATGCAGATCAATATGACAAATTTATTATTATTATTATTATTATTATTATTATTATTATTATTATTATTATTATTATTATTATTATTATTATTATTATTATTAAACGATTTGATTACAAATAATAGAAAAATTTACCTGTATATAATCAATTGACTTCTGCAACACAGCAGCTTTACTTAGTTTGTAACCTGAGTTATCCGGTTGCTGACATGTCGGGACAAGATCCTGCAGGGCAACGTATCCCCGCTTTATAGCATCCCGCCGCTTTTGTTCTGCCTGGGTATGCGCTTCCCGTCGACGCTCTTTGTAACTAGTAGCAGGTCCTTTATTATGATCGCTGTCCTCATCATCTGGGAAAACATAGCAAAGTCAATTAGCAAAAACATAAACCTTAGATAATATCAAGCAGTTCTTTCTCCGTTCATCAACATCCGTCATCTATCAAGGTACAGGACAAGGAAAAGGATAATGTGACATATAGAATTCTAAATAGAAAAAATGGTTTAAAAAGTTTTTTTTTTTTTTTTTTGAGAGAAACTTCACGAGTCGGGGTTTTTTGTAAAACAAGTTTTTTTAGACAAATGTGAAAAAAATATCACTAAAAGCAAACAGAAACAAAATGGTGCTTAGAATGTGCTGAGATTAGCTTCTAACGTAGATTTACGAAAAAAAGGGTAATTAAATTTGAACTTATGTCCCTTATATTCTGTGCTTTCAAATTAGTGAAAAATTTATTGTTTAAAGTGTATTTCATTTTAGTTACATTAACAATTTGGACTTCTTAAAATTATAATAAAACAATATCGAAAATCACAAGCATATTATTATTTCTACATTCAAAAATTACATACAGTGAAGAAAACAAGAACTCATTTTAAATCAAAGTACATTTCGTAAGTTTCTAAAAATTCAAATGAAAAATGAAAACTCAATAATTCATTATTATCTCTAGGTTGGTTTTCTAGAAATTATAACTAACTCACTCTATGGCCTATGGAATCCGAAGGTTCAATGCCACGTTAACAAAAGTTCTAAAGACAAGAGTAAGAAAGACACTTACCGTTCTGGGGGCTAGCGAGAAATTGACAACAAATAACAATCGGATTCATGTTGCAAAGTGTTATATAAAAAGAAAAATAAGATAACAGGATATATCCTTTTTCGTTCCACTGCTTGCTGGTCAACACACACTAACAGCTGTTTGCAAATGGATAACATGATCACTTATGGTGTTTCGATATTCAGAGGAATGAGACAATAAGAATGTTTTGAGTATTTCGTGCTTCGATATTCAGAGGAATGAGACAATAAGAATGTTTTGAGTATTTCGTGCAACTGACGACCTTATCTAGATCTAGTCACAGATAGAAGCAGGAAAAGAATGAAGAATATGGCGTATCGTTTTATAGTTAATTACTATACCGAAGTAACATAATTTAAAACACGATGTACAAATGACAAACCAATATTCATATTTATTCGAGATACGTAAGCAGGCACATCCCAAATCCCCACATTTGCTCGCTTATGATCTCGTACTTCTCATATCCCTATTATCTCTCTTATCTTAAGGGATTTTGTAATATGGCCATCTTATAATAATTAAACCCCCACTCATTTTTCTTCTCTTCGAAGAGGGAGAAAAAAAAAAGTTGAAACACGTCTTTACTTAGCATGTCTCTACTCTTACGGTATTTCGAGATATGTCAATGTTATTTTGTCAATTATAACTTCCACTCTTTTTTTTTTCCTTCTGAAAGAAATACCAAAAAATGCCGTTCTTATGACCTGTGGCACAATCGACAATTGATTCTTCTCCACTGTTAACTGACTCTGAAAAAAAACAAGATAAAAATACATGCACCTAGCGTTCCCATTACTTATGGCCTTCCGAAGGTGCACAAGCCTGACATTTTTCTTCGTCCTGCCATGTCAGGTTTCAACCCTCCAGCTAACTTACTATCCAAATGGTTATACAAAAAACTTAATGATTAAAATAGTGGTTTCAAATATGTTGTGAAAAAATAGTCCTGACGTTAAACAACAGTTATCATCACTTGTAAATGCTAGTGCCATCCATAGACGTTGTTGATATGTACCCGTCTATACCAATGGAACTTACTATTAATAGTACACGATCTTGATTATTACAAAATATTACATCTGCCTATGAAACTCAGTTTTTATTACAACTGCTTGAGGTTTGTTTAAAATTAATGAAGTTTGCTTCAAAATACATTTATTTTCTGCTATTTCGCCATCTGCCTACGTCGGCAACTTTTCAATAGAACCTATAGTGATCAACACAGACAGGTTTCATTCTACTGTGAATGGTATACTTAGGACGTAGTACTTCCATTTGTTTAAATAACCTTCAAACAGTGTTTAGTGTAAGCGTTATTTGAAAAAAAGAAAGAAAAGAAAAGAAAGAAAAAAAGAAAAAAAGAAAAGGAACTATTTATTATAAAAATATAAAAAAACTGAAAAAATACCGCGTCTTCAACAAAAAAGAAACGTTTTACTTTTCCAATTCCAGTGATATATCAAATATGACTAGAGTTTAAAAAGGAAACCAACAGCGTTAACAACTTCCGCCTATCATTGACTGTTTAGAAGTTATGCAGTGACGAAGTTAAAAATTTACAATTGTATCTTAGCCTTAACATTCCCGGGTGACAAATCCGAGAATAATGCTTGAGCATTGTACAGATGCAGAGTTGGAAAACTACTAGGATCATCGCTGCAGATCATCTAGATATGCTATTGATAAGATCTTTCGTACATATTTTCCATTCAAGAGTCGTTCATGATCGAAAGCAGAGATCTTACATTTAAAGTCTGTAACAAAAAGGAGGGCAGGCTCCTTTCAAAAAGCCAATAGCCAACGATCTACTCTGAGAATAATTCATGTCGGGAAATGGAATTCGTACAAGATGCAAGTGAGTTTACATATGTAGGTTATACTTGTAACTTATATACAATATATCTTACACTTCCCCAAGAAACTCACCAGTAGAAAAACACAAATTTATATATTATATTATAGGAGTGCTAACCGCAGAATTGACGACAAAGAGACAATGTGGACTTCGATATTTTATAGCAGATGGAAGTGATGTCCTTAATGAGCTTTCGAAATGCAATATTTCAGCTTACTTTTCGAAAATTGGGTAACTAGCGAATATAGGGGACTTCAGCAGTACTCCCTCTTCTTTTTTATTTTTTTTTTATTTTTTTAACTCTCGGAAAAGTTTATAAATGACACATATGCTAGTTATTTCATAGCATTGGCCAAAAAAAAAATTCTTTTGCTACATCTTGTTTATCACTGAAATGGCAAAAGAAAGTATTCAGTTTATTTATTTTTATTTATTTATTTTTTTTAATATGAAAAAAATTATACGGGTATCAAATTAGCACTTGTATGAAACTACGATACTGAGCTTTTGTTATATAAATACAGGTTCACTTTTGGTACAGCTGTTTGAAACTGAGACTAAATTTCTAAATTTCCTTAAGATTTAACATCAATTAACACGTAACTTTAATATGTAAGATAATCTGGCAAGGTTTAACGACAGACAATGTTACGTCAGAATACAAGCGGATCCAAACGGAAACATGATACAAGCAGTACGTGATACAAAATTTTAATTACTCTTAAGACGCGATCACAAAATTTGTTAATTACTTTTTTTAATTACTTTTTTTTGGGTGGGTTACAGCTTAATTATTTAGAATATTTTAAAATATGCAGATATTAAAAATGACATATCACAGTATTGCGAGCGGTGATAATGTTTACAAAGAAATGTAAGCAACAGGTTAATACTCATCGCACAAGGAACAAAATATTCTAAGTAATGCTTTCAGAAGACCTTGCTTCCGTCTTCAGCTTAGAAACAATTCCAAGAAAATTTAAAACATGGTGGAGAAATGTGAATAGCTATCACCCCATATTTTACCTTTTGCGGTGAGTACTAGTCTTTTGCTTACTTTTCTTTGTATTAAAAATGACAGTTATATTGTGTATACAATATTACTACAGCCAATCACAGAATGAACTATATTGTGAAGAACTATATTATGCAAAAATCTTCTCTTCTTTCAACGTAATTGATTTAATAAAATCCTTCAAATTTTTGTGAGCCAATTGTTAGCATTATCATAACCAAAACACAATCTATTCACTTGAACACTTATTTCTCTGTATGCAAAGACGCAATGAAATTCAGAAGGAAAATGGCGCGAATGGCCCGCCTACAGTTTACCTTGCCGGTGTATTAACCACTAGCCACCCAGTCATCTTCCAGACCCAGAAATGATTCCATCACCAAACCAGTTGCGCATGAGTATTCAATTTTATCGTATTTTTACCATAGAGAATTAGGTACTAAACAATTCGATGTTCTCTCTATTTTATTCTTGAACTATATATATAAAGTTTTGGGACAGTCCAAGCAATTTACGTTGACTAAATACTATCCTCAAGAGTGAAGCTGTGTGGCTGATCTGAAAGATGACTGAGTAGAGTAGTGGTTAACCAGGAACAATGCCTTAAAATTGAGACAAAGCTCGATATCTGGTTCGGCAGCGCTTTCGCGCTCTTTCATTTAATACGCAGAGTAATATAAATAAAGAGGGTTCCTTGCCCATCATCTTCACGGTATATTCGTTTATTTCATTTATTTTACCCCAACGTCAATAATTTCCAATTTTTACTTTATGTGTGGCATTAACTGTCTTGATAAAGTTAACGTGAAGTTAGCGAAACCTAGAAAGGCTTCAGCTAAACGAACTTCCGCGTTACAAGAATAGAAGAGGAGTTTGCTGACAAATCTATTGATGATGCTAAGTAAAGTCGAAAATCGAATAAAGAAACTGTACCAAGTATTATGTTCTAAGTTTCTTTTGAATGTAAGGATATCCAATCATCCCTCGTTTTAACGGATTAAAAGGGGGCAATAGTGGTCTGCAATGGCTAATATCCACGATTATACTACGAAAAAAAGAAAAAAATACAGTACTGTACTTTTAATTAAGTGTACTATCCAATCTGACAAATAAAATACCTGGTACATTGTAAATATATACAGTAAGTTTAAAAACAGGATTTTTAGACTGAATCGGCTGTAATTGCTTCCGAAGTCCCTTAAATCGAGGGGTGGGTGTAATTAATTCTGTAACAAAACAAGTGAACACAAAACTTAAAATAAAATAAAATAAAAATAAAAATACGGCATTAAAATGTAAAGCTATTTTTTTCTTGCAAATATTAGTTCAACTTTTCATTAATTCAATTTAATTCTCTCATTAGCACATTCTTCTAAAATAAAACTACTATTAAAGAAATGTGTACAATACTAATCGTATTTTAAAATGTATGTTATATAGTGGCTGTAAAAATCGAGAAATCTGAGTTTAAATTTGGAACAAAAAAGTGGTAATAAAAAAAAAGTAATCGCAGGAACTTGAATCATCACAAATAACTAAATTATTAAAAAGTTATCACCGAGTTTCTTCTTTTTACAGGTTGCAACAACTTGCTTATACTGACGATCAGAAGACAGCACTTGGGCAACATTGATGTTCAATAACAAAACCCGTTTCTTCCTATGGATAAATGATGACTGACTTATATAAGCCATGTGGAGAAAGCCACCATCGAATCTGTATTCCTTAAGACACGCAGGATTCACTCCGGGATTACGGTTTCATCTCGTGAGTTTTAGTGTTCGGACCACATACACTATATACAGAGAGATCAGAAAGTTCTCACCCTCACCGTGGTAGGGATATGCTAGGAATGTAAAAATTTGCACAATTATAGCTTGGCATCTTACTAAGGTATGCTAATTTCGGTTTCTGCAGTCTTGTTAATTCATGTTAAGACAGAAAACTAGGAAGCTGCAGAATGTTAATAACGAGTTGTGATTAGATTCCTTTATCTTCACGGTAGAGACGATTTATGAAGAGGTCGCAGATGTCCAAAATGACACAGTGAAAGATTGGAATAAAAAAAAATTCAAACATGGCCATACATGTCTACAGGTTGACCCAAAAGAAGTGTGGCTACTGTCTCAAACGTGGTGGCAAACGACGAGTAGCTATTGCTTGCAGATAGACGTATGACTATTAACTGTTTAGGTATGGAAATGAATATTAATGGAAAATTTGTTCCCGGTGTATTATATTACATTTAGCATACGAGCGAAGGGGCAGCTTTGCGGGTCTCCCAATTGTGAAAATAGCAAGTGTGGATTGTGTACAAAGCATTTTTGGACTTAAAAACATGGACAAAAATAATTTTGCAAACAAATTAGTTACTGTAATTGAACACTGGGTGTATCTATTTGACCCTGAAACCACAGAAATAAGTAATATATAGAAAAATACTTCGTCTCCCACCCCGAAAAGGATAGCTAAAGTGCAGCATTCATCCAGCAAGATCATATTATCAGTAGGACCATAAAGGTGTAATGGACTATAAAGGACCATGATTACTTACAAAGAGGGGCAACAATCACAGGACTATATACCAGAAACCTACTGCAAAAGTCACGGGATGCTATCAGAGGGAAGTGAAGGGGTTCGCACTCGAAGGTGTGCTGCTGCTAGCGGACAATGCACCCGCACACTGGACAGCAGAAACATTCACTTCTGTGCACCAAGGTGGCTACAAGCCTTTGTTCCCCCCACCATACTCATTCAATTTGGCTCCGTCCGACTGCTGCTTTTTCCCAAATATAAAGAAAAATTTGCGGGGCAGGCGTCTTTAGGATGATGTGCCACTAATGTGATGAAAACTTGATTTGCCACCAACCCTGAAGACTTTTATGCAGATGGTATTAACAAATAGATCCACAGATGTAAGAAATGTAAGGCACTGCGAGGTAAATATGTAGAGGAGGACGAACTCGTGAACTGAACTGCAGATCTTTACTTAATCTCTATTATGGTGAAGCTAAGAACTTTGTGGCCTTCCCTTGTATTTGAAAATATTGACTGTTGGTGTATGTATGATTAGGTTCTTAAAACTTTTCGTACGTGGGACGAAGAAAATGTTATTTAAGTACGAAAAGTCCATCTAAATACAATGTAGGTGGAGTAAAGTGCTCCAACTAGTTTAGCCATCATCTAGGAATAAATGGAGGGACATCTCAGAAGCATACAATCACTATCAAGCTAGTATCGTCCAATAATATCTCCATGGTGATAGGAAAGAGTGCTCTTTTTCAAGACGAAATTCAACACCTTTACACAATGTACATGAAAGATGGAGACTTGCATCATAGCACTTCATTGTTCCATTAGTTAATAATAAGGTCTATTTTATTGCGTCTGATTATGTGGCCAAACATATGTGATGAATCCGATTCTCTTCTGTTCATTTATTTCTCACACATAGACAAACCTCTTTTTACAAATTTCAATATTGTTCAATTACTTCTGTTAAGTGAATTTCCCCCGTTTTGGTTAGTGTAGTATAAAAATAAGTTAAACAAATATATATTATATATAGATATCGATTACTGTTGCATCAGGACATTAAAGACAAAAGCAACAAGCAACATAAAAGGCTATGAAATCAGTGCCAATAATCTGTCTATAAAATAACTTCTAGCAGTTCACCATTTCTAAACCCAAATTTTAATTTCTATTAGAAATATATGTGACACGACATCTCTAATTTTATTCAGAATGAAACAACCAGTCGCCACTTAAATATTAAATTTGTTACACTACAAATGTATATTTTGCGATAAATCGTTCGAATAGAAGTATTGAACCACGTCTGAAACAGATGTATAACAAGTTGCGTTCGATGACAGCTTTTTACCAGAACAGAATTTTTCTAACTTAATTTTAATTGGCACTGTCAACTTGGCACGATGGTTTAACACCACGTAATACAATGTTAACTTTTTTGAATGATTCTACCGACTTTGTTTACTTTCTTTATGTCTTTTGATACAGTTTGTAACGTAACACTATTACTATTATGACTTTTAATACACCGTGTTTCAAAAAGAATGACCTGATTTTGGACAGTAATAATTACAGAACATGGGACGTGCCGGCAAGGAAATGAGTGTTGTTTGAATGGGCGTGGCTTAGAGTTTCAGAAAATTGCTGTTAGATGTCAATCAATGCGTCTTCTCAGTTTGCAATCAGTCAGAAGTAAGATAGCGTCAGCTCAACAGAAGGCGTTTTGTATGCTGCAGTTTGCAAAGACTGAGTCAGTGATTTCGGTCCAGCGTACTTTTCGTCGGTGTTTTGGCATTGATCCGCTTGCATCCAAAAACATTCGCCGTTGGTATCGCCAATTTGAAGAGAGAGGATGCTTGTACAAAGGTAAGAGCCTAGTCCAGATGCTTGTGTAAAACTTATGACGAATTTAGCTATCGTCTAGATCTTGTTCGTGCTGCTGCTGCTGCTGCTGAACACACATAGCTGAAGCTTCATTCTTTTTTAAACACCCTGTATTTTTATTCCTTTCTTAATCACTTTCACTCTTGACACTCATTATTGTTTGGGTTACTTCCTGATAAAAGAACCAAATATGAAAAGAAATGTGCCCTGCCTATACACACATTAACACTTCAGAAAACTGGTATTTAAAAAAAAAAAAAAAGCATAAGATGGTTATGATTTATTTGTATTACGAAATGAAATCCAATGGGCAGAATAAATATGATCATATGTGGGGAAAAAGTGTATAATGGACGGCCATACTGTCCAAACGCTAACTTAATGTATTAATGTTGTTCGACCTAGTCTTAAGCTCTTCTCACATTATACATGAAAGACATCAAATAATAAATTTCGTGCAATATGCGTGCGTTAAACCACAATATTTTAGTATACGAATTCCTTTAAACCATTCGCCATTGTATTTCTTAATCTGTAACTACTTTATTTCTTGTAGTCGATGTATAAGTACCAACAAATATAATCAATTTTATTTTAAAATATTGTTCCACCTATTTCAAACTGTTAAGAACACATTTCCTAATCAATCCCACCAGGCAACAATAACAATGTGCTGTGCATTAACACATGCTAGTGCTCCAACGACACATACAGACAGCAAGCTGAGACTTAGGAAAGTGATTACCGTGTCCGCTGCTGCTACTCATGTTGGCCTCACCTGTATTGTGAGCAGATGAGGAGAGCGTGTGAATGGAGCCCGTGCTACTACAGCGAGAGAACGAGAAGCGATCTCGATCAGTTGGGCTTGACGGCTCCAGCTTCAAATCTTCTTCGCCTACACTGGATGCTGAAAAATAAAACAGAAATAAGTATTTCTTTCCTGTGTTCAAGGTAGCACTCACGGTTTGATAAATAAAAGTTAATTTATTTATGCTACAGATACTTCCATATGTGTCGAAATTATTGTTTGAAAAACAACCGCTATTGCATATTTATACGCAATTCTCACATTAAATGTGTTAATCTGATTTAATATGAACTGCTTTTTCGTATTTTTGAAACTGCCTAGTGCATATACATTGGCAACAAAAGTATGCACGAATCAGGCACATTTTTTTTTCGCCAGAAACTATACAACGGATGAATAAATCTGAATATGGATTTACAATTTATATATAACGCATTCGTTCTCTCCAGCGAAGAAAATCGTACTCAAATCTTTAATTTTTACTCTGAAATTATTATTATTATTATTATTATTATTATAACTAACTGCACAAGTTACTGTGTTTGTAATCCGACGTGACAGAATTATTTTTCTGGAAATTTCTAAAGTAACCGTACATCAACCTTCAACTTCTGTGGATTACGAATGTTAGTTTCCTCGTATTTCTACTAGAATCTCAAGATAGTTCCTAAGAAGCTTTTTTTCACGTGATAATTAAATTAAATTAATTATCTAATATATCTACTTAAAAACATGATGTGACGGAAACTACAATTTGTTCAAACAAGTCACACATATAGAATTGATTTTTTTCAAACAATACACTACAATAGAACTGTATACAGAAAAATAAATAAATAAATAAACACCGTTAATGGGCACTGCTGTCTCAATGGATAAAGTTTCAGTCAGATTTATTATTTAAAGACAAAATCATATGAATATTCATCTACGAAATATTGTATGTCTCTTCTACCCGGACATATCATCTTTCTTAAAGAGACACTAAACTGAAAACTGAAATCGTTTTAAGGGTAAACAGGGTGTCTACCAAGCAAGCATAATCAAATTCCCTAACTTTCCCTGACATATTATAATTTTCCCTGACTCTGTCATTCTTTTTTTTTTTTTTTTTTAGTATAACTCATGAAAAATAACTTATATTTAAAGTTAACTGTAAGTTTTCATCATTGTTTATATGCTTATACAATATTCTACAAACGTACAAACGAACCAATTCATTTACCTGTAATTTATGTCTATTTTAGTGGCATTCCTTCGCCCCTCACAGCCTGGGAAAGATTTTTCCCTGGCCCTGCAAATTCCCTGACTGGTAGACATCCTGGTAAAATAAACACTCAGGCGAATTCCCCCCCCCCCCCCACAAACACACACTGAAATTGTCCAGGTTTTCTATCAAATTGAGAGAAACTGAAAGTCGAAAGAAATAGTTTCATCTCGATTCTTATAAATATTTGTATCTATGCGGCCACAAAGGAAGTGTTTAATAATCGAACGCAGCTCTGACGGCAGTCATCTGCAAATAAAAGTAAAGGACAGAGGATCCGTATTACGGTAATTGATGTCACAAGCACAGACTTGCAGTGCTGCTCCACACACGGTCAAGGCATGGAAGAGCTCATTTGGAACACAAAAACAGCATTTCTACTTGTCACATTTTGTTAATAATGATTTTGTCAGATGTTCTCTTTTTTACATCATGAATTACGGTAATTTCGTTTACAACACACAACTTTCGTATAAAAATATTATTCTTATTCTTATTACAAGGGTTAGTCATAAATCTTACAATATTTTCACAACCCAAATAGCAGATGCGTGTATAAGCCGTGACCAACCGTAAGCACACGACCGAATTGGCTCAAGAGGTAGTGTGGTAAGCTATTTAACACGAAGGATTCCGCTCCGCCAGTATCTTCAGTCAGTTTTTAATGACAGTAACTATGAGTGCTTAAAACATCTCATACGTCAACTGTTACTTAAAGAGTCAGAACTCGGGCAGCAACCCAAACCATTGTCACGCGAAAGGGGAAGGTACAGTGAACCACAGCACAGAAACTCATTGGTTTCAGACATTTCGTGCAGGTTGTAAAAATTTTAAAGATCATCCAAGGTTCGGCCGCCTTAGGCTAACATATTTTGAAGTCATACGACAAGCCACTGAGGGAAATCCATTCACAAGCACATGACAATTGTCAATTCAGCTCGGCATGGCCCAGTCCGCTGCAGTGCGTAACCTTCACGAACTCGTGAAAATTATCACGAGCTGCCCCATTGTGCTACACGAGCTGACTCCCGTTCAAGGTCAAAGGAGAATGAGTATGTGCCTACAACTGCTGCAAATCCGCGCGTTCCCTGAAACTGTTTTCACACGCGGCGGAAAGTGAGCGCTTTTACGAAAGCTGAATGTGCAAAAACAGTGGTACAGCAAGGGCCAATTTCCAGAATTGGTCGTCAAATAGGGCCGTTTCGAGCATAAAGGTATACTCTGTATGTAGTGGAACTACGAGGGGATAATCCACTTCGAGTTCCTTTCTAACGGTCTACCATGAATGTTAATCTTTATTCCGAACAGTTGGAGCGGATTTGTGCTACACTACGCCAAAACATCCTGCATTTGTGTCCCGAAAGTTCGCCTAGCTGCAACAGGATAACGCAAAGCCACACTCACTTCGAAAAACGCAATAAAAAATTCAAGAATTTGATGGCATCGAACTGATGCCACACCCAACATATAATCATAACCTTGCCTTCACGGATTATTACCTCTTCGGCCCATGGCGCATTTCCTGATATCACAATGCTTCACCAACCAGCACAAGATGGAAACAGCAGTGACTGCCTTCTTTATTTCTTAGGACAAGACGTGGTATCGATGTAGAATCGAGGAACTCGCAGGAAGGTGGCTGCAGACAGTCCAACACGAGAAGATATACTCAATATTAGGCTGATTCCATTGTATTGTAATAAATACAGGTATGTTGCACAGGTATAAATACTGCACGACTTATGGCTCACTCTTGTATTATTAAAATTCTTAAAAAGTTCAAACATTACTTAAGCCACATTTCACTACGTTTGAGACAATTATTTTGGTTGCTTTGCAGTTTAATGTCTCTTTCCTTTCAACACCAAGCCTATATAAAACGTATAGTTACAGTGTAACTGGGCTGGCCGATTGATGGGAATTTAAGCCCTTTTAAGCATAAATGTTGTATGATACAAAACTATTACGTAAGTTACACTGTCCTACCGGTAATCGAACTCGGGACCAAGCAAACGAAAAGCACGTGCGTTAGCCAGCGGCGGCTCAGCTTTATGTGGGATCCCAAGCACATGAGCTCTCACCAGGAATCGAATCCGGATCTCCCGCGCCATCGGCTGGCCATACAAACACAACGATGGTCTATTTTTGTGAGAAAAACACGTAACGTTGTTCGGTTTAAACCGGACCGGTTTTGAACGGCACTCACTTTAAGAGAAACCTCATCGCCAACACCAATGGTTTTCTTTTGAACTACCAGCACCGTGGACTATCGATTGACAACAAGTTTCACTTGGAGCAAACTCCGACAAAGCATGGACAAGATAATTGAGTTGCATTTCTTCCTGTAATCTTTTCAGAAACTAACACGGGTGCACCGACGTCGATGTTGGAGATATCTTTACAACAGACCAAAGTCGCAGAAATAGAGTGGAATGCCATCAAGGCACTTCACACGAATGTTTGGAAACAGAATGATACGAATTACTAATTTTCGTTCCATTTCCTGATAAAAACGCAGATGTTTGGCGATGTGATTTGAAATCTTGTCCATATTGATTCTCACCTGGTTGGCATCTGACGTACAACTGTGGGATGTCGATTCCAAAGATAAGTATCATGATGGATTCTTGTCAGTATCTTGCATTCATTTCCACGTTTTTATCAACCTTGTATATCAGCAATTTCCCTGCATAACGAAATCCCATAACTACCATAAACTTACATGGGAAACTCCCAGCAGTGATAAACAAAGCTGAAGCGGCCTTTGGCATCGCTATCACGATATGTCAAGCGCCCAAATGTGATCACTAGCAGTGAGGTGAGTGTATGCATACTTCATCCATTGTGACGCCTGTCTGCCATTTGGACCTCACCAGGTGTGTTTCATACATTTTCATGTGATTCGTTGTTCATTCTACAATGTGGTGCGGAAACAGGTGGTTCTTGTGGGTCTTACGGACGCACTTCAGCTGGAGGCGCTTACGAATGGCTATATTCACAGTTGGTGCCACACTAAATCGCTGGCCCATTGCACGTTAGGTCGACGGATTTTGCTGGATGTCAATTGGAAGATTCCCTCCAACACTGTAGGTGTTGTTCCCTTGGAGCCTTCTTCCTGGTGTTTTTTTGTGGGTGACCGTTTTGCCATGGTCTCCTGGTTTGTGTAACGGACCACAATAGCGTTCTCTCGACACTGTTTTACTATGTATATGTAACAAAAACGAGCATAGAAAAGATCATGACATATCCTTCTCAGTAGCGGTTTTATTTATGTGCTATTTAACGATACTCACCAACTTCTAACTTAAATTACTCCTCACACCAGCATACACGTCACTGCGTCATTCTCCAGATGGTAATGGCGTTCCTAATTCAGTCCGATATAAACCGAACAACTTTCTGGAAATAGGCACATGTCAAAGCATAGAAAGGTCTTACTAACACCAACCAAGTAATTCATATTTTGATCTTCCGCTAAAGAACCCTTATCCAAGGTATTTAACTACTCTGGAACGTCAAACTAAGCATGCCTCTTCTTACTTTCATGCGGGTATTACTTTCATTCCCATTATATCGCGCGGCTGTATTTCAATGACAAACTTTCATAATTAAAATTTTTATATCTGACTTACCTGTTACCTTTAAGTTTCGGACTTCAATTCTCGAACTTTCAAGTCACGACAGGGATAGTCTCCTATGTTATGTCAAAGTTTTAAAAAAAAATCTGAATGGGGAGGAATTTGTTTGCTATAGAAATTAGACTACCTTCAATTCTTGAGTATAGTAGCACCAGTGAAAATAACCGGGGAATTAATATTGTCAGGAACTATGACTGGAGGTTCTCTTTAGTTCCAATTAAAACTACCATGACGTACTTCAGTGAAATTGCCTACCTCGATTTACTTAGATTACCCTGATTAGTTAATTGATAACCCTTATCTGAGTTTAAAATTGAATTCATATTTCTAATGTAATACGTCTCACACTCAATAACAGACACCGGTGGGACATAATTATTTCCCGTAAATGAGAGGTATGCATTACAGACTGGTTACACAAGTTTAGATTACTCACAGCTAATGTCGTAATTATGTACACAATATTACAGCAAATATATTACTTTAAATGTACATCGAAATCATGTATTCAAAATTCGAATTATTGGCACAATGAGCAGGATATCCACCTCTGTGATGTACAGGAACAGAATTATCGGTGGGGAATGCGTTTACACGCAAAATTAATGCATGTACGGTACTTTTCTTGTCAAGTCCATGTCATGTTCCTGTAAAATTCCTCCAACAATTCATTCGCGTACTGACTGTGTTTAAAGTCTTACTTACTCTGCAACAAGAACAAGGTATTATTATTCAGTAGGTGTTAAAAATTTATTATGAGTACAGAAAATAATTTCAAGTTTAGCTTGCAACTGTTTTGTGTAGTGGTTTACAAGGCTATTGACTTATGACAGAGGCATTTTCTGTATACTGTACTGCATCGCAAATTTATTTCCAACTTACGAAAAATATTTCTTGTCCTAAATTCGAATGAACTGAGTATAATTCCTGTCCGCTATGAAGAAGTTACTAAAGTACTAAGGAAAAATAAGACTGTACGTGTCCGTGAAAGAGAGGGTTCTATCTCGTAAAAATACATTGCTGGGACAAAATGATCTATCCGTTATTGAGAGGTGCCCGTTAAGGGAGGTTTCAATGTATTTCAATTTGTACTTAAGTTTCTTGTAGAATTTTTATATTATCCATGTTTGCTATCCAATAAATGACTACATACAGTTCAAATACAGGTGTTTCGTTTTCTTTAGTATCCCTGATGTGCTCTTCACGATTTGTGTAAATAAAACACTAAGTAAGTACACGTACAAAGACAAGAAAAGAAGGCTAAGTGTGAGAGAACTCAATACTTTACTTTGTTGAAAAAAAAAAAAAAGTTGAAAGAGTATTTGAAAACTGAGACACTAACATGCTAGTATATCAGTATTATTTCAATAAGAACTTCTTAAGTAATTATAACTTTTTGTAATTTTGTGTTAGCTATATGAATATGTCAACGTTTAAGGGCAAATAAATATGGGAGAGAAACAAAAATAGTATGCAAAGGCAATGATCGCACATATACACAGAATATATTAAAGTGGATAATTCCTACGTTTATATGAAGAAGTTAGATGAGGCTTGTTTCATAGAAAATTTCAATTTGCACCACTGATTACAGAATAATTGTCATGCAAACTAAACTCAGGACTGTTCCGTGGTTAAGGTAAGGCGATTGCCCCAAACCCCGTGACAGAAGAAAAAGAGAGGCTCTTCAGGGGAAAATACGAAGTTTACTATTTTTAATTAATTCTTAGGATTCAAATTCTTTTAGAGTTGATGACTGGACATAGACCAGTAGTAGACTAGACTGGTAGCTACACTCTGTAAAGAAAAAATAGCGACACTCGCTCGGATATAATTTTCACAACATACATTAACCAATATGAGTTTTTACATGAATTACTGATAATATCACAATGCATATTCTTAATAATCAGTTCATTCTTAATACTCGCGCCGCATTTTCATGTTTTTTTATATGCATATAATGAATTTATATGCATATATTAGTAGCTATGTGTGTTTTCAGCAAAAACGGCTGTGGGAAGAATTATACATAAAAGTATGAAAAATCAACAATAATAGCACAAAACAAAGAAACGTAATTTCTTAAGAGTAAGACATATTGTGTACGAACATTGAGAGGTACAATACATCAAACTAGATTTCGTATGTGGACCATGGGTTTTAGGACTTGCAGGGGAATCGTCGAGGCCTTTTGGTGACAAGGCTATTGCAAAATGCAACCTTGATTTCATGGAATCACTCCCGGATTATCTGTTCCGTGAGTTCCATTCTACCCGAGATAGTTGCCTAATGAGTCTTCTGCTCATATCGACCCAAACTTTACAATTGGATTCATGTCAGGTGAGTTTGGAGGCCACATGAGTCTTTGAATAGTCATATTCTTGCATCACGTATTAAAGATTTTCGTTCATTGACATGAAGCATTTACGTTCTGGAAAATGAAGTAGTCCATATCTTCTTCAGGAAAGTTATGTTTAGCTGTTTGAAGAATTTTACGTACCAGAATTTGAAGACATTTTGTACATCAAATGACTCTTCACATATATCCATTGTTCTGACGTCTTTGACAGTGAAGCAAGCACATACCATCACTCAGTAACTCAATATTTGCATCTCTTAAACAAAATCCGTATCAAGTTTCTCGCTCATTCGTACCCACAACTTCACACCACTATCGTTTCCTACTATTCTAAACCTTTTTCAACGGAGAAAACAACATGATTCCAGTTGTCATAAGTCCAAGTAGCATATCGCCTCACAAACGTACGTGTTGAAGTCTTCAGTGTTTTTGTTAGTTTCGACTTTCCAGGCGGTTTTTTCTTCGTAATATCCTCCTCATACAGTTAAGACAATATAGTCGTACGACTGACTGCAGTTCCAAGATCGAAACGATTTTTGGGGAAGTCATTCCTTAATTCTGCAGTGCCATTGATTTTATTTGGCGATCAGCTCTGGGTGATGCTTTCTTTTTTCTATTACACTGTTGACGAAGGGATGATTTCTTATACTATTTTTGCTTGTGAATTACTCTTTCTGCCGTCGAATGGTAAATTCTGAGTATTCCAGCCATCTCCCTTAGAGATGTAACTTAGCTGTGCAAAGCAAGAAGTATGTCTTGTTTACGTGACGACAAGTCACATTTCTTACCAATCATACTTGTTTACAGTTTACATGTAGCAACAATTTCATACAAAAACAACACTGCACAACAACAATATTGCCACTTGACACTGTTCAAACAATTACAAAGCATAGAACAATCACAAAATGCTAATTACCTGGGCTTACACATCACAAATGCAATGCAGAATTCTCACTCCAATAACTTGCGAGACGCTCTCAGGTGCCATCTGGAGAGAATATTACTGATACATAAATAATTAGTAAGCGCCATTGTACACCATAGGTGTCACAGATAATGGAAATGAATTATCACACTCATAATTTCCTTCTATTCCTCTTCTAGCCGGCTGCAACTATGGTTTTCTGTGTAAGTTAGCTTCAGAATTGAGGTGTCGCTATTTTTTCTTTACAGAGTGTATTAAAGTGAAAATTAGTCGTTACGTTATATATATATAAACACGGTTTGGCGGTCATTTTCCAATATGGCGACCAAACCCGTCACCGAATATTTCCGGACTTTTAGTATGTTGTTATATACATCTTCCCAAAGGTATATACAAAATTTCAGCTTATGATTTTTTTTTTCGGGTTTATCCCTTTTTATTTGTATGATTTGACTGGACTAATGGAAGATGTGGGTAACAGACTATTTGGCATTTCATCTGTGATACCAACTAAACAGTCATCACTTATACACGCTTTCTACAGAATCATTTCCTTCAACTATTTGAGTGCACTTCGTTGGCAACATGATATAAATGAAGCTGTAGCATTAAAATGCCTGCGCATAATAACTGTGCAGTGAGATGCCATCTGGGTCAACACTATTCCATGCGAGAGAATAGAACGGATGTTGGTATGGTAATAAGTTTCATAAAGCAGAAGAAAATATGATCTGTGGTATGCCTCATATATTCCAACGAAGACAACAATCATAGGATAAACTAAATTGTATTTTCTCTCTCTCTCTCTCTCTCTCTCTCTCTCTCTCTCTCTCTCTCTCTCTCTCTCTCTCTCTCTCTCTCTCTCTCTCTCTCTCTCTCTCTCATACATACATACATACATACATACATACATACATACATACATACATACATACATACATACATACATACATACATACATACATACATACATACATACATACATACATACATACATACATACATACATACATACATACATACATACATACATACATACATACATACATACATACATACATACATACATACATACATACATACATACATACATACATACATACATACATACATACATACATACATACATACATACATACATACATACATACATACATACATACATACATACATACATACATACATACATACATACATACATACATACATACATACATACATACATACATACATACATACATACATACATACATACATACATACATACATACATACATACATACATACATACATACATACATACATACATACATACATACATACATACATACATACATACATACATACATACATACATACATACATACATACATACATACATACATACATACATACATACATACATACATACATACATACATACATACATACATACATACATACATACATACATACATACATACATACATACATACATACATACATACATACATACATACATACATACATACATACATACATACATACATACATACATACATACATACATACATACATACATACATACATACATACATACATACATACATACATACATACATACATACATACATACATACATACATACATACATACATACATACATACATACATACATACATACATACATACATACATACATACATACATACATACATACATACATACATACATACATACATACATACATACATACATACATACATACATACATACATACATACATACATACATACATACATACATACATACATACATACATACATACATACATACATACATACATACATACATACATACATACATACATACATACATACATACATACATACATACATACATACATACATACATACATACATACATACATACATACATACATACATACATACATACATACATACATACATACATACATACATACATACATACATACATACATACATACATACATACATACATACATACATACATACATACATACATACATACATACATACATACATACATACATACATACATACATACATACATACATACATACATACATACATACATACATACATACATACATACATACATACATACATACATACATACATACATACATACATACATACATACATACATACATACATACATACATACATACATACATACATACATACATACATACATACATACATACATACATACATACATACATACATACATACATACATACATACATACATACATACATACATACATACATACATACATACATACATACATACATACATACATACATACATACATACATACATACATACATACATACATACATACATACATACATACATACATACATACATACATACATACATACATACATACATACATACATACATACATACATACATACATACATACATACATACATACATACATACATACATACATACATACATACATACATACATACATACATACATACATACATACATACATACATACATACATACATACATACATACATACATACATACATACATACATACATACATACATACATACATACATACATACATACATACATACATACATACATACATACATACATACATACATACATACATACATACATACATACATACATACATACATACATACATACATACATACATACATACATACATACATACATACATACATACATACATACATACATACATACATACATACATACATATATATATATATATATATATATATATATATATATATATATGCGCTTTGAACTTATCAAGTTCCGTTACCTAAACGAAGATCGCGCTATTACTAAACAGTTGGCTCTGTCAGGTCTACTGTTGCCAATATCTAGGATAATAAAATTTGTTACTTATAGGACTACTTCTTTGTTAATTTCGGATAATTTGTATATTTCTCTTCTATTGAAACTTGTGTCATAGCAAGGTGTATTTGGAGATAATGCAGGTGTGACAGAATACTAACCATAATAAATT
Organism: Thermobia domestica; assembly: GCF_964235325.1. Taxonomy (NCBI): domain Eukaryota; kingdom Metazoa; phylum Arthropoda; class Insecta; order Zygentoma; family Lepismatidae; genus Thermobia; species Thermobia domestica. The sequence goes on from NC_137455.1 coordinate 330,061,120, forward strand.
AACATATTCTTACCTGCGTCATATCCACTATCACCATATGGAGAACCTGCCATTCTCCCGCATCCTTGAAAGAAGGGGGCTGGATAAGGATTTCTGAAAAATGAAAGGCATTATGATACAAAAAAATTCTCTCTGATATATTATGCAAGTAACTGTATTTAAATAGAGCAACATAAGAGAATTGAACCTTTTAAACTACATGTCTGTCTAGAGAGAAAGAAGACTACGATAAACGATTATGGATTATGATTAAATCACTGGTGGATTGCTGTAACAGGAAGAAGAAACGGATTTACTTCGCGAAGACAATGGACACTGTATTTATTACCACAAAGCCACGTCTCCTGGAAACAACCCGAAGACCTTGCGCAATCAGAAATAGATGCCCTTAAACTGAGTGATACTCAATCCAATAAATACACCAAAGCACTGCCATCTACCGAAATAAACCTTCGTTTTCAGTAGTTAAGTAATAACTTAACCGTTACAGAATCAACAATCAATATTCCGGAGAAACAATTGAACTCATTGAAGAAAATAATTAAATGGTATTTCAAATAGTTTAAACCTTAGCATGCTTGCCTTTAGTGCGCCAACTGACGGGTCTAATTGAAGCTACAACTCATATTTCGATGTGGTTCTACACATAAAGGTTATCTAAATGAAAATCTAAATCTTTAGTTAAGGGTAGAAATTGAGCATTTGTCATCAAATTATTAAAAAGATAAGTGAAAACACTGTGTTAACTGGGTCTGTACCAGGGTTTGAAAAAACCCGGGTTTTTCTGAAAAAGCCCAACCCACCTGGGGCCATATGGGTTTTTTCGGGTATTTTCGAGTTTGTTTTTTTTTTCGGGTTTAACTGAGTTTTTTCGAAATATTTCACTGTCTTTGGGGTAAAAGTGTTAAAATGTGATTTATATTTCAAGATTATCACTGTCACAACTTGCAACAATTTTGTATTCACTGCTATTTTTTTAAATGGCCGCCATTTTAAAATTCTACGTTGGATCGCCGCCAAAATATATACAGCTAACGTGTTGCAGCTTAGAGTGTTACGTGCTCGTACTCGGAAAATGTCAACCTAAAAAACGAAAATTGGGCTTTGTAACGTGGATACCTGCTATTTTGAAAGAAATGGCAGCCATTTTGAAATTTTACGTTGGTATGCCGCCAAAATCTACAGGAACTTGAGTGTCTCGTGCTTGTACCCTGAAAATTTAAACTTAGGAGACCGAAAGTGGTACCCTGTAGTATGTATGATACAGGCAGACGAACGAACAAATGTATATTGAATCATCCCAGTAACCTCAGTGCAGGGACGTAACTTGTGGGGGGCAGGGGGCAACTTCCCCCCACGGAGGCTCCCCGCCCTTCGAGAGGGGGTACTTTAAGACAAAATTTTCTTACTCCATATTCAATACGATCATGAATTTATAAATGAAACATCAAACAGGTTCACTACATTACATAATCATAACCGTGGGACGTAAAACTCAAAGATTTCATTTCATTTACATTACATAAAACAGCACACAAAAGGTAAATAAAATAAAAATTAGTCATGGGCCCATCTCAGTAAAAAAAAAAAAATGTGTTTCCCTCTCATTTCGACAGTAATTCCAACACTGAGTACAGCCTGCATTTACATATACAATTAATGGATATATATCATTTACGGATAAAAGATCATGTCTCATCAGTTTAGATTATTCAAAGGCTTCACTGTATTACATTTAATTTTCCACGTTACTTTGAAGGCAAAGGAGTCATTTTAAAACAAAAAAAATGTTTGAACATATCTTTTTTTTTTTTCGTACATTCTCAATTTGGATCACAATTTATCTTTTTTCATTTGAAAAATCACACTTCCACTCTAGACAGACCACTTACCTCTCTAGACAGGCCTGTTTCAGATTGCCGGCGCTGTGGTCGCCGCTTGACCGTTCCAAACTCTATTCCATTAAAATGATATGGATCAATATGAGCTCTTTTGTGGCTAAGTGGTTAGCACACGCGCCTTTGGCGTAGGAGGCCCGGGTTCGATTTCCGGTGGGAGCTCATGTGGTTCGGATTTCACGTTCATCAGTAGGTCCACGTCTCTTGTAGCCTCACCGCTGAACGGGACGTTAAACTCAAAATCAACTCAACGATAAGGATCAACATACATATAATACATAATCAGGGAACTTCTGCCAAGCCGAGCGGTTGAAGATAGCGACGCGACGCGAATTCGACTCGCCCTTTACCCCTTTCCCTTTCTATGTCAAATATTCAGAAACAGACATACATTTTTAATTATTTTGAATTGAAAGTCTAAATACCAAATTTATTTCTCTAAAACGAAGGAACTCCAAGTCAGGGGCATCTCAGAGAACTACTCCTTCCCCCCTCCCCTCGTTTCCTTCCCATTTCGATAAAATATTAAAAACGCTGTAACACATTTTTACTTATTTTAAATGAAAAGTCTCAATACGAAGTTTCATTGTCTAATATACAAATGTCCAAAGAGGTGTTCTCAGAGCTGGTAATAGTTTAATCAACTTTGGAACTAATTTGAATCCTCTACTCCTTCTTATCTTTATTAAGCTTTAAGATCTAATATATAATACATACATATATTAAACGATGCCGAGATACGGAATATTAACATTAATTGCTACCTCTCTTTTTCTGTTCTAGGTAATTATTTTAATGAAAAGTTTAAATACAAAACTCAACGTTTCTAACCTTAAGGGATTCCGAGATATGGACATATAATAACTGTAACCCCAATTTCCCCACTTGCACGTCATATTCCTGTATATTATATATGGCTGAGTTAAGTTCTTAGCATATCCCTGTTAAGCAGCGAGCGAATTTCTTTATATCATATACGGCTGAGTTAAAGAGTTCTAGCATATCCCTGTTCAGCAGCGAGGCTCTACAGCATAATGTGGGATTCGAACTATATGCAGCCAACCTCCCTGTTGCCTACGGTTTATATGTTCCCGGGTTTAGTGGCTAGCGCATGCATCTTTGGTGCACGTGGTCCCTGGTTCAATTTCCGACGGGAGAGCATAAAAATTATTTTCACAATCATTCATTATTCATCCGTCTCCCTTAGAATAAAGTGCATAATCGTTGGACGTTAAACTTAAAAAAAAAATCACTTCATTTTTTTCGAACCACATGCGCTCTCATCAGGAAATGAACCCGGATCTCCCGCTACATTTACACTGTGAAACACTTTAGTGTGTTTTCTTAAGGAAGTGCGTCGGGAACGGAATACAGCAAATTATGGATGCGTTAAAATATTAAATAAAACTTTTGATAAAGCGGATAGTTTCAAATATCTAGGATCAATATTAACAGAGGAAAATCATACTCACGGAGAAATTAAATGTCGACTAAAAGCAGGGAATTCGTGTTACTATTCGGTTCAAAATCTCTTGTCGTCGCGAATTCTGTCAAGGAATTTGAAGCTTAAAATGTACAAAACGATAATTATGCCTGTTGTTTTGTATGGCTGCGAAACATGGTCACTTACTCTGAGGGAAGAACATAGACTGAAAGTATTTGAGAACAAGATCCTGAGACGAATATTCGGACCCAAGAGGAACAGGAATGAGGAATGGCGGAAACTTCATAACGAGGAACTACATAATTTATATGGTTTGCCCAATATTGTTAGGGTCGTCAAGTCTAGGAGGCTTAGGTGGGCGGGTCATGCAGCTAGAATGGAAGAAAGCAGAAACGATTTCAAAGTCTTGACTGGAAGACCAATCGGAAAACGACCATTAGGAAGACCTAGGCGCAGATGGGAGGACAATATTAAGATGGATCTCGCAGAGATTGGAATACGAAGTAGAAACTGGATGCAGTTAGCTAAGGATAGAAGTCAGTGGAGAGCTTTTGTCAACGCGGCATTGAAACTCCGGGTTCCATAGGCCATAGAGTTAGTTAGTTAGTGTTTCCTTAACAATTTCATTATCGTTCTATTCTGCTGCTTAAAAAAAAAAAAAATCGATACCCAGGGTGTCTCCTAAAATTCCAAATGAAATTTCGTGACTTTTTCGTGACCTTTTCTTCACCAAATCATAAAATTTCCTAACATTTTCAAGAGCAAATTCGGGTGCGAATTAGGTCGAATTTTCATCCATGCGATAGAAACGTACTTTGCTTGCGATTTGGTGTCGTCTAAAGCCGACCATAGACATTTTTGGTGGTGAATTTTGACATTTTATAGAACGAAATTTTCCAATTTGTACTTACATTTGTACAGTTAAAAACAAAATCGTGACCCAAAAGCTAAATTTCGTGACTTTTTCGTGACTTTCATGACCGTTTTCTGATTTCGTGATTTTTTCGTGACATTCGTGACCGATAGACACCCTGATACCTGATCACAGGTTTCAGAGCTGTTTAACGAACACTGTGCTCAGTCGCAATTAAAGTAAATATTTTTTCCGTCAATGTAGTTTAGACTTTATTATTATTATTATTATTATTATTAGAAAATAAACAATAAAAGTAAACAATGTATATATCTTTCTACCGGAACAACAGTGTTATTGTGTTTGAACTGTATCTAATTTTCTAATTTTCGAATTTGAACTGTATCTAATCAGAAATCTTAATAATAGTTTGCGAAAGGGATTCGCGAGATACAAGTAGAAGCAAATCTTAACTGACACGTCGTATGACGAATTTCGAACCTCTCTGCATACTTATGAAAATAATTAGTCTTGATATAATTTTATAATACAGGCAGCTTTTATACTATCTACAACAAGGATATAAAACTCATTCCGACTCGTCGTTACGTTACGAACAAACAATAACAATACCGAACACATATCTTAATATAACCCACACTTAAAACGCCGTATATTATAATAATTGAAAGTAACAACATTAACAATAATACAACATCTACAATATGTCTTACGCATAATAACAAGGCACTGATTTTACACAAGAACATTTTAACGAACACATATTCCAACTCGCAGAGATCTTGATCAAATCAATATCGAGGCAAATGAGCGAATATACTCCATTATGCAAACAATCTTTTTTACTGTATATCTTATCTCGGGATCAAGTTTATATGACATTGTGCGCTGATAACAAGCAACAAGAGTTTTATCAAGTTCAACGTGGAAAAAAAAAAAATAAAGAAATATACCTTGTCCTAAGAAAAAAAACCACTAATTTTCATAATTAGTGCAGAGATTTGTACGCCGAACATTTGATTTAGTCCAAAATTATTATTTTTATTTTTCTGTTCTTCATTTAGTATTTCCTTGAAACATCAATGACAAGGATATACTGTATATCAACCGAACTCATCCTATCTGGATCAAACTTGGCACAGTGATAGACCTTGACCTGCTATACATTTATGGAATATTATGTAACAAGTCTTAACTTATATGTACGAGGCGTGTTTTTTAAGTAAGGTCCGTTTGAACTTAAGTACACAACGAAAGGTTATTTCAAAAAAGTAAATGTATTTTCAGAAAGTACATACTTTACTCTACTTTTCGACATAGTTGCCAAGTTTGTTCAAACACTTATCACACCTCTCAACCAATTTCAAAATAACCTCTTCATAAAAACTTGCCGCCTGCTCCGATAACCAAGAGTTCACTGCCGTTTTCACATCGTCATCATCTTGGTCTAGTCATTTCTTATTCTCTATAGTATTTTTCGAGATACATTTGGATTGTGTGCTTTTAGCCGGGGCCATTCTAAAGGGGTCCAAAGTTGATGGGAGGGATTTCTGGAGGGAATTTTTCCGACATTCTCCCAATTTTCCCCGTTCAAGTACATTATGGCCCCAATACATAGCACCTCTGGAAAGCTTGTTCCATACTGAAGATAATTAACTTAAATCACGACTTTCCAATGAACAATATTCATGCAATAGTTAATTCACTACGAGTTTACGATTTTCTTTATACTAAGAGAGTTAATGGGCTCTAGGGGTTTACTCCGTTCTCCATGACGCCTAATTTTTTGTGCATGAACATATCTTTCTTATGTTTACCAAATGGACTAGGTTTGATTTGAATGTCCGGATGATAGGTTCATGTCCGTTCCAGTGGCGGCCGGTGGATTGTGGTTTCGGGTGTTGCAGTACGAACGCTGAGACAGAAGATATAAAGTTGACTCATTGACTAATCAGCATAACTTTAGATGCAAATGCTATGTGACATGTTAAATTAAATAAAATTCTGGTTTTAAAAAATAAAAAAAATGCAGAACATTTTATCCGATTAATCACCTTAATTAATTAGTAAGTTCATTCTCCTCTCTTTGATTGGAGCAAGTCTGTCTAATACATGCTGGTTGAACTCTGGTATTCTTATTGCCAGGTCTTTTTCGATGGAAAGCATAACCAATGGTGATAACCTTTCTTGGGACATTCAATTCCTTGAAAGTGTCAATTCTTTCTCATGTTGAAAAAACTTCTCGTCTTTTGCTGACACCATAGGTACAGTTAATATTAATTTCAGAAGCTTTGTAGATTCACTAAATATTTTTTCTAGATTATCGCGAAAGATTCATTCTAGCAAACTCAGTCCCTAACAGTGATCCGAATTCCTCTTCAGCGTTGACTGAAGAGAGTTCGTAGCAGAGATTAGTGTTATAAAAAATGTACATTGAACACACTTTATTCACAGTTTATGCAGGAAAATTTAAAATAAATTGAGGAAATGTATCTGGTGCAAACAACACTACTGCCATAAGATATCCTGTAAATTTAAACTGGATTTTTTTTTTCGAACACTCTCCTGAATTGCCCTTTGCTTGTTTTGTCTAAGCCTTAATTTTTCCTCAGTTGAAAGCTGGTCAATGGTTTTTGTAACATGGTGTATTTACAGAAGTCATGGTATACAATTCCTTCAGAATTTGTAGGTTATTTACACAATTAAAGCACACACAATAAAATTAAACATAATAATTAAAAAACAAACCAGGTGATACAAAAGAGGTACTGGTATATGAATTCCGAATGTCACATATTCATACATCAACACACACACATGTGCGTAAAAGAAAAAAACTACATTCCAAATCATCCGTCTTGGTTGTTACACAATGCACGATGAACACAATATACTTCCACATAGGCGAAACAACGCTTACCAATGTGATGTGTTCTGGAAATGAAACCTCGAAACCCGCCAGATGAAGGATCAGCATGTAACAGAAGTCAAGAATCAAAGAACATCAAAACAAACAGCACTGCCAGTTCTACACCCAGAAATGTTAACTGGGAGGGGTCCAAAGTATTTGAGGAGGTCCAATACGTCTACATAATATGGAACCTGTCTTATACTGCACCCGAAAAGACGATAAGTAATTCTTACTTACTGTCACCTATATTTTTAGAAAAAAAATGATAGAACGATTATTTTTATAAGAAAAGAAGAGTACATGATGAGGCGTAAAATAAAATATTTAGCCTACATCAATCGTTTCTCTGTTAAACAAGTATAGTTCGTTAAGAAAGTCTACAAATGTTAGTCAAGTTTCGAAATTTTTGGGAGGTCCGGACCCGGTGGTCCCACCTCGTGGCTACACCCCTGAGCATTGCTAACTAGTCCCAAACTCAATGTGGCGTTCCCCATCATACAGTTTTATGTGGAAATTATCAAGAGTATAAAATATACTTATTTTATAAAAGAAATATGTTTATACTAAAATACTATCCAGAGGGGGGGAAGCGATTCTACATACTGACTTATTAATATTTGATTCACAAATTACTGTAGAAGAAGCCTTCATTATCAATATAAGCTAAGAATTAACTTGTAAATGCGGGTCTACCTTCATTTGTTTTCCCCTTTACTAGATATTTTCTTTTTTATTTTGTAATTCTGCAATCTCTCTCTCTCTCTTTTTTTTTTTTTTTAATTGTCATTATATTGATTTGCTTCAGTATGGTCCCGTAATTTAAAAATATGAATGCATAAAAACAAATTTCATTTGTTAATTGCTAGTGAAAGAAAATTCAGAAATCTTATTTAGCGCAAAAAACCTTCTCTTCACTGGAAACCGTGCTGTGTTGCAGAAGCACTGCAACGACCAGTCCCTTAAACTTCTGAGATAAGGGAAAGGAGACTTAACATTTGCTCCAATTGCCGCGCTGAAGGAATCTGGTCGTTGTATGCTCGCTGCAACACAATATAAATTAGAGACTCTGTGACGGATTATTTTTCGCTTTTTAAAACGGATTAACGGAACGAACAGTTACAGAAGTAAAAAATATGTTATATAAAGTGTATATATGCGAGTATTAAAAAGTATTTTTTCTGTTCTTTACTACTATTGATAACAATATTTTTTTTCTTGAAATACTTTGGTCGTTGTGCAACGCTGCAACACTAACATTAGCCGCCACTGGTCCGTTCCCTTTGAGTAAAATTAACTTGACAACTACGATGAAAAACACAGAACATAAGTTGAGGATCTTCAGTTTCACATGAGCTAAATGCCATCCGCTCACCCTTCAGATGTTCGCAGTCTCTCAAGTTAAATTCTTTAGATGCAGTAACATCCTCGCCTAGGAAAGCTGAGGAAACAAGACGTTGCAAACAATGTAGCCTCAGACACGTGAAGTTCGAGTGTCCTGAAGTGGGCAAGTTCTGTTTCCTCTATGGAGACAAAAATCTATGTGGCATGGTCTACCCCACCGAAGAGGTGCAATCTCTCTCTAAGTTCAGAACACTCCGTCAGGGACGGCTAAGGTAAAGGAGGACGTCGGCCGAAAGACTTAATTCAACCTAAACAATTGTAATCAATTACAGTTTTAATACAACTAGATACAATTTCGCCAGGGTATGAAGAACAATATCATAATCTCGACAATGAGTTGGTTAATATTCCGACCATTCATTCCCAAGAAAGTTCAACCGAAAGCAGAGCACATAATTCCATGCCCAGGTTCCCTGGGGAAGATTTCTCAGACCACGAGGACTCACTCTAATGTTCTCCGGATGAAGAGATTGTTGAGCAAACGTCAGTTCAAGAAGTATGGCATGCAGTTATGAAGCAGCTAGAACTGAGTACAGCTAGTATGGATTAAAAAGCTTCGATTTACCATGGGTCATCACCTTTCACTATATATTTCGGGTCTATGGCGTTTCTTCAAAAAAGTCAATGTAAGCTATACGTACGTTAATGCAGCTGTACCGATAGAGGCTTCACGCGCATATAAAATTTGTAATTTATTATATTATGCAACGAACCAGATTTTAGATTTGTTTCATTACAGAAAAAATAAACTCTGACATCTCTTTAAGTAGCTCCGTCTCGAATAAGAAAAATGTTCAATTTAGTATTTTATGTCAGAGATTATTTATGCTAAGAAATATCATAAGATGACCTTTTATTTAATGTAAAATTTTAAATATTTGTACCATACTATATTGTATCTGTACGATTTATTAATTATTATAATTGAACGTGTGTAATTCACTGAATGTTCAGAAAATACGTCTTATAAATTTATATCGTTAATTAGAGTGATTTCATATGCACAATATGTTAAATATGTATTGATTTCTACAGAATATAAATCGGAAATCTAATTCACGTTAAGAAGAAGAAGAAAAAAAGAGAGAGATTGTCTTGTCATGTTATATACATAGTTACGAATTACGTGATACTGTTTTCCAGTGATTTGATAATCTTATGGGAAATATAGATGTGTTGTAAGTTAATTAAAGATTAAAACTCTTCCTATAACAATTTTGAAGTTGTTGCGAAGAATTTAAAGTATAATTTTGCAATGTGTACGACTAAACAAGTTTAGGGTTCCCTCAAATGATTCGATCTCACCTTACAAAATACCATAATCCTTCTTTATCATTTTAATGTTCGAAACTGAGTAATTTATTGAACCAATGATATTTAATCCGTCTGAAAATTACTGATATAGTTATTCTACTATAATCTGTTTATTAACAAAGTATGAGTAAATGTGCCTGATAAATTCGCATCTGTACAGTACACAACCAGGTAAATGTATAGTTAATATAGTCATGGTGATGCTATGGAGGGAAACCGCCTTGTGAACGGGTAGTTCGAGCGAAGTAAATGCCGAACCCTCTTATATGTAATTATAAGTGCGTTAAATCCTTCATGAGTAATCACACTTGTGGTGCCAATGATAAATGTTACCTGTGTTGCTAATGTGGAATCCTAGACGCTTTAATGATGTATGGTATTTCTCATACGCTCTAATCTACATTGTCTGTATAGTTGTCGTTCTCAGTTTTAGGTGAGATTAGTTGTTCCTTGAAGTTTGAAATTACGTCAATCACAATCGGTTGTGTGTGTGTATATATATATATATGTACGTATCAAAAGAAGGAAAGAAAAGTATGAAGCCAGTGATTACCGTTGACATTCTGGAAACCACATTAAGGGATCTGGAAAAGTGATATCCTGAATACTTAAAATTTAAAGTCTACACTTCATCATCATTCGAAGACGTGATGTGTGAGGTTGTGACAATTAATACAACTCCATAAGGAAATCAATGAAAAACAAGGAAACGCAAAATCATAAGCTTAGAATGCAGGTTAAACCTTGGTTATTTTTTTAATATACACAAATTGTTTTCCATGAGCAACACTGTGAAAATTTTGCTCAAATAACCATACACTATATTCAAAGGTAATAAACATAATGAATAATTTCTACGACCTTATGCTGGCATTAATTTCTTATCCCCACGCCAAACAGTTGGCAGAGTTGTCCATGGATCATTATGGCGATTTCTTTTCGAGCGAATGGGATCTTTTGAACTTACATTTCTGACCTGGCCATCCACCCTGATGCTAAAAGAAAGGAGGAAGGTATCCTGTTGTTTTTGCTAGCAAAAGAAAAATAAGACGAATGAAAAAAAAGCCTATGATTGTAAATACTTTACACAAGCGTTCAAGAATATGTTCTGTCAAGTCCTACCGCTACCAAACATAATTTATGGAACGTAAAAATGTTTGACGGCTAACTTAGGCTAGTGGATCGATCTTGATTATTTTCACTACACGAGCGGATCATGGCCCAACTTAGGTTTTTATTTCATTTGTTTTCCGAACAGCGTGTGCTAAAGGGATTACTGACTCGCTATGACAGCTGTATACTAAAGTTTGTTTTGTTTATGTTTTGTGTATTGCTTTGTTTGTTCGCATATTGTGTGTTGTGATTATTGATTAAATTTCAGTTATTTTACGTTTTTGTTTACTTACTCAATCTCACCTTCATTCTTAATCTGTACCCCAAGTTCCCATATAAACATATTAGATTAAAGCTTCGATTTGGCGAAAAATGTTAAAATTATGGTACTTGCTGAAGAAAAAAAAAAGAAGAAAATATAGATACAACAAAGTCTGTTTTGGGAAAGGATTATTCAACATATGTAACAACAACATAAGATGTTTGTTTATTTTTAAGAAAATTAGTATATACTACTACTAATACGAGACCTGGGCAACTACAACGCCAGGTAAAACCAGGAAAATTACATTTTAAGTACATTTGGTTGTTTCAGGGGCGATATAGTTAACAGAATCTATTGTCACTACGAAAGTTATTGATTTGGGGATTTCTTAACATCCAAAGCTCCGCTCAGCCACTGCTAGAAATAATGCACGTAATTTAATATATCAACGTCTTCTCTTCAAAATTTTTAGTTAGTTATTTAAAATACCATCATATAATTTGTTTAATACAAGTTAAAAAATCGATATTAATAAAGTAAACATAATGTCTGCAAGTAATGGTCATTACAGTTTATTGATTATGAGATACAGTAACAATTAAAAAATGTCAACTATTGATACCATAACTATGCTAGTGATCTGTTCAGATAAATGTAATGGATTTTACTATAAGTGCATAGGTAAAGTTGATATAGGTTCACACGTTTCGACGACTGAAAATACTAATGCCAGCATCAAGTGTGATAATTTTAGTGTTTTTAGTCAACTCGAAATTTTCAGTCTAACATAGTTATATATGCATTTGGGTAGAGATTGTGAATGAGAGCGAGATTGAATGTTAACAAAAAGCAAAAAATAACTTAAATTAAATCAAAACATATAACATAAACTGAATATGCGAACAAAAAAGTAAAATAACACATAAATTAAATACAATAAACTGTAGTGTACAGTTGTCATAGTGGGGCACTATAGCTCTCCCCATCGTTATAAAAGAAAAAAATTAACTACATATAAAATTTTCTTCGACACTTTCATTACAGCCGCAGTCATTTCAGCTACTATCTCTTCTATCTGAATTTTATTACTATATTTATGGAGCGGTCGTTCTTTTTATTCCGTTCAACATTTTAAGTATTTTCAGTTTCTAAAGTTGTGTGTTCCAGCCGGCCTCTTGACCAAATTGACTAATACAACACAATTTCTCAAGATTCGCATAACTCTACATGGTTCTACAGAACACAGAAATGAAATTTAGTGACGCACAAAGTTTTACTTTTACAGAAACACGAACTTATAATTAGTAAACACAAACACTGTAACAATACTGCTCAATCTTTTTAATAATATTCGAACAATGAACATGATAACAATAAAATTCAAACTTTACAATATCTTCTAGCTTCAACTTTAAAGGTGCTGAGTAGCTTTTTTCTTTGTTCAGTTAATTATGTCCTCCCCTTCGCCATATCCATTTTTGATGCATTATTTTATCTACTTTTAGTATAGTTTCATCTGTTTAGAGTTCTAATACTGTCTTCTATCGGATTCCAGTGTTTTCGCCGTAGCACCTTATTCCATTTTCTTTGTTTCCTTTTCCGATACGGTTTTCAAGCAATGCTTTCCATCATTACTATTTCTCTAATTGCATTCTCAATTTTGAATCTATTTTTCAGCTTCTTCTCCTGAATTCTTCCATCGAATTTCCGATAAGTTGAAGATCTGATTAATCTTTCCTCCATGGATGAACAAACGAATTTCAGCCATAGCACAGGGTCTTTGAGTTTTCCTAACAGTCCACCTTGAAATAGTCCGTGTAACGTACTCATTTTCTAGCAAAGAGACTTTTCTTTGGTGTAGGCGCCACAAACATATATGTCGTCCTCTTCCTCTTTTTCTACAGCAACTACAACGATAGGATTTGACTATTGTATGATTCACAGCAATATATCTTAATCCTTCGTTCGTCCTTCTCATTTCGATTCCTCGACGAGAAATTAGCATTAGTGTTAACTCCTTCTAACAGGTGCAAAATTGACTGATCTTCATCATTATGACTGTTATTCAGTGATACTATCTCTTCTACCATTTCTCCAGTGTCTGTTGCGAGCGATTCACTTGTTTTCACATCTAATTTATCTACTCTTTCCTCTGTCTGGTCTTCCTTTCCCTTTAGTTCCTGTATATCGTTTTCCACATTTCTCACTCGTTCGTTCATAGCTCTTCGCAATTCAGCTCTAAACGTTACCATTTCCTGGGTGCTCCGATCCAGTTTTCGTCCAATTTTGGAAATTTCTCCAATCAGGCACCGAATTAATTCATTAATATCAATTCCTCCTCTTTATGAGTATTTTCCTTTCGAAATACCTCCTCCATTAAATTACTTATATCAGATTCTTTTGAATACATTTCACTTATTTTCTTACTTTGAAAATCCATCGTACTGTGTGTCGCATCATGAAGATTGTCCTTCATGTTACCCATTTCATTCATTCGATCATTTGATTCAATAGAAATTACTTTATTCTCTGTCTTCTTCGGCTCTTCCTTGTTTATTTCCTTCCTCATCATTTTTCCTTTTTCTTTTTAAACAACGATTCAGGGAAATTTCAACTCCTTCCACTTGCCACTTAAAACAATAACTATATTATACGTTATGTTTTTCAACTAAAATACACTTTTTTTCTTTTTATCTTTCAAAGATAACTTCATTGGTATTCAACTTATCATCTCCATATAACTTCATCATCCACTAAGGTATCTTTATTCATTCGACGCGTTACTGTGCAATTACTAAAATTCTGCTATCTTTCTTTCTGTGCGTCAGATGTTTCTTTTATATTACGATGCGACACTGCAAATTGCATATTTAGCTACATATATAAAAACAAAGCTGTAGTGCCCCGCTATGAGTGTGATAATTTTAATATTCTTACTCCACACTCGAAAATTTCAGTCTAACGTATTTATTTATATACGCATTTGGGTACAGATTGAGAATGAGGGAGAAATTGAATAAGTTAAGAAAAACGAAAGATAACTGAAATCAAATCAAAACACGTAACATAAACTAAATACGCGAACAAACAAAACGTAAAATAAAACATAAATTAAACACAATAAACTGCAGTGTACAGTTGTCATAGCGGGGCACTACAAAATTATGCCCAAAATGCAGTATCTCACGAGCTCGTCATGAGATACGGCAGAAAGGTGGAATACGGTGTGTGTATATATATACTCTTCATTAAAAATACAGAACACATGTTCCAGCGTTTTTGAAGATTTCCATTTTAAGGGGGTAGAGGAGCTTACCACATAAAAATGAATGTAACGATGTTTGATGGCCAGAGCCGTAACAAGAGATTTCGACGCTCCCTACATTTACCTTACCAACCCTTTTCCCTTTCTTTTTTTTTAATATATAAGAGAAGCAGCTTTTTTGTTACGCCACACTGAATTTTTATCACGCTGCTTGGACAGACCATTGCAACAGCCAAAAACGATCATCATGTATTCTTTTACAAATAAGAACTGTTTTCAAGAAGCTTATTTTGGACTTTTTGTTAAACTTGAAAAAAAAAAAAAAAAAAAACTTTGGTTGTACACAAATCCACTTGGAGAACAGTATGTAAATTTACAAGTATTTACCTTTCATACTACTGATAAGAAATGAAATACATTAGAAACTAAAAAGTTCGAAACGGGTGACAGTAATAATTGTAAACTTTTGTAATTTTATTCTGTATGTGACCACACAATTAGCATGTTAATTTCGATTCTTTTATAGTAAAAAAATATTTTGTGAAATGTAACGGAAATTCAGAAGGAACCCAATAAAGTGATGGAGAAATGTATTCATCCGAATAAATTCATTCAAATTGGAAGCATTTCATGTGTCAATGGAATAAATAAAAAAAATTAAAAAACACTGATAGTGTCCAGTCTGTGAGGAAGATGAAATTCATTGGGTTAAGTTCTGACTCCTTAAGCCCTTATTTTACAACTGCTTCAAGTTCGAAACTATTATGTTTCCCCTTCATTTTCAGTAATTCCGCACAAACTGCAGTTTGTGTGTGTCTTTTGACTCCTCTCATTTTCATACCTTCATTCTCACAGTCGTGTAGTCCGATTGGGAAGAAAAGCGTGATTAACTCATCACTATCAAAACACCGAACACGTATTTTAGACTTTGACCGTTTCTGATTTTGTAAACGATCCTGCCTACACAGGCTCGGCACCCTGTATATCACATCGTCATTAACAAATCATATATAATAATTTTCTTTAAGTAAGAGCAAACCTTGCTGTGAATGTTATTGAAACGTTGGGTTGCGAGCCAGTGAGCAATAAAATTTTTAACAAATCTATTTCTTTGCAAACTGACAATACTATTTATTTAAAAGGGCGCCAATATTTTTTCGAGGCGACGCATCGTTTACTCATTTCCAACACTTTTCCTTTCCTCTTGCTCGTTCGGCGTCTCCTTGCTATCAGCGACCGGGGCAACTGGCCGGCTCCCCCCGCCCTAGCTACGGCTCTGTTGGTGGCCAACTCCTAGATCGCTGCAACGAATTTAATGACTTTTAAGTGCCGTACTGAGCGGACCATAGCCTAACTATGCTTCGTATCAGATCATCGGCATGGGGGATGGAAACAGCTGACATGTAAAAAACTGACAAATAGTTTTCGAGATCGTGAAGATATAAAGATAACCAAGAAAATTATGTCGTTTTTGTAGAGATCTGTGTCCAATTGGCCCTCACACCGTGACTTGAATGCGAATGAAGGTAAGGCGAAGGTCAGTTGCTGGTATGGATATATCCAAAATACTACCTGGTTGTGGCAGAACTTGCGTAAGGACAGAGTGTGAACATGGAACCTCCACAGAACGTAGTAATAAGGGCGTGTATGCTGTACGAGTTCAAACTGGGATCAAACGCCGCTGCAGCAGGGCGGAAGATATGCCAGGCCTTTGGGACGCGGACAGTGCAGCGGTGGTTTAACATGTTTAAGGACAGTTACGAAACACTCGAAGACGCACCATGTGCCGAAAGAACAACACCTGTATAAAATGAAGATATTCAGGCAGCAATTGAAGCAACAGTGCGACCAGACATGTGAGGAACTGGGACTACAATTCAGTGTGAGTGGAGAACCCATTCGGTAGCACCTCCATCAACTTGAGAAGCACTAGAAGTTGGGTCAATGGGTCCCACATGATTTGACTACGGGCCAGAAGGCAACGCGAACAGACACCTGTGTTTCTTCGGTATCTTGTCTGAAAAAGGAGACATTTCTGGACAGGGTGTTGACCTGTGGTGAGAAGCGGGCCCTGTACGAAGTTCCAAGGTGCCGTCATCAGTTAGCATCCCATGAACCGGTCCCAAAATAGCCGAAACCACCACCGCATCAGAAGTACGTCCTCCTTGTGTTTGGTGGACTACTCGCGGCATCGTCCATCGGGAACTGGTACCAGCTGGTCAGAGCATCAATGCAACAACATACTGTCAGCAGTTGAGTCGTGTTCAAGAAAAACTCAAAACTCTGGAGCCAGCAATTCTGAATCGCAAATGGGTCCTACATCGCTAAGCCCCGCGTGGCTAGGATGACCCGGGACACCATTGTACGCCTTGAAATACTATTGCATCCACCATACTCCCCGGACATTGCACCGTCCGATTATCACCTGTTCCATTCCTTGGACAATCATCACCTTAGAGGAAGCCAGTTCAAATCCCTAGTAAAGATGTAAAATGCACTTGATACCTTCTTCGCTTCAGAGCCTACCAAGTTCTACCGCGATGGAATCCATGGCCTTCTAGAATGTTGGCAGAAGGTCGTCGATGCTGATGTGGACTACTTTTGGATCTTCCAGGTATATCTTAGCTGACATACTGATATTCGAAGGTGGTGGGTGAAAAAGTTGTTCCTAACCAGTAAAAATTTTGTACAAGATATTTCCAACAGTTACATACATTGTTATGAACTCATTCTTAACCCCCAGTTCGCTTTTCGGAACTCATAGTTTTTACAAAAGGATTGTTCATCACATCAAGAAAATCTGTAACACATCCGTCTCGCATAAAAACTATATCATTAAAAAAAACGAAATACGAAAACCTGACGAAAACTTTCTTTCAATTCTGAAATGAATGTTGTAAAATTATATTTTTCGTAAATATAAAGTGTTATAAGCCACTTGATTGTAATTGTATGGCCTTGAAGAAGTAACATAACAAATAAAAGGAAGTACATTCTTTATTCTATTCAAATTTTGTAAAAAGTTAGTGAAAATACAAACTAAAAAAGTTTATTTCAAAAGTTCCATTCATTTTAGTAGTTTCGAAACATTTGTACACAATTTAGTAATTTGCCATCACTTGTTTACACTAACTCTATTTTCTAATAGTTGAAATTCAGTAAACGCATATCACAATGAAGAAAAATAAATGTTTCTGCTTTTTCAGGTTTCATTCTACTTCTTAAATTATATGTCCACCAATACTAAAGAGACGTTCATTTTCAACTGATGATGGGAACCATTGAAATATTTCTTCACGAGTGGTACAAGTAAAGGAAACCTATTTGCATATTGTTTTTACCATGATAGAGGATCATAATTTCCTGGGTCTGCTGTCCTGACTGAGGATCTTCACCACTATTTGGAGTACGAGTAGTGTAAATCAAAGGCATACACATGCATAAAGAAATCGATTGTACAATTGATAATAATTTACCTCAAATTTAAGTCTAAAAGCGATGAAATGTAAGTGTCACTGTTAATATCAAAGAAATTGAAAATAGTTCGGAAAATGTATCGTTGTCCATTTGCCGATACTCCCAAGTAGCCGATATCGATATATCGGTACATCTCTATCAGTGAAGCATACACTATAAACAGTGATGTTTGGTGCTATTCGAGAACGAGTTTGAGCTGAACACATGGTTTAGAAGGAATGGTGATGCACCGGCTATTATTTATGAAACAGGATTTTTCTAGTTAGTATAATATTGGGAGAACTATTTATTCATGAATAAAGCTACCGAACTATATTTATCACACTGAAATTTCACGTCTTGCGAGCTGTTCGTATTACTTTTTTTTCTTCTTCTTTTTAAATCGTTGTTCAAGGGAAAAAATGAAATGAAATCTTTGAGTTTTACGTCTCGCGACTACGCCGGTTAGACCAAAGGAGACGGTGATGATGAGTAATGAATGAAATGGTGGAATGAAGAAAGTGGGAGGAAACGGGATAACCCCGAGAAAATCCACGCACACGGTGTTTGTCCACCACAAAGTTCACTTGGCGGGGGCTGGGATTGAACCCGGGACCCCAAGCACCAGAGGTGAACGCTCTACCACTGAGCCACCGCGGCCTCTGTTGCTCAAGGGAATTGTGACCCTTATGTATATAGTCTAATATGTTGTTCATATTTTTCATTCATCCTCTTTTGTGTGCTGTGAGAGATCTGGGTTCGATTGCCGGCGGGGACTTACATGGTTCGGATCCCACGTTAAGCTGTACGTCCACGTCTTATATAGCCTTGCTGCTGGAAGGGATGCTAAACTGAAAATCAAAGCCTTTGTGTTTATGTTTTCTTATTGTTCTTCGTGTGCCATTTATAGCAGTCGAGAAATATCGTGGTTCTTGCTGCAGCTTTTTCTGTTTATTTTATACAATGCAAATTCCAAGCGTTAATAAATTTAGAACTGTGTTACTATGAAATGCTAAATCTATCAGTATTTGAATCTGCCAATGTTTAAAATAATTGTAGAAACTTGACAGTCTGAAACATCATGATATCTATCCGATTCGATTCGTGAGGAACTAGTCTTTAGTGATGATTAACGAACTGTTCTGAGGAACCAGTCCACTATGATTCGATTCCTTGAATGAAATGACCAAACTAAAAACCTGACTTGCATTTAATCCAATTCAGGATACGCCGAAACTAGAGGAGTGTCCGTAGCTGCAGGTAATGTGTTCATATGCTAACATAAAAGCATAGGCTCCCATCTGTGGAATGTATCTACAGGCGCGTTAGCAATTGTGGGTATACCGTGTAAATGAAGACCATATATCTTTGTGCTACGCATTATGGTTCGCTTTGTACACAAACGGGGACAGAGGTAAAAATGCTCACCTGTGGTGCTGGCCAGTGCTTAAAGTGACATCAGATGAGGTGAAGGTATGGAACAAATATGACCATTTAGAGCAGTAATTTCGACATAACCCTAAAGAGCATCTCTACTCCTGATATTTTTGCACCATTTTTGACGTGAGAATCTATAGGAAGAGAGAAAGAGAGGACTAATATGTAAATGTTTTACCCCCCAGTATCATCAGCCTAGTATTCAATGAATATTGTTTTCCGTTGTATTACATTGTATTCCACTAGTATTTAATAATTCTTTCCAATCTCATTTCTATTTTCAAAAGCTTCTTCTGGTCTCGTCTCATCTCGTGATCAACACTAGTTTTCTTGTAATTGTGAACACAGAAGTCCAGACAATATGAAAATAATAATTTTGATTAAAAAAAAGTCCTGTCAATGCCAGGGGCGGATCCAGGTTAAACATCTTAGGCGAGTGGTAAGATAGTTAGATTTTTTTCAGGGGGTGGAATTGCTCTCCGAAATGTTGAAAAAAATTAAGAGCATAAATTATGTAATTGAATAGAGTGATAGGGAATTTTATTCACTTTCGAAGCAGCAGCAACGAAATATTTGATAGTACAAATATATTTGTTGCCTCAATGCTAACATCGTATTTATTTCTGTGTAGACTGTGTTGTCTTCTGCACGCAAATTACAATTTAAATCAGCTATTTATACCGGTATGCCATACCAGCAACTTTTCGAACTTTCGGATGCATAACCGGCTTATACCGCCTCACTTTAAGCACTGGTGCTGGTTCTTGATTCGATCACAGGCCACGTCATTTGTGGTTAATAACATTGTGTTCATTAAGTTTTTGGGTTAATTTCCAAAGTTGGCGTCCGTTTCCTGCAAAATTTTTAAAATTTACAGGGAAGATATGGGTAATTTGATCGTTTGTGCGCTTGATAATATATAAGGATCTCGAAAAATATCTTTATTTGTTATATATAAACGGTTACAAACATGAGACTATTCGGCGAGCGGAGGGAACTACTTGGCGCAAGGTAACAGAATAGTTGCATTGTGGGAAACTAACGAACATTTATATTATCAACATGGCGGCAAATATACCGAAACGATGCACAGGATGTGAACTGACTGTGATAAATTTCACGAAGCAATACGTTTATAACGAGCAAAATGTTCTAAAACTATGTGAAGAGCATGAATTAATGAACCTAAAAACAAATTGTGTTAAGTGTGGAAAGGAGATGACAAAAAAAAAAAAAAAAAAAAAAAAAAAAAAAAATAGAGAAAGTTATTGTTTTCAATACGATCCGGAGTACTAAGGTAAGTGCTATAAAGAAAAAAAAACCTATATTAATTGGAGTTCAGTGTTAAGACTGAAAACAACGTGCCCTGCGGGGCTCTAACCCGCCTTCACTCACTAACGCTCACTCGGCAATACTCCGTGAATTAAATAGTAAATTTTGTTCGAACGTCCAAGAGTACCTCTGTTGTATATGCAAACCAAACCTAACCTCTCCCCTACCTCACGATGTAATGAAAGGAACCCTAAGGTCAGTTAAGAACGTACGAATTGAAAAATTATTTATTTTATCAGCCTTTATGAAGATTTTGCTCGAAAAGTATCGGATGCCCAACTTCCGAATAAATGCCGAGCTGTTTGTTAGGACCCTCCCATATTATTATCTGAATAAACTTTAAAATGCCCTCTCTAGTTGATATTCGTATGACATTTACTCTCTCCCCAAATCCATCGACGGCTCCGACTTACAACCTCGCTAATGCGTGTACAGACCACTGCTGACGCGCCTGTCCCCTACGAACTAACCCCCCATTATCACATCAGCCCCTCCTGCGCCCCTGACCTGACACGGTTAACATTCGTGGTTTTTAGTGGCCATATATCACAAGTTGATCTGTGTTTTATGCACTTTAGTCTTTATGCCATATGTCCACACTGTATTTATACCTATCAGAATTACAAATAACGAACTGTATCACTACTGAGTGTCAGTCATTACTAAGCGATTTGGGGGAGAAACTAAATAATACCTGATACTATTAGGGACAACGAAGATTAATTGTAACACAGTGGATTCAAATTTCCCTCAGCTAACCCAACGTTGTTGTGCTCTAACGTTTTAAAGCGGTCCTATTTATCAGTGAGCAACGGACTGTATATGGTCAAGTTTATGTCATCCCACTAATTCTTACATAATCATTAACTTGCATTAATCTTCTCCTTTAATCTTCACTATATAATTGTGAGACGTAAAAGGAGTAAGAGTTTGAAACGATATATTCTTGGCAACGTACCATGTAAATAACTTCACTTAATAAGATAACAAACACTATTACGTATAACAACTGAAAATCTTACGAGGATGAAAGATTTCGCCTATATGTGTAAGACGAGTTACACCAACCACGGAGAAGCTCATAATACTACCAGTATCATCCGTATCAGTTATGTGTACGCAGGAAACAAGAAAAAAATGATTACAAATTTTAACATGAATGTGAGCAGAACTTCCATTCCTTAGAGAAAGAAAAAAAAAGTATGCATAAAATACTAATAATCAAATGTAAAGGCAGACATTAAAGAACTTTTTATAGTATTAAGCTCACAAACTTACCTGATATAATGATTTTTTTTCACTATCCATTCACAAAATAATCACTGATCAGAAATACATCACATCTGTTACAATGTTCAAACTCGACATAATAAAATACTTAATTTCATTTCGAGACATTTATTTTGTAAATCTCAGAAATACTATGGCATGTTTCTTCTTTTTCTTTTAAAGTTTCTGGTGATACCAACACAAAACGTTGTAAAATCCCCTTTAGTAAAGAAAAAAATCCCATTTTTCTATTTAATTTTCCGTACGGAAAATCACATCATTACATCACTACTACGTCAAGACAAAATAACTACTGAAACAATTATTATCGAAAATAGTCACAATCATTCGTGCTGGATTGTGCCGTTTAACATTTCATTTATTATCAACTAGAATAAATAATAAACAAAATAAAGTGGCGACGCTAACTTGATGGTCAAGTCAAAATCGTCAGCAATAAAATATTTCTAAACTAATTTCAAATTATGTTGAATCAGTTGCGCTACGTTTGTGCTCAATTGTGCTATTGACATTTTTCATCTTTCTAATCAGGCTTGTCGGCAAATGAAAATCGCCATTACGTAAAATGTATCTCAAAAGTAAAAAAAAAAAAAGTTTCGATTGTACTACACTTGTGATGGATTGTACCGTACAAATTTTTATTTATAATTTTAATTGGAATATATAATAAACTAAATAAATTGGCGATACTAATTTGATAGTCAAATGGAAAATCGCCACCAATCGACATAGTTCCAAACTAATTTCAAATTACCTTTAATCAGTTGTGCTTCTTTTATCCTGTTAAGATTTATCATTTTTCGTATCAATAATCAGAATACTAACCAAAAATTAGCTGTCGATATTGGTTTCACGTCAAGTGAAAATCGCAATTATGTATCAGTGTTGGGTAAGTTACTTGTAAAAATGTACAAGTTACTTTACTTTACTTTAAAATATAACATGTTACTAACGCGTTAATGGCACAGAAAAGTAAATGTTATCCTACTTCGAAAGTAGTGCGTTACTTTTAGGTCCGAAATTTCAATATGTAAAAAAAAAATCCTATTCAATTTTCCGTATTATTATTATTATTATTATTATTATTATTATTATTATTATTATTATTATTATTATTATTATTATTATTATTGTTATTGCACATCCTGATTTTCCTCAATCATCGGAAATACTTAGAACTGTCGATTGATAATCTTAGCACTGCTATAACTTCTCATGCGGACAATTATTCTATTGGAAATTTGATGTGCTTTGCTGATTTTATAAACGCAATATTGCACGTTCTGAATCGCTTATAGATGCAAGAACAAATTCTTGCTTGACAGCTATATAAACATTTTCTTATAATGTAACACTAACTGAAATGCCATACTGCGTTCTAAAAAAATGGCTGCTTATTATTCTGCTAAACTAATTGTAATTCAACAACAATATTGTTATGGGAAGTTAAAAATACAGAATGTAGAGAAGCATTACACTTCAACTAATAAAATGAGAACACATGAACTGGAGGTGAATCAAAACTTGCCAGTAACTCTAAAATCGATACACGCTTTTTAAAACTAGTTGCATCAAACGCTATAATCAACGGAATTCTAAGACACGTAAACTGATCTGAAAGAACTCCAATATTACATACCATCAACAACCTTTTTTCTAGTAATAAAGTAGGCCTGTTCATCAGAACACAGTTTATTCAATTAACCCCTTACTGTATATCGTTAATAATGGCATCCTAGTTGGTGATAAATATTTCCCGCCGGGGCATTTCAGACACTTTGCTTTTAAATTCTGTCCACCATCCCCCTCAGCTCTTAAGAAAAAGTATTCTTTCAAATGTTTGAACGGTAAAATATTTTCGTTCTCCATCTTTATAAAAACAACACCAAAGTAAAATGGAGTACCATTGGTTTCGTAGTTCAATCATTGAATAGATTGATTTGGAGCTGTCAAAATCTATGAAAAATTTTTCCAGGTGCTTGCAATCAGTACATGTGATTTCTCTAAAGCTTATCTTCCAAAAACAGGAAATAGCACTAAGATCTTATCTGTTTCTTTGTATGTCGGTGACTTAATGTCGGTCACTGACACAGTTCATGCTGCATTGCTCCATTCTGAGAAATTCACTTACAAGAAAGAAACATTTGTCTCCGAGAAAATATAGATATATTGTAGTTACTCATCCGAAGTGTAAGGCCAGTTTTAGACGAAAGCATTTATCGTAGCATTTCTCGTAGCAGATGTGCTGCCAAAAATCTCGTATAATATTCTATGGCATCAAAAGTATATTGTGCTCTTACACGGTAGCATTTTGATAAGCATTTTGTCGTGACGTAGCAAACAAATCACTGGAAAAGAGCGCACTTATGGCTCCAAAACTAAAAACAGATATTTCAGTCACTATTTCTTCTAAAGCCCTTTTTCGCATATGGTTATTATGATACAAAGGACTTTTAACGGTGCAGTTATACTATACAGATCCATAGATTTTAAAATTTACAGAAGAAATTTCTAATGTTTTAATAGAGTAGTGTATAAGTAATGGAAATATGGTGTGCACTTACATCTGAGATGCGTATTTATGTGGAAATATAGAAATTAAAGTCGAACCTGAAATGCACGTAATTTTCAATAAGCTGCCATAAAATTTTGACAAGTCTGTAATTTCCCCATTTGGTATCGAAAACAGAACCCAATCATCCCCTTCAGGGCTTCTAACCCATTCCCATTACTGCTGCTACTACTACTGCTACCACTACTACTCCTATTCCAACTACTACTACTACCCGTTCCTACTCCTATTTCTACTACTATTACTACCCGTTCCTACTCCTACTCCTATTCCTACTACTCAGGGGCGGATCCAGGACCGACTTCTGGGGGGGCGGTGAATTGTCATACTGCAACTTTTAAGGGCTCCAAACTTTGGGATTATTTTTATTTTTATATAAAATAAAAAAGTTTCCTCTTCTGGGGGGCGATCGCCCCGATCGCCCCCCTCTGGATCCGCCCCCGCTACTACTACTACACCTACTGCTACTGTTACTATTACTAAGTACTCCTACTGCTACTACTTCTACTACTATTACTCTTACTACTACTACTACTACTATGAATGCACCTACTACTACTTACTCCTCCTCCTACTACTACTACTTATACTATGGATCCGTATAGTAAAACTACACGTTATCACCTGTTAAAGTGAACCTGCACCGGAGAATGCAAGAGCACACCTATAAATGAAAAAAAAATTCAATGAAATTCTGTGCAGGGCCGGCGCTAGCAGTTTTGCCGCCCTGGGCGGTACTTTCACATGCCGCCCCTTTAACCCGCAACCTTATTTTGACAGAAAACGTTCAAGTCTCACGGAAAAGTAGGATGCCCCGTTTAAAAACATGTATGAAATGTAAAAGTAAACAAAAAATTGAACTACCTCTCTCGAATGATTACGTAATATTTAAATGACTCCATATATAACACAGTATCCAGTATGCTCGATTTCGCTGTATACCTGTGATATACAGCAGCGCATACAGAAAATATTTTTTTAAAAAAAAGTGCTTTAGTCACAACCAAGAATTTTAATTTTTAAACTTATTTTATATCAAAAGGTGTTTTCAATAGAGTTGGTTGGTTGAGTTGATTTTTAGTTTAGCGTCCCTTTCGCCAGCGAGGTTATATGAGACGTGGACCTACTGATTAACGTGGAATCCGAACCACATGAGCTCCCGCCGGGAATCGAACCCGGGTCTCCCACGCCAAAGGTGTTTCCAATAGAGTATGAAGCATGAAAATAATAGTGAATCAGCTTTACGGCAAAATTTAGTGATTAGTCTAAGCCTTATGATGTACTAGAACACAATAGTGATACATGAATTTAACATACCTTAATTGAAAGAAACTTTTCTTGCTTTGATATGAGTAAATTTGTGTATAACATTCGCGTAATCCAATGTTTCAGCCAATTCGTGTTGTTTCAAACATGGAAGACGTAGATAGTTTTTAATAAGCTTAAGTTTCGTCGAAAACCTTCTTTCTCCATTTGCCACGGTTACCGGTAAGGTTAACAAAATCCTAAGTGCAACACTAACGTTGGGAGTAAAATCATGTTCCTTAATTAAAGTTTCTTTTGTTGAACTTTTACGCTTAACTATAGCGGACAACACTTTTAGTTCGTCTTTCAAGTCACTGGAGTTAATATCTTTTGATTCTTCGTGTGTTAAAATGCCGGCAAGTTCAGTACCTTTTCAGACAAAAGTTCAGGTGACATATCTTTAAGATTACTTATATCGTAATGAAAATCGAAATACTCGATGTGATGTTTAAGTTGCTCAAACTTTTCTCTTAAAGCTAACACAATCACGTCTAGAAGTTTGTAATAAAAATCGCTCTTGTATCTTATTTGTGGATCTTCAATAGCTTCATCCTCTGCCTCGTACTGAAATTGTTTCTTCCTCTTTCGACTTCGAGCTTGCATTGTATTACCTATCCGTGGGTCATCCATGTCTAATGCTAATGATAACTCCATATCAACTAAGTAAGATTGAAACTTTGCATCATTTCTGCTCCTCTCAAAGTATTCAGATATATTGTCAAGAAACCTCAACTGCATCCAACACACGAGAATCAATGCTTTGGAGACTTTTAATTACTATGTTTATGTGGAGTAAA
Organism: Thermobia domestica; assembly: GCF_964235325.1. NCBI lineage: Eukaryota > Metazoa > Arthropoda > Insecta > Zygentoma > Lepismatidae > Thermobia > Thermobia domestica. The sequence goes on from NC_137455.1 coordinate 330,087,794, forward strand.
AAATCATACCAAATAACTAGTGAGTAAAGGAAAGGAAAGTTATGCAGCTGGTTTGCCATACACAGAGCATCGACGGCGACCATTCTATCTGTTCTATTGCCATTATTTATTTGAAGTAAGGCATCATAAACTTTCCCTGTTTGATACGAGAGACTCGTATCTGAATGGAGTCGGAGCATCAATTCGGCTCTCGCATCTTGTGGTGCTCAATGGTTTTAAAGTGAGACTGCTAATATGTTCCTTTAGTATGGCCCAATGTTGAACCGATGCAGAAAAAAAATCTAACTTTTTTAGCTATACAAAAAATGGAACGGCGTACTGAAATGTGGCTGCATCATTAACGAGAAGGTTTACTGAATGATATTGCAAAGAACATAGAAGACTCGGGAATTTATTTCTAAAATTCTCTTCTGAATACCTGAATGTTTGCTTTTCATATTGGAAACATTGTCATATCCTTGGCCCCTTATGTCTTCGATAGGAATGTTAATTTCTTTTATATGTTTAATTATTACTTCTGCCAGTCCTAGAATAGTGGTGTCTGTTACCGCTACGAAACCAAGAAAGTGTTCTCAAATTTTTACAGGGCATTCTCCATTACTGTATGTAATTTGTACATGAACGATTATTGCCATTTGCTCGGTACCAGAAATATCTGACGTACACTCTAGTATTATACTATAATATTTTGCAACTCTCAACAAAGACAGCATTTTACTTTTTATTTGTTCACTAAGAATCTGAATGATTCTAGTTTGGACATCTTTTCCTAAGTAATGGTGGTATTTATTTGGTTCTCAAGTGGGAGTGTACTTTTGCATACTTGGAATGGAGCGTTAGAACATTGTTGAATAGAAAACATATAAAATATACCTTGATAATTTTATCCACCCTAGCTGAAAATCTTATCTACGTCGCTGCAAGGGAAATATTGAACGATACCTGTTTGATAATTGAAAATGAGGAAAAATGCTCCGAATTTCATGAGTGAGAATTTTCCTAAATGTGAGTGAAGTAAGTTCAATTATATTCTCAGATGAACACAGTTTTATTTTTCCATGTGGGCCCATTACGAAGCATTATATTTTGATGGTATTCTTTTCCTTTTCAATTTTTGCCGCCCATTAGACTTGCTGCCCTGGGCGGTGGCACGGCTCGACCCCCCCTCGCGCCGGCCCTGATTCTGTGTGTATCTGTATAGTGAAACTGCACGCTTTTAACTTTGTACAAACAAGGATGTTTCTCATATTTTTTAATCAACATAATAATAGTATCCCTACTCCAACTCATTTATCTTTACTACAATTCAATTTCCCACACATCGCTTCCTTTTAACACACCACGGCGCTGCAATCGGAGCAGAAATGCTGGGGAAAATGCTACGAAATAGAGCAGGTTCTATCGACAAGAAATGCCATAGGATATGCCATGGCATGGGAAATGCTATAGCATTTGCTACTTTACACGGTAGGATATCGATGATACGATTTTTGCTACGAGAAATGCTACCATAAATGCTTCCGTCTAAAACTAGCCTAACACAAACTTGGTAAGTTACTTAAAAATTGTAACGCGTTACCGTTACAGTTACTTTGGAAAAAATGTAACGTGTTACTAGGAAACGTTACTTAAAAAGTAACGCATTACTTGTGACGCGTTACCTCCGTTACTTTACATCCCAACACTGCTAACTATATGGCCTACGGAACCCGAAGGTTCAATGCAGCGTTCACAAAAGCTCTCCACTGACTTCTATTTTTTAGCCAATTGGATCCAGTTTCTACTTTGTATTATTTCTGCAAGATCCATTTTAGCCTAGCTGGCATAAACGTTGGACGTAAAACTCAAAGGTTTCTTTTTTTTAGTATTCTCCTCCATCTGGGCCTAGGTCTTTCTAATGGACATTTTCCGATTGGTCTTCCAGTTAAGACGTGGAAAGCATTTCTAACTTCTTCCATTATGGCTACATGACCTGCCCACCTGAGCCTCCTAGACTTGAAACCCTAACAATGTTTGGCAAACCGTATAAATTATGTCTCGTTATAAAGTTTCCGCCATTCATCATTCTCGTTCCTCTTGGGCCCGAATATTCGTCACAGGATCTTGTTCTCAAATACTTGCAGACTGTTTTTCCCTCAAAGTAAGAAACCATGTTTCACAACCAATCAAAACAACAGACATGATTATCGTTTTATATATTTTAAGCTTCAAATTCTTCGACAGAATTCGCGACGACAAAAATTTTGAACTGAATAATAATACGTATTCCTTGCTTTTAGTTGACGTCTAATTTCTTTGTGAATATGGTTTTCGTCCGTTATTATTGATAATAGATATTTGGAACTGCCACTTAATCAATGATATTCTAAGGCTAGTTTTAGACGGGAGCATTTATCGTAGCATTTCTCATAGCAAAAATCGTATAATCGATATCCTACCGTGTAAAGTAGCAAATGCTATAGCATTTCCCATGCCATGGCATATCCTATGGCATTTCTTGTCGATGGAACCTGCTATATTTCGTATCATTTTCCCCAGCATTTCTGGTCCGATTGCAGCGCCGTGGTGTGTTAAAAGGAAGCGAAAGCTTTTGTGCCAAATATCCATGCCCTTTGTTTTGAGTAGAAAATTGAACTGTAGTAAAGAAAAATGAGTTGGAGTAGGGATCCTATTATTATGCAGATGGGAAAATATGAGGAGCATCCTTGTTTGTACAAAGTTAAAAGTCCTTTGTATCATAATAAGCATATGCGACAAAGGACTAAAAGAAATAGCGACCGAAATCTGTCTTTAGTTTCGGAGCCATAATTGCGCTATTCTCCAGTAATTTGTTTGCTATGTCACGACAAGATACTTATCAAAATACTACTATATAAGCACCATATACTTTTGATGCCATAGAATATTATACGAGGTTTGTGGCAGGACATCTGCTACGAGAAATGATACAATAAATGTTTCCGTCTAAAACAAGCCTAACGCATTCATAATTTGCCGTATTACGATCCCGACGAATTTCCATGTATTTAGTTTTCTCTGCGTTTACTTCTAAACCCATTTCCATCCAAGCGTTTAATAAGACCTCTGCGTTTCTTTATATTGTTCTATCATCCCCTATTAAATTTACATTATCAGCATACGCCATACCCATGCCGTAAACGTCGCCAACACCTAGTGCCCCACTTGCCGGTAAGTGTCGACCGTCGCTATAACGATGCGTCAAAGGATTGCCGCTAGTATGCCACTGGCGGAAGGGTTTTGTCTAGTCGAGATATCTAGAGTCGAGGTGTTGGAAGTTAGCACCGCGTAAAAGCGAGGACTTCATTTTGTTCCGCGCTTCTTCGATTCGTCTCGGAGAATCATGAAGGAACTACCACGAACTATCACAGTCATGTGCATGCTCTTATTATTATATATAATAATAAGAATAATATATATAATAATAATATATATTATTATATATAATAATATATATATGAGAATAATAAAAATAATATATTATTTTTCCTGGTAAATTGCTCCTAAAATGAGCTCCAAAGGTCAAGAGTAATCCTTGCCTCTACATCATGAAGTGAAAAATCTTGAGATGAATACGTATAATAGCAGTGTTGCCACACTTGGTACAATTGTACCAAATTTAGCCCCTTTCGTCATTCATCGGCCCGTTGGTACCACGTTGGCATTTTCAGCCCCTTTTCTGAAAACGTTGGTACAATTCTACCCAATTCAGCACCATTTAACTAATACTTGCTGTTATAATACTTATAATTATTAATAATGTGTTATGATGTCTAGGTAAGATTCTACGACCCTGGACCGGTTTTAGATTTTTTACAAATATCAGTTTATTTACCTTATATTCTTCTTATAGTCTATTATCCTCCTTCGGTAGTAAATATAATCGAGAATAAGACGCAATAATTTATATAATAATAGTTTATTATAACTACACACGAATTCTGAGATGACCGGTTTGTTCCTCGTATTATGCATTTTTTCATATACCGTTTTGGTTTATTGGTCACTTTGAAATAGAGGCGCGTTTGGTTTCCTTACAATACATACCGAAAACGATAACTGTTTTCCCTTTTAATTTGCGGCTATACTTTCTACTTGCTAGAAAAGTTTCATCTACTTCCACGGTTATTCCAGAGTCTTCTATTTGAGTGTTTTTAAAATGTAATTTGTAGAAAGAGCACTTTCTTGATTTTGACTTTTGGAAGAGGTAGGGAGGTGTTTTAGAGCTTTGCCCCTTTTAGTTTCGTGTTATAGAGCTATGTATTACATTTGTATAACATAATGAATTCAGCTCTTTTGGTTTAAATTTGGTACTATTTTTAGCCCACTCCAGTGCTAGGACTGTGGCAACACTGTATAATAGTATGAATTTAGATGGCAACTGTCGCCGATCATTTGAAAGTGAATAAGGGAGAAACATGAAATAAAGTAAATAGACGCGCGTCATTTTGTTATAAAACTACATGGCGAGCGAATTTTATTTGAACCCAAACGGTTATCGTCGAATATACATGGTACAGGATCACTTAGATTACCCAAATTAAAAAGATTTCAACGATTTATCCCTCTAGAAGCGACGTTCTCTTCATCGCCTCCGTGGCCAAGTTAGAAGAGATGCGCCTGGTAATCAAAAGATAGGTGGTTCGCGCCCACTGCGGTTACTTTATTTATTTATTTATTTTTTTACGTTTTGAAACTTTTTTTAGACACCTTAATGTAAACAAATTACGCATATAAGCGATTGAATATATTTTGGGGAAGTAATTTTGTTGTTCATTGGCGTTTCGTCGCGTTTCTGCCGCTGGAGGTATAATTTTCAAAATGGAAGTGGGGCCACCGGGGATCGTCGCTGCAAGGCCGCCAATATTTGGTGAGATGTCGCTAGTTGCCCATCGATGGTCCACCGATGGTTAAAGCATTTGGTGAATACCTTTCAACTCTAGGCCCTAGTTATTATCTCTGATTTTCCTTATAGCGTAGTCCAGGACAAAGTTGAATAACAATGGTGACAACGCATTTCCTTGCTTCAGACCATTCTCGACATGAAAATTCTTGGACAAACTTGGGCCTGCTTTCAACTGCAATTAAATAATAAGAGAATCAAATTGGCGACTTTGAATTGACAGTCAAGTGAAAAGCTGAAGTTAGGGAGGGCCCGATCCAACCATTTCAAGTCTACCGTGAAAATTTTAGACGGGGGAGCAGCAAAAATTTATGGGGAGGGCGGCTCCCCTAGATACGGGCCTGCTTAGGGCGATAGCAACCAAGGCTCTTGCAGCCAAGGTATATATAGGTGCCTCTCAATGACAAGCTGTCTAATGCTTCTTGTAGACAATCCAAGAAAGCTTGAACAAGACCATTCAAAACCTCAAATTTACACGTTCAAAGGAGTAGTGTTCAAGACACTTGAACAAGAGTCTCGAACGGACTTGGAACAACTTTTACACGATCATAGAGGTATTGAATCTGTTTTATATTTTTGTTAATAGATGGCAGTCCAAAACAAGAGACTGTAACTATGAAAATAAATGAAAGCGAAACTGCGTAGTGATTTAGTTCAGACCTGCGCATGAATAGCTATAATATTAGCATATTTTTCGTAACTTTCTGCAGGCATTTATAATTTAATAGATTATTTTAAATAATTTAGAAAACAGGTCAATTGATTTTGCAGCAATCCCGTCGAATTTTCACTTAAGTAGTTTGTCCCTTTTACATTAAATGCGAGTTATGTTAGGTAACGTTAAAAAAGTTAAGTGCTGCTTCGGTATAAAATCGTTCCCTATGCTAAGCTTTTTTTAAAAAAATCTGGTTCTTCAAATGGCGTGCTGATGACAGAACCACACTCAGAAAGAAAAAATCGAACTGTTTCCTAAAATTATGTGTATCACGAGGCAATGACTGCCTTTTAATGTTATTTATGTTTTAGCATCGAAGACTGTTTAAAGAAAAGGCTGAAAACAGAAAACCAAACGAAACAATGATATTTTTCAGCTACAGGACTTACTGCCCATATCTGCATCAGACTTTCCTCACAAATCTATCTCTGTGTGTTGGTACTGATTAAGAATAACCGATCAAACGAGTAGTAATTTTACTGTTAAAATGTGTGAGTGTGTGTGAAGGAGAATTATCTGAGATACCGTAATAATTCCCACTGTCGCAACACGCCTGCATAATGTAGGAAACCAGTATTTTATATTTAAAAGTTTAATGTTACCAGTATCAAATAAATACAAGAACTATAGTTCAGTTCAAATGAGTGAATACGATGTCAAGGGTTTGTTGCACTATTCTCATTTATACATGATTCTTATTCTTGTACTATAACCTCCGTCGATGACGCGCCTGCTCCGTGCGGCCGTACTTTCCCGTGGATCCCCTTCAATGCTCCTGCCCCGACACTGTTAAATAGCATCTCGATTTTTATTTATTATTATTATTGCACAGTCTTGTATGTAGCATATGTTGGGATGCACATTTGCACCTTATGGGCAAGCACTAGTAAAATTAATCTGCACACGTGAAAGCAATCTCTACCTTAATTCTTAACTTCTCAAATACTACGTGTGGATTTCGTGATAAAATAATTAGATTACAATAGGATAACATGTAATAATTTCCAGGATACTTCAGTTTGCGAGCATATTATCAATCTGTACACAATTATTTGATATTATCAGAGATTAATAACAGTACAAAACGTCTTATTAAATCAAGAAAAGGCAGTTATATATTTTTTATTTAATGGACTCTTCCTTAATCTACACCCGGTATTCTTGTATATTAAATTCTCAAATTAATACTTACACTTCTCATTGCGTCAAAATTTAACAAAAGTAATGGGCATGCAAGCATTATGACTATATAAATCGTCAATAGTATCAACAAAAAATACTAACAATATCTTCCGGCGCAAATATTAGCTTTGTTTATTATAATACACACTTGGATTATGGAAAAGAGTAACGAAAAGATATTTATTCAACTACAGCTCTGTCTCACGACGCCATCCTACTTGTTTCGTATTTTCTTGCACTCAAACTCGAACGCTGATTGGCTATTGAATGCTCTTGAATTGTATATTCTAGTCTGTGTTGAATTGGATTGTTTAGAACACGACCGAAACGAAATTTATTGAACGAAACTATTGAATTCAAGAGAAAAATGACGTCAATGCTGATGTCTTTTTCATCAAATAGTCTTGAATGGTCTTGAACAAGACCATCCAATACCTCAAATTTACACGTTCAAAGGAGTATTGTTCGAGACACTTGAGCAAGAGTCTCGAATGGACTTGAAACAACTTTTACACGATCATAGAGGTATTGAATCTATTTTATATTCTCGTTAATAGATATCAGTTCAAAACAATAGACTGTAACTATGAGAATAAATGAAAGCGAAACTGCGTAGTGATTTAGTTCAGACCTGCGCATGAATAGCTATAATATCAGCATATTTTTTGTAACTTTCTGAAGGCATTTGTAATTTAATAGATTATATTAAATAATTTAGAAAACAGGTCAATTGTTTTTGTAGCAATCCCTTTGAATCTTCACTAAGTAATTTGTCCTTTTTACATTAAATGCGAGTTAGGTTAGCTGACGTTAAAAAAGTAAAGTGTAAAAGTTTTTAGGTATAAAATCGTTCCCTATAATAATCTTTTTTTTTTTTAAAAAAAATGATTTTTCAAATGGTGTACTAATGACAGAACCACACTTAAAAAGAAAAAATCGAACTGTTTCCTAAAATTGTGTATCACGCAGCAATGGCTGCCTTTTGATGTTATTTATGCTTTGGCATCGAAGACTGTTTAAAGAAAAGGCTGAAAACAGAAAACCAAACGAAGCAAAGATAATATTTTTCAGCTACAAGTTTTACCTCCCATATCTGCATCAGACTTTCTTCACAAATCTTTCCCTGTTTTGGTCCTGGTTAAGAATAACCCGTCAAACGAATAGTAATTTTACTGTTAAAATGTGTGTGTGTGTATGAAGGAGAGTTATCTGAGATACCGTAATAATTCCCACTGTCGAAACATGCCTGTATAATGTAGGAAACCAGTATTTTATATTTAAAAGTTTAATGTTACCAGTATCAAATAAATACAAGAACTATAGTTCAGTTCAAATGAGTGAATACGATGTCAAGGGTTTGTTGCACTATTCTCATTTATACATGATTCTTATTCTTGTACTATAACCTCCGTCGATGACGCGCCTGCTCCGTGCGGCCGTACTTTCCCGTGGATCCCCTTCAATGCTCCTGCCCCGACACTGTTAAATAGCATCTCGATTTTTATTTATTATTATTATTGCACAGTCTTGTATGTAGCATATGTTGGGATGCACATTTGTACCTTATGGGCAAGCACTAGTAAAATTAATCTGCACACGTGAAAGCAATCTCTACCTTAATTCTTAACTTCTCAAATACTACGTGTAGATTTCGTGATAAAATAATTAGATTACAATAGGATAACATGTAATAATTTCCAGGATACTTCAGTTTGCGAGCATATTATCAATCTGTACGCAATTATTTGATATTATCAGAGATTAATAACTATACAAAACGTCTTATCAAATCAAGAAAAGTCAGTTATATATTTTTTTTTATTATTATTTAATGGTCTCTTCTTTCTTAATCTACACCCGGTATTCTTGTATATTAAATTCTCATATTAATACTTATACTTCTCATTGCCTCAAAATTTAACAAGAATACAAGCAAGCATGCAAGCATTATAACTATACGAGGGTCACTACAAAAGTTTTGAGATACGCATTGTTGTGACACAGTATTTGAATTCCAACAATTGCGTTCGGTAGTGGTATCCAGAGCGAAGAAGCGAAGCAAGTTTCAACTCGCCACGCTTGTCGGTGTGGCCGTATCGCCTTGACTTGTTTGTTGATGTGAGCAGTATTCGGCTGTCTAGAATGGAGCTCGAAAGGGAACATTTTCGGGCAATGATCCTTTACGATTTCAAAAATGGTTTGAACGAGACACAAAGCCTTGACCGTTTGCAGAGAGCATTTGGGGACATTGCTCCTTCCCGTGCTACAATTTTTCGGTGGTTTGGTGAATTCAGAAGAGGCCGGACATCGCTTAAAGATGAAGAGAGAGCTGGACGTCCGGCAACAGCTGTGTCAGATGAAAACATTGCCGCTGTGGAACAAATGATTCGAGAACAACTTTCAAGGACATTGAATCTACAGTGAACATTGGATCGCCAGCAGCAACAAAAAAATCTTCATGATCATCTTCGGCTCAGGAAGGTTTCATTTCGTTGGGTGCCTCACACTGACTGAACAGCAGAAGCGCATGCGTGTGGAATGGTGTGAAGAAATATTTGCAAGATTTAATGGAGACAATTCTCGACACGTCTCTGACATTGTTACTGGTGATGAGACTTGGATCTATCAATTTGACCCTGAAAATAAACGCTAGTCTACAGTTTGGATCTTTCCAGACGAAAATCCACCCACGAAAGTGAAGCGACCGCGAAGTGTGGGGAAAAAGATGGTCGCAACTTTCTTCTCCAAATCTGGCCATGTTGCAACTGTTCCACTTGAAGAACAATGGACTGTTACTGCTCAGTGGTACACCACTCTTTGCCTAACAAAAGTGTTCCAGAAGCTTCGGGAACGGCATCCAAGAACTGGATTACGTGGGATCCTGCTTAATCATGACAACGCGTCCGCACACACGGCCAACATCACAATTCAGTTTTTAGAATCTATGGAGGAAACTTTTGACTCATCCGCCATATAGCCCTGACCTGCCCCCGTGATTTTTTTTTCTGTTTCCCAGGATCAAAGATCGCATGCGTGGGAAGAGGTTTTTTCAGCCCTGAAGAAGCTGTAGTGGCTTACGAGAATCAACTTTTAACACCTAAAGAAAAGACTGGCAACACTGCTTCCAAAAGTGGTTTTCGAGGATGCAAAGGTGTGTACAGTGTAATGGTGAATACTTTGAGAAAATATAAGTGTTAAATTGATTTTAAGTATGTAAGTTATTTCATATCTCAAAACTTTCGTAGTGACCCTCGTATAAATCGTGAATATTATGAATAAAAAATACTAACAATATCTCCCGGCGCAAATATTAGCTTTTGTTTATTATAATACACACTTGGAATATCAGATAATTATGGAAAAAGAGTAACGAAAAGATATTTATTCAACTGCAGCTCTGTCTCACGACGCCATCATACTTGTTTTGTATTTTTCCTGCACTCAACTCGAGCGCTGATTGGCTATTGAATACTCTTGAATTGGATTGTTTAGAACAGGACCGAAACGAAATTTCTTGAACGAAACTATTGAATTCAAGACAAAAATGACGTCAGTGCTGACGTCTTTTTCATCAAATAGTCTTGGATGGTCTTGAACAAGTCTTGTTCAAGCTTTCTTGGATCGTCTACAAGCAGTATTAGATACGAGAATAAGGAGTTCTCAGAGACCATGCGTCCTAGAATGTCGTGGATAATCAATCAGTGGAGACGGATGACTTCTGTGGTGTGTGCATTTTTTTTTTTTTTTTTTTTTTTTTTTAACCTGAAATGTCGGGTAACTCTGTTGAGCTTCGTTACTTGCCGATGGTGGACGTCAGTATCTTCGTGGCTGTCGTCTTAAGTACTTACAGGCAAGCACGTGGTGTTGGGAGCACATATAGAACCTTGCACGTCCGTGGCATAAAAAGGAAAAAAAAGGATTATTTTTCTGCGTGGAATCTGCATATTGGTTGCGGTATAGAATGGAAAGCACTAGAATACTGAGCACAAAAAATAAAGAAAGCACTGATCTCTTATACAACACTGGATATAACACTATTACTAAAATAAAGTTAAAAGTAGAAGCGAGGATCTAAGCTGGGACAGTAAAAATTGAGTACCTCATCTCTCTCAGAGGAGAGGTCGTTGAAGCTTCGTCGTTTTCAATTAATAGTTATACCCTAGGTCACTGATCGTAATGGCCGTAGTATATTGTAGTGAGGTTTGCACGACAATTGGTAATGATATGCGTTACATTGGGAAATCCCCTTTGGTAATACTGGATCTATGCTATAACCAAAGGGGATTTCCTCCTCAAATCACCTTGTAATTCGCACGCTATCCAGATATAGACACGAAGCGTCAAGAACATTTTTTACAAGACTGTGGTAACAATAACTCGTGATATCGATATATTTCCGGAGTATACATTCTATTGCTAGTTAACATGAAACATTGAAAGGTTTTACAACCGATTTGAACATTTCTATTGTTTTATGCATTATAAATATACGGTGACTTAATATTTGACTTGTAGTTACAAAATAGCTTACTTATTGGTTAAAGCAAAAAACAGAAGATCCGGGCGGGAATCGTACCCGGGCCCCATTGCACGTGAGCTGTAGATGTTCCTCACTGCCACATCATCACTTGGTAACTTTACGCGTCATATCATACAGGGTGTCTCAAGTCCCTTGACATAGGATAACTATTATTATCACCAGTTGCAACAAAATGTAACAGGAGAAACTGTCTCCAAATATGATTTTTTCAATCTAAAGTGAAGGACCTTTTTAAATCGGACGAGCCGTCTGGACTGTACACTCTTTATGTGCTCAATGTTAGATGAAAATGAAACGTTGCCATTTGCCCGGAGATCGATAAATGTTTAAGAATATAGTGAATGGGGGCTAGCCTTCGACACGTTAGCGTAAAACACAGTATCTTCGTTCACTTTTGTGGATCTCGGTAAATAACAACGTTGCATTTTCATTTATCATTGGGCACATAAAGAGAGTGTAGGCCAAACAGCTTGTCTAATTTAAAAATAATATATCCTTTACCTTAGATTGAAAACATCTTTATTTGGAGAATGTGTCCCCTGAAAATGAAATGAAATGCTTAAGTTTAACGTTCCACGGTTATGCCAGTTAGGCTAAAGGAGACTATGATGATGAGAAATGAGTGAAATGAAGAAAGTGGGAGAACCCCGAGCACCGTGTTTGTCCACCACAAAGTCCACTCACGGTTTCCACTGTTACATTTCGTTGAGCTGTCCTATTGTTAGGGGACCTTTGAGAGACACTGTATATTCGGCAAGTCGGAAACCAAGACGCTTTTTCTCCCTATTTTGGCTATTGTTGCGCTCTCCCAGTTTGTAATATTAACACTTTAAAAAGTGCACTACCACCTCGCGAAAGATGGTCCCGAAGTAAATTTCTCCTTGTAAGATCTGAACAGATCATACGTGTTTACGATCCTTTGTTCATTTTCATTATTATTATTATTATTATTATTTTGTAATATAAATATTAATTTTACGTCCTATATCATTGACAAATCGAACAGCTAAGATGGCCAGAATCAAGTTGCTAAAAGGTAGATTCCTATGGTCTAGCCACCAATTCAATCTCCCTAATGCATAACGTTGAAACAAACCACGAGGGGGGGATTACTATAGTGTTGGCAGTTAGAGTAGCGTTTTAAAGAACAGCGTACCAGAAAGTCGATAGGTGTTTTTGTTTGCTTGCTATCACCGCTACAAGTTTACATGGCTGCTACAGTTTGAATGAAGTTTTTTTTTTTTTTTTTTCCTTTAGTGCTGCTGAGAATGTAAGAATCACACTAAATTACAGAGCATTAAGTTGAAAAACACTAAGGGCCTTATGCAGAGCCGTTTTGACGTATGATTAGCGTCATATTAAAGGCCTGCCTACTGCAGGAAACATATTACTAGAACTCTCTAGTATGGCACTAATCGCGCGTCAGAACGACTTTCCATAAGGTCCGAAATTTTTAGATGTACACTCATGTCCAAAATTATTGTCGCATATCTATAAATATGTTGTAGGAATATAATTTGATAGCGAATTCGCCAGGTATTTCTTATAATGTTAGTATGTGTATAATCGGCAAAGACGTGTGTATAGCAAATTTCATGTCAAAAGAGCAGTCAATAAGAACAATAAAACGAAAATAAAATTTTCCTATCCATTTAGCAACATTTAGTTTTACTCATTCTAATTTTCGTATTTATAATTCTTTTCTTATGAAATTTACCACTAATATACATTTCCCGATTATACACATAGTATCAGTATTAAAAGTGCCCTACAAAATAATTATCAAATTATATTCTTACAAGAAAGCAATTATAGATATGCAACAATCATTTTGAACATCAGTGTACGTCTGACGATTATGCCCTACAGACTAAAGGAAACAGATGACAGAAAACTCACGGACACGGTGTTGTTCACCACAAACTTGCATAACTGGGGATCGAACTAGACCACTCACAGCAGAAATTAATAATCATGTTTGCCCAGCATTCACTTGAAATGTCGGGGGTGATCTAACTTAGGAATTGAAGCTAGGCATATTACTGCGATTTGTTTTATGGAACAAGTCAAAGGACAAATATTTAAGGATCCGATTCTAGTTTCGGAGTTATTCGGAAACTATTTTCATAGGCTTAGTTTCTTTCATTTCTTTATTCCTTCGCTTCATCAATAAACACTGATACCAGTTAGGTTAATATTATTATCTCTTGTCCGCTGTACTTCAAATTAACTTTTCAAAATTGTGCTATACAGGTTAAAGAGACGGTTTGTTGCAATTGAACGATGGAAAATTGCCTACTCTGGTGAAAGCCCACGCACACGGTGTTGTCCACTACAAGGACATGCAGAGTGGAATCTAATCAGACTTTCACAACGAAGGTAAGCTCTTGATCACTGAGCTGCTACTGTAAGGGAACTTACACTGAATCTTAAGTATTTAAATGTTCAAGAAAAAAAGGAATATAAAAAGAAAAGTACAGAAACAAAATTACATTTATATTAAATTTTATTACATACACACGCACACACACATGCATAACATGCTCACACACACAATCAAACTTTTTTTTCCTTTTTAAAATTCTACTTGCACAATTAACTTTGTATTATTATGTACTTTGGGTGAGAATTCGTGTTAAAAATAGGATTTATTAGTGACATAACATCATCCATATATATATATGAAACAGACATGGGGTACATTTAACATCAATATGTAATGTATTCATTTATGTGAAAATATTAATAAAATCATCTAATATGGCGTTCTTTTCAAACGACTTACATCTAAGTAACCGTGAACACTGGTTCCAATACTATTCACATGAATAATTAAGAACATGTTTACAATGATAGAAGTTTCATTTTTTAAAAAAGATACTTAACGATAAGCACAAAAATTATATCTTCTTTTTATATTATATATATATAGATATATATTTCTTTTATCCTGAATTGTCATGTTGCAGTTTTCTTTATATTAGTTTATCCTATACACATATTTATAAGAGAAACTACCAAAATATAAAGGAGGGGTCGTTAGGAGCTCTTTTACCTACACGCAGCCTTTTATGGTTCATTGTCGGCACGTATGACAACATTTAAATACAAAAGCACTACAGTAAACATTACAGTTATTCGTAATAGTAGAACTGTCAGCTTTAAGTTCTCTTTCCACATCAACAGAGGAACTCGCCACTCTTTTTTTCTTCTTCCTTTGTGTTCTCGAGTTCAGTTACCAAGCAAACAAAACTGTTTTTAATCTGAGGACCTAATACCTCAGAACTGCCTGAACATAATTACAATAAAATTTCAAGACGTATTCCTTTATTTTTCTTTTAAAAAATGTATATCACAGTTTTTTTTTTTTTTTTTTTTTATTATTTCCAATCCATATTACATGTACATACACTCATATATATAAATAGATATATTATATAAGGCTGCTTTCTACCGTGTCAGGTTTATAATTGAAATAGTTTAACCTTCAAAATTAAGGATCCATGAGAGGGGAGGGTTATATTTCGAGATTTCGTCAATACAAAAAAAGAAAGACGAAAACGTCTCATGGATGTGACTATATAGCCAACCCATTTTGTATTGTTAGGGAAAAAAGCAAGGAACTCGCATCCTCATCTTTATCTCGGTTCTTCGTCAATCATGATCATACTTTTTCTGTTCACATGCCTTCAATTTCGTAAGTATCTGCTAATACTATCAAAAAGCTATTTTTTTTCTTTTTTTTTTTAAGTTTTGTGCATACGAAGTGGAAATATTTTTAAATATCAGAACTTTTCCACATTCCACAGACGAATGAAAACCTAACACATGGCCACATTTTACGAGAGAGACTTTTAGAAAAAAATATATGTTTATATATATATTTATATTTTATATATATATATATTTCTATCGATAGATAAAAACCTTCCCAACATGAAAGAAGAAAGAACTGAAGCTCCGCACAAACCTAAAATATACATATTATTTATATCTATCTATCTATATACAAGTTTAAGCATCTGCTGCGAATTCACGATTCATGTTATGTTTATGAAAAATTAATTCATTTTGAACATATTTAAATACTATTCTACATACATATACATACATACTTTACATACATACATACATACATATATGTTTATTTATATATTTATATATATATATATATTTCTCATTTTGTTAAAAGATTTAATCCATATGTGTAAGGCATGTATAATTTACAAGACACTAATGCATTAAATGCAGTCAAAAATTCTACGATATATCATTGGTGATTATGACAGGAGTTCCTTATCTGGCTTTTTTTCACCATGATATTTGAATCAGTAATTACTATAAAATAAAGAAAACCATTCGTTACTTCCTTTTCTTAATATATACGAAAAAAATATATATTGACTGCTACAGATTTTACATCATTGGTTCCACTGGCTATCAGTATATAAAGCTTCTGGTCTGACTGTATAGAATATTTCAACAAATGGAAAAATTATATGCAAGCTCTAGCACAATATAGATGTACTTTTACCAAACGGGACTAATCGAAGTATGTTCAGCATTTTTTAAAGAGCTAATCTTTTTCTCTTTTTCCCCATTATGGACGCAAATGAAGTACAGGACTAGCCACAGGCAAGCACTAAAATAAAGATGATTTATAATAGTAAAAATAACATTAAAGAGAGAGAGAGAGAGAGAGAGAGAGAGAGAGAGAGAGAGAAAGTTCGTATGTAGATTGTATTTGATATACAGACCTTGGAGATATAAACCAGGTACTATTATTACTTTACTATTCGATACAGCTCAGCTGTTTTTCTTTCTTTCCTTTTTCTCTTTCTAGACATTGCACATCCTCAATAAAAATGTTAAAGGAAATAAATTACAAAAAGATATGACAAAATATCTGTAATGGCAGTTTTTCTTCAATAAAGAAACGTACACAACCGATCGTCACTAACATCATTTGTTACGATTCTTCCTTAGGCAAAACTTATCACGATTTGCAGATTCTTTTATTACCACTTTAACGTTATGAGCAATCAGACAAGAATGTTCAACGTGTACATGATTGTTAAAAGAATCTGACTAGCCGTGTGTAATTATGTTCTGGATCCTACTCATAAATTATACTGACTCAGGCATTCCACATACATAAAACTATCTTCATACTTCGGTCAAACGTATAATCAAACTTGGGTATACAAAATATAATCCAGAGAGAGAAAGAAAGAGAGACAAAGGAGGACAAAAACAATTCAATTTCTTTCTCGACTCCTTACAAAGAATTTGCAACAAGGTGCCATAAGCCTAAGGTTTTCACCGGCTTTTTTTTTTAATTTTTTTTTTGAAAAAAAAAAAAGAAAAATTGAAATCACTGCCAATAAGTTGCAACCTAAATCTTGACCCTCTTACGTCCTTTTATTCTTCTTGGCTTTTTCACATCTGATGCCTCGCTACTACCTCCTTCTTCAACCTTTCTTTTGGTACCTGATTTTACGTCATCATCATCTTTATCAGAGTTTGGTCCAGACGGCCAGTTGACAGTTTCAACACTTTTGGAAATTTCCCAATCTTCACTGCTAGTACTGGCAATAGGCACAAAATCTACCTTTGGAGCAAGATCGTTTATTTCCCCTTCTCCTGGCTCTTCCACCAGAACACCCTGACCAAGGAGAGCCTGCACATCAGCATCCCTCATGAGATCTTCACTGGCTGGCAATGCCTTACCACAATTACAGCAAAGAGGATTTGCCGGAGATTTCGAGCGCCAATACTGCAGCTCTGTTTTACATTTGTTAAGCTCCTGAAATTACAGTCACTGATTAATAAAGAGTACTACTGTACTTGTATTTACTTACATAGAAATATAAACTCAAATTATAGCTACTGATTAATCGAGTACTACTGTACTTCTATTTACCTACAGAGTTAAGTTGACTGAGTTTAACGTCCCGTTCATCAGCGAGGCTATATGAGACGTGGACCTACTGATTAACGTGAAATCCGAATTTGAGCTCCCACCCGGAATCGAACTCGGGTCTCCCAGGTCAAAGGAGCGTACGCTAACCGCTTAGCCACGAAGGAGCTCTATTTAGCTACAGAGAAACAAATTAGCTCATATATCGGAAGCGGAAAATCAGAATTGTACATACAATATGATGCTCTAGAAGCAGCACCAACGAAACCCAGGAACAATTTCTAATGTCCAAACATAGTCATGTAACGACCAAATGCTATATAATTGTGTACCCTCTACCCCCAGGCCATCCTTCAGACGCTATGGCCAATCGGAATTTCAAAATGTGATAACGTCGTACACCAAATCCATCAAATAGTTTTATACATCTATTCTTCTCAGATGGTACAAGTTATATATCAAGTCACTTGTTAACAAAGAAGCAAACACATACAAATTGTTGCTGAAGATGCGACTTTCCTTGGAACATGATATAATTTGCACTGATGTTACTAGATGGGGTTAAGTATCAATGTCTACTGGCTTTAGTTGCCATTTGGCGAGAAGCGATGTAACTGCTTGATGCATTCATGTTAATGGTTCAAACAAGTTTTATTTTGACACACAGAATGGCTTTCGTGGCCCATGGACGCCATTTTTAGCACACGATATTATATATCCTTCCCAATTCCTACAGGTCTGCCCAGTGAAATGCCTTCTGAATTAGGTATGTTACACCACTTCCAATTTGCCACTAAACTAATATATGATTTGCATGTAAAGAACAGTCATATAATGAAAGAAAAAATGAAGGAACTGACATATTGTGTGACGGGTCATTCAACTCTGTAGAGAGCATGCAATAACAAAACAGGTGAAGAGAGAGTATATAGTTTCATATTAGTACTTTCTCTATGTACTTTTTTCTTTAAATCTTTTTCGGTAAGAATCTTAGTTTTATGGACGATCAGCATGTATACAAGAATGTAAGAAGATATTAAAATAAGTAGAACATACACATATTACCTACATCATGTTATACCCCCTCCCTTCCTCCTTACATAGGATATTCATACAGATTTCCATACATTCACTTCTCTTATTAAGAAATATTCAGTGTTCCGAAGAAAAAACAAAAATGACACCACTGAGTATGCATTACAACTGATTATCACTACATCACTTGTAATGATCCTTCTTTAGGAAAAACTTATCACGTTTTGCAGAGTCCTTTATTACTACTTTAACAATGTGAGCAATCATAAAAAATGTTCAAAGTGTACATGACTAAAAAGAATATGACTATCGCATTTAATGTGATACCCGAAACACATTAGATCTCACTGTACTTGTATACATGAAACAGGTTTCCAGTACCAAAGAAAAGTTCACTATTCAGCAAAAGAAAAGTTCTGGAAATTAATAACTTAAAAACAACATTAGCTAATATGTTTCTCTTGACTAAAGTTGAGGCAAATACATTTTAAAAAATAAACTTATTCATTTGTCAAGGGGAAAAGCAGAGATTACTTATCTGTTATTTGTTTCATTATTTTCAAAACTAAGAACGAATGTACAGAAACATCGTGAGTGTTTTTAAACTGTACTGTAGTTATTTTTACATACCAAAAAATGAAGCTGGGTAATTTGATAGGAATTAACCTCTTTTCTATCATATGAGAATCCGAATCGTATCCTCATTGGAGTGGAATGCAAAGACAACACATACAGATGAAACAAAGTTACTTTTCTGCACACACATGAACTACTCTGACAAGTAATTGTTTTCCTTATCCGTTATAATTGAAATAAAACAACAGTTACGTGATCATTAATTCTGACAATCCAAATAACATAATACACGTTTTGTAAACTTTTAACACTGTCTACCTGTTTGAAAATATCACTAAGAAAGAAAGAAAGAAAAAAAAAACTATAAAGAAAGAAAAAAAACTATCAAAGTGAATGTACAGTCAAGACTACAGCTGATCATGTTCTAACATCTATTCTTCTGCGCTCTGATAATAAGACGACAGTAGTGAAAGCCTAAAAAATGCGTATTAAGTTCTGAAAGTGTGACTGTGGATAAACGTCCCTTTTTCCTGGAAGAGGAAAGACTTTCCTCAACCCCCTGTGGCTTTGCACCCGCAAGCTACACTGGAGGTCGCAAAGGAGTCGATGGTGCCAGATTTCTAAACAGAATGACTTTCTTTCTGTTTCAAGGTTTCCATTCCAGATCGTCATATGAGGAAAGCAAAAGTAAAAACTGATTTTTTAGTTCAACCTAGACACTAACTTGTATTATGTTGGTATTCGAAAGTTTTCGATAAAATGACATGTTTATTTATTGCCCATAAATGATCTATACGGAAAAATAAGCTAACAAAGAATCTCATTTTTAAAACGGATCCTATTTTCTTCCGGATGACTAAAAAAAAAAAAAAAAAAAAGGGGGGGGGAAATAGAAGTGTGGAAAGGGGGAACATTGCATCTAAAAGGGTAAGTATTTATTCTGAATTCCTGCAGGAGACTTATTTTTGGTGCTATAGTTTACAATTTAAGGCAGGTAGTATGGTAATTTTCCTCTTTTCCCTTGAGTTTTAGTTTTCTGGTTTTTGCAAGCCACAATAAACGAATCAATTTTTTTTGGAAGTCTATATATAAACAAAAGAAAAGAAAGACAGTATGACATTTTCATCCACAGCAGTAACACAAACAAGAGGTTCAGTTATTTTTTTTTTTTTTTTTTTTGCATTGTTTTGAAAATTAAACAAACGAAAAGAAGGAAGTGAAAATCTTAACTTCGAATGCTTTCTCAAAAAAACTTCGTTCCTTATAGAACGCTTTGATTTATTGTTTATGACCACCAATGTTGTCAGCAGTTGTCAGTTGGTAAGTGAGTTCTCTACATTCCTTCAACGTTTTGTTCGATTCGAAGTAATTGCAGGTTGCTGGTATTTACGGTTTATTTATTTTATTTTATTTTATTTTATTTTTTTTTTTTTTGGGGGGGGGGGTCGCGTATAAGTATTTCGGTCGTATCAGGTGGCGCGGTCTTTCTGCCAGAGAAGTCCAAGTAACAAAGAAGAATTGTGTACTTGGAAGAGGAGCAAAGCTAGTTTCAGGAGGATTAAAGCTGGACGAAAGGGGCTCAACCCCAGAAAAAAAATGAAATCTTTAGTTTTACGTCCCACGGTTATGCCGGTTAGGCTAAAGGAGACGGTGATGATGAGAGATGAGTGAAATGGTAGAATGAAGAAAGTGGGAGGAAACGGGAGAACCCCGAGAAAACCCATGGGAACGGTGTTTGTCCACCACGAAGTCCACACGGCGCGAGCCGGGATCGAACCCGGGACCCCAAGCACCGGAGGTAAACGCTCTACCACAGCCATCGCGCCCCCCCAGGCTTAACCCCTGGGTACCTGGTTACTTTAGTGAAAGGAGACCATATATCGGAAGAATATAAAATAATTCTAAACAACATTTACTTAATATCACCAGTTTATTGGTTTGAATGATGAGAGCCATAGACCCAGGCCACGTCACTAACCTTAGGATACGTTTTCATGCGAGACAGATGCACTCATTTGAATTACATAGATTTCAAACAAAACTAAAGTATTAACAGATATTCTCATTATAGCCTTAACCGATATTCTCATTATAGCATGTTTTAAATTTTATTTTAAGTTTCGGTACTGACGGCTTTATCAACCAAGTGCTAATCAAATTAGCAATTTTGCTGACATTTTGCACTAATGTATGTTTCGAATTACCTGAGGATATTTCTTTCATAAAACTAAAATTACAATATTATAGAAATTGACCTTATTTCCACTTCTCGGGGAAAATAAATAAATAAATAAAAATAAAATAAAAAAAATAAAAGATCTGAAACTCGTGGTCTATAATTTTTAATGAAAAGTATGTGTACTGAATTTCACGCCTTCTTAAGCGAATCCCCACATTCGGCATTTTCTGAATAAATAATCGGAAATTTGAGTATTAGTACAAACCTCTCTTCTATAGGAGCGAAATTTTCGAAATCGTTGAAACATGTTTTCGGTTAATTTTAATGAAGAGTTTACTCCCCTAGTTTTATCTTCCTAACTTTAAGGATTTGATATATATTCTATTCTTAGTAAAAACTATTTGAATCCTCATTCACTCTCTAATAGGACGTACATTTTTAAAAAATCTTTTCTTAGCCCTTGTTTTTTTGACAAAGGAATATTCTGTACAAATTAATGTTTCTATCTATAATAATTTGAGTTAGGTATTGATGAATAAGTCACTTTAATCGTTTTTCTTACAATAGTGTAGATGTCTTTATTGAAAAACCTTATAAATGATTCGTGTTTAGTTTTGATATTTTCGTCTTATTTAAATTATGTTGTAAGCACTGGATCAGTTAACATTTATCTTAGATTTTTTTATTACACAATTCATATGTATTTTTTTTACAATACGTTTCTACTACGGTTTTCTCAATGACTTTCTCTAGAAGAGAAGAGCATATGGTGTCCACACATTTTCAAGAAAAAATGTGACAACCTTGTCCTTCAGCACGTGCAGAAAAGACTTTTGTGGTCATTTGTGGTTATGCTTGCAGGAGGGGCTGTTTCTTAAGAAGGGTACGGGTAAGGGACATTCATCGTTGGCCGCGACTATAGGATTTACTTTAATGTAAAACTGTAGTTCAGTGTGTGCGTAAAGGTGTATGTGTTAGTTAAAAAAAAGGGATAAATCTGTAGGTTAACGCACGTATCAGTACATAAATACTTAATTCCAGCAAAATATAAACTCTCAAATGGCAAGAACGATCTTTCTAGTCCCACAGAAATTTATTTTTTCGAAAACTGTGCATGAGAATTTACCCTCAAAAAGTTAAACTTATATTAAAATGTAAGAATTAATGACAATTTCAGGTCGTATATCGTTTACCATACTGTACTGTCGCTTCATTAATGTTAAAGGATCAGGAATTAGATTTCTGAGCTTTCGGGATCTACGGCCAAGTTAGCCCGTCACGTATGTGGGATGATGTCCTTCGGTGATCATACTATCCGAGGAAAGGGAAGAAAGAAAGAAAGAAAGAATTGAGGAAGGAAGGACGCGGCCTGGGACCCAGTATATGACTGGAAATCCTCACTCAAGATGGCTGGCCTGAAAGAGCTTTTACACCTTTTTGCTCGAATGTCCCCACCGGGAATGGAACCCGGGATCGCTCGCACCAAAGGCGAGAGCGTTAGCGACTACGCTACGCAAGATCACTCAATGTCAAAATGGAAAATTAGATGAGGGTATACTTCAATACCAGTTTCTCCTCAGTACGTGGCATGATTCTACTACAGCATTAATTTTAAGTTTTACAAAGAAGTAAGTTTTTCTTCATTTTCTTGGACATTACGCAAGAGTTTTTACATTCACTCACATCATTTTGTTTAGTTCAGTAAGATTTATCAATGAAGTAAACGATCGTGGAATTTTATATTTTGTGCTCTCCCATAGGGAACTGAATCCAGGACCATATGCACCAAAGGCACATGCGCTAGCCGCCAGATCACAGCGAGGGCTGCTAATAATGTAAATTTTTTATATTGTTCAGCATGTACCCACGCTGTGAATTATTTTACAAACTTTTATACAGATTGTCTACAGCATGCTATTAAAGCTACTAAAAACCTGTGTTATTGGCAGTACTATGTTTATGTACATCATATATTTACCTGGAAATAAAGAGAAATACTACATAAATCAATGTACACAAAATTCAAATTATAATTTAAAGAGGAGAAATACTTCTATTTAACCTTACCTGGAGCAAAGTACTAAATTTACGAGAATTCTCCTCGAATTTCTTATCATAATCATCCAATCTACTAGAATATTCTAAAATTTGCTTGTGCTGTTCTGCTACTTTGCCCTTACAGCTTCTTAAATCTCGTCGTAATGCAAGCAACTGGGTGTTGTACCTAAAACACACACACACATCTTGTGAATACTTCAATGAATAATTCTTAAATCAACAATACTTGCTAATTACGCACTTGTTCTATAAATGCTTGCTATAATATGATTACAAAGGGTGATAATTCATGAATTGATTTTCTTTTAAACTGTAGGACGAGCTTACCAACTAGTGTATAGTCACCGTCAAAGTAGTCAGCAACCAGAATTTTTCAAGTCCTGGTTATTAGCCGAAACTTCTATAAAAAGGTTTTCTACACCATATAAGTGGCTAAAGTGCGGTTTTCAAGAATGAATGTCTACAGGTGAAGATGAGTAAAAATCTATAAGCTTAAAAAAAAAAAAAAAAAAAAAGTTTCGGCAGATTCTGAACGCTGGAGTTTCAACAAGGTCCTCCACGTGGATGAATAAGAAATAACAGCAAGATAAGAGTTACTTACAAAAACCCCCACAAAGGTTCGAATTTACGTAACGAACAGAAAGAAGAGTTACTTAAGAAGGCCCCAAGAGAGGGAAGAAATCATATTACAAGAAAAAATCTTTGATATAAGCTTAGTGCTTACTTTTAGTCTATAAATAAATTATCTATCTATCTATCTATCTATCTATATATATATATATATATATATATATATATATATATATATATATATATATATATATATATATATATATATATATATATATATATCCTATAACATCCATTAGCAAGTATCATTAACATCAGTGACATTACATTAAACAATATTGATTGACTGTATGGATGTTCTTTGAAACTACAAATTCTAAAATTATTTTTCAATCTGACATAAAAAGATCACTGGATCACTAGCATTTTTATCTTTTAATTCAGTGAAAAATCATAGTTAGTCCTAGTTCCTTACATGGTAGGTAGTCCCGAATGGAAGAAAAAATCCTTTAATTCAGAGGCAAGAAAGCCCATCACGAAAGAGTACGCACATTGAGGTAAAACAACGGGCTATTTGAACGTATCACTAGATTGCAAAGCGAGGAAAAAAGACTCACATTTTCGTAGTTTGACAGCCCCTCGAAATGCACCTGTCAGTTTTTATTAATGATGATATTAATTTACTTATTTATTTGGTTCTATTCCACCACTTTCTGGTCTACTAGGGAAGTCTGTGCATCCACTGTATGCAGAGGAAATTTGAAATAAAATCAGGGTCCCCACTCTCTTTCCCCCAAAAATTTCCAGGACAAATCACCAATTTTCCAGGACTTACGACACAGGAAGGTATAACAGGTTTGCAACTGTAGGTTCATAACTCACAACAGTGAAACGAAAAGTACAGTAGCTTATGCAGTGAATATTAATAGACAAAACGGAGCATAATGTATTTTGTGTGTGTGTGTGTTTGTGTGGCCTCCCAACTCTCCTTATAGCTACCCGATCCACCCACATCCAGCACATGTATTTTCATTCTTTCTACATGACATTTTAATTGTGCATCGAACAAATTTAATACAAATAACAAAAATCTATTTTTCGTACATGGCATCTTCATTGCATGACGGTGTGACAGATATAATTACGGAAAAAGAGGAATTATATTACAAGCTTTTTAACTGAGTATAGAGTTATGTGATTTTCTCATCTATAGGCATAATCTCTTTCTTTAGCGAAGCTGCTCTACGGGTAGCATTTGACTTTGTTAATAAAGCAAGACTTCTGCTCTGCTTCACGTGCAAGAAACTTATAAGTTTCTTTGGTATAGCAAGGAACCGAGTTTTACCTAGAGTCCCAAATAGTATTCATATGAAGTTCTACTGAAGAGTAAGACTGCTGCGAAAATAGACTGATTATGGAGAATTGATACTGATACAATTACTGCACAGTTTCTGGAGGATAGTGCAAGTGAAGACAGTAAGAATGGGTGGTGTACAAACTAGTGGATGAAAGTTCTCTCAGTCAACCACCCACACATGCAGGAGCATGACAAATTATTATTCAACACAAAAACAAGAATAGAAATCAATTGAATGAGTGAGTTGAAAAAGGAACACATTCCAAAAGCCTCAAGTTTCAAACACTGGGTGGAAACATGAACACATTCCAGAAATATGTTCAACTTTTCACTCATACATTCCCGCAGACCTAAGTAAACAGGACCAAAAATTAATGGATGTGATCCTTGTTACTCTCAAACGGTGTAGGTACATACAAAATGAATATAACCATCCCAGTTTAGCTTGCCTGTTTTCTGGAATGTGTACCTTTTTCAACTCACTCATTCAATTAAGATCTTCATTATAATTTGCAGTTTCAAGGACATTTCCAGGACGAGTGGTAACCCTGAAAAATATATCTGACCAAGGCAAACACTTACTATTACTAATTTATGTTACAGTTTAGGCAATATATCATTGCCTTCAGATACATTACATAATTATATGGAACTAATATAATTTGATCAGATTTTAAGTCAACGGCGTCGACTTTCCAAAATTTATATGGGTGCATGTAAATGGCGGGACGTGTTATACAGGGTGTTTCAAAACAACACCGACAACGTTTGGAAGGAGATTCCTGACACCAAGTTAAGACAAAAAGTATAGACCAACCTGGGTGCACAAATGCTTCCTTTCGGAGTTATAGGCTGCCGAAAACATGAAAAACTGAATTTTAAAGGTCCATAGCTCCAACACTATGGGACCTACGGCAGTCGGGTGAAGACTTCACTTAGGAACTAATATATGCCCTATCCAAATATCCAAGTTTCAGAATCCTGTGTACTCACACAACAATTTTTAGAGTTAGTTGGTGAGTACTTCCAATTAAATGCCCGTAGCCAAACTCCTATAAAAACTGTTGCGTGAGTACCTTAGGATTTTGAAACAGATTTTTGGATAGGGCACATATTAGTTCCTAAGTGAAGTCTTGACCCGACTACAGTAGGTCCCATAGTATTGGAGCTATGGACCTTTAAAATTCAGTTTTTCATGTTTTCGGCAGCCTATAACTCCGAAAGGAAGCATTTGTGCACCCAGGTTGGTCTATACTTTTTGTCTTGGTGTCAGGAATCACCTCCCAAACGTCGTCGTTGTTTTGAAACACCCTGTATATTTTCAGGAGAGTCTCGATATTTTTTATTGATTTCGTTTTAGTTAGTACCTTTTATGAACACAGTCATAAAGGGCTGCGCTGTGATAAAGTAAAAATACCGGTACTATGAGGATAAGTCGTATTGTAAATTGTCACTTGTAAGGAAACATCAAAGCAAACTGAAAATATGCGATTCTATTCACGATATAGTTCTATTACTTATTGGGGGGACTGCCTTTGACTAGACCAGAGAGACAGGCAAGGAAGGAGGGAGTGTGTTGCCTGGTAGCCTTCGCACAAACACATTTGAAACAACCAATTATGTGTTAGATGTTAGAAATTTTAACTACTATTTCAATGTTTTAATTGCTTATTATTTTTTCATAATAGAGAAATATTTATTTTATTTTGTTTCTATCAAACTAATTTGTATGGGTACTGGAGACCCGAAGCAACCACGTAGACGCCGCGCATGTTTTAAGTTATATATAATTTCAAAGTTGGAGTGAGTTGCACTGAAAATTCCCATTTGGAATAATGAACATATTATAAAAGTTTGACAAATTTTCATATTAACACATACATAATAGATGTAAAATCTGGAATGATGCAGTATTGCTTGCTTATTACGGATCAGACTTGACACTAACTAAAGTCAACCAACCAGAGATGATAATTCTTTGTGATAGAAGAAAAGGATGCAACAACTGAGTTTTTAACAGAATATACCCAGGAAGATCAACACGTATTACTTCAGTTACGAGAATTACTCTTTGAAAAAGGTGAAATAGAAATGGTTACAGAGTTGTGACCGAGATAAGAACTGCATACTTTCATGTTCGTCTTACGTAATTCAAGGGACGCGCAAGGGTATGGACATCGACCCTTTTACCTAGTACGGTACAGAAAATCTTCCAAAATTATCAGTATCAATAACAGTACCTACATATCTAACGAAGGACTGTCCTAACTGCGGTACTCAAATGTATTGAACTGTTCTTGTCCTTAATTTAAACAAATACTCTTCCCTGAAAAGAGTGAGGTTTCCCGAAGAGGAGAAATTTTATGTTAATAGACATTATGTTAATGTTTTATTAATTTGCATTCACTTTATGTTACAAATAATATTTAAAATTTTCATATTACATTATTCTAAAGAACACACATTTCATACTATCAGAGGATGCTAACTGAAATATTAGTAACATTCAACAATTTGAATATTAATAGTATCTGATCTCAGTAAAGTGTGTCAACTCATTTGGTTTTCATCTTTATCTTGGGAATAATGTTAAAGTTGCGAACATTTACCTACAAATAAAGTGTGTTAAATTCCATATATATATCCTACGTTTAAAGAATCAATTTTTCTAACCTTTTCATGCCTTGCCGAATGCGACGAATCCTTTTCCTCAGCACCATATTTGACGGAGGGAGTGGTTCGGGAAGCCGGTCATCCACTTCATGAGACGTTCCGGAAGGAGATTCATCGCCTTTAGTATTTGAATGAGTTGGTGAGTCCAGGCATAAGTATGACTTATTAGAAGGTGCTGTAAGTAAAAGAATAATAAATGTAAAAAACAACAACATATGTAAAACATCGGATCTTGTACAAAGTTTTGGAAAGAATGTCAAATCCAAGTCCAAGTTCCTTGTGTGCTAACAGATATTATACACGTAAATTATTCACTAATGTGCAAAATTAAAGGGGAACTACATATTGCCTTTTTGGGAATACTGAATGTGTTCTACACCAACAGTACAAGACAAACGAAATATTTTGTACGAGATAAGCATATAACGAGATAAGCATATAAGAAAGGACAGAAAGGATAAAAAGGAAACAGACGAACAAAACGTTTAGTTTGTGTGAACAGAATTTTTGCCGAAAATTGTGAAAGTTATACTTCAGAAATTTGATATTCTCGAACTACTATACAGATATTACACAACAACAGTTTTTAATAGAAGTACAATGATGAGATTCGTGAACATAAACCTTCATTATCAGGGCCGAGGACGGTTGCAGAGTGGAAAATGAAATGAAATCTTTGAGTTTTACGTCCCACGGTTATGCCGGTTAGGCTAAAGGAGACGGTGATGATGAGTAATGAATGAAATGGTGGAATGAAGAAAGTGGGAGGAAACGGGATAACCCCGAGAAAACCCACGCACGCGGTGTTTGTCCACCACAAAGTTCACTTGGCGGTCGAACCCGGGACCCCAAGCACCAGAGGTGAACGCTCTACCACTGAGCCACCGTGGCCCCGGTTGCAGAGTGGAGTGCTCATCTCTGGTACAGGGCGTGCCGAGCTTGATCTCAGGTCATATGAATTTGTGTGGACAACAATGTTCGTGGTTCTCCCGTTTCCTTGCACGTTTTCATTCCACAATTATTTTAATTATTCACTTTCATTATCATTTATCTCCTGTAGTCTACAGTGCATAAGTCTGGAAGTAAAACTAGACATTTGGTCTTCAAGAGCAACTTTTAGCTCCTGTAAATTTTTGGGAGGGAATAACGCGCCACTGAGTTTCCGAAAACATCCCACACTGCTTCGATCGGATTTAGTTCGGGTAACCAGGCTATTTTCTTTCGAGCAATATCTTCACTAGCAAGAAAATCTTATATGAGAGCAATTCCTTATAGAGAACATTATCGATCGTAGGAACGAATTTGGGACCGAAAGAATATTTATTACACCCAGATAGCTGGTGAGAAGGTACCAGTCATAATCACAGAAAATTACGCAGCAGTAGAAATAGCTACTTCTTATCACACTCTCGAAACAATGTAATTTATGAGTTTCCGAATTAGGGATGAGATTTCTGGGCTGTCGGGAAAACTCAAGATGGCTGGCCTGACAAAGCTGTTACACTTTTTCGACCGACTGTTATGCGTTTTCGAATATATATTTTTTGCGAAGTATTATATAATTCCACAATCATGTTCTGAGTTGCCGACAAGATCGCTAATGTGCATTCTTGGTTAACAAAATGTAATACTTAACTGCAACTAAAGCATTAAGCAAATACAATGTGCAAATCACATACTATCGATTAACATTACTAAACTGCAATTAATGTTAGAACACAGTGGTAATGGATTTAGATTACATGTTAGGTTGCTTACCTTTTTAACTTGGCAGTAAATCTGCAGAACCTATATAGAACGTTTAATGAAAAAATTCAGTACAGCGCTTATGGACAGTTATTTTTTTATTAGCTTGAATAAAACCATGTCAGAAATTCTAAGAATGTCTTACAATTTTAAAATTTCTTAGGTGTCGAACTCTGAACAACACACACATCTCTCTCATTTTTTGGTTACTATCGAAATAGTGGTGAAACTGTTGATACGTAATTTTGACTAAATTTTATTTTACAAAATATATTTGTCGCTTATTTCTCATAACGGAATTTTCCTGTACTTAAGAATCAACTTTTGAAACTCACCTCTATATTTCTTGCAATCTTCTTTATATCAGTGTATAAGGGGCATCAAACAACGTACCATAACGTGTGTACATAAAACGAACTTAAAAAGTTGTACTTACTGGAAGTTTAAAAATTCACAAGAAACAGACTTATAGAGATTTGACAAGTTCTATGGAAAGCTCAACGATTTGTATACCAATAAGCAACATTCACAGAATTCGGTAAAAGGAATGTCCATTTTTTTTTCTGCATCCAGGTACGAGTTACGAAAAACACTTTCACAAAAATTATATAGTGACAATAAAAGGTTTAAAAAAAGGGAGCATAACGTGAAAATATCAGAAAGAAGTTATAAAGTGGTTTAGAAGATAGTTAAAAAAAAAAAAAAAAAAAAAAAAAATTCAGGGTAACATCTGCACCCGTTATGCAATGAATCAAGCTATTTAAGAAATAGATGCTAAGGTTACAGCGATAACTAACATTATACACCGATATAGAAAAGGTTACATGAGATACGGCAGTAAGTTTGAACATTCATTTGTGTGTTATGTACCCTATAGTATTTATTAATGGATACTCCAGAATAAACTTGTTCTTTATCAAGTTATTACAGTTCTTGACAAATAGATTAGGCAGGGTGATTTTACTTATTAACAATAAATGAATAAATAAAATGACTTTTTGTGGTAGATTATATCCGGTTCCCCTCCCCTTATATGAAATAAGAAAAAGGAAGAGTACTGTTGTGATATATTCCAGATTCATTTAGCACTATTAGATTTCAAAATTTTTACAGATCTTGAGTGAGAAAGAACTATCGTTTCCTACAGTAACGATTTTGGATAGACGCTGTATGTTCCAGAAAAATAAACAGAGCTAACATAATATCTAATAAATTGAAAAAAAATCGATTTTTCTTCCTCGATACTTGACATTTCAATGAAATTCAGTGTGATTCGACACTGAAGCAAGGCTGGGTCTCCGTTTACGATGCTGTTGCACTTATTACTATGGTACACAGTCTACTTCACGACTAATTAAATATTTTTAATCTTAAGATTGATTATCAACAATCTAGATTATACACACTCGTAAATAGCCAGCAAACTTTTTTTTTCGCGGCTTTTCAGTTTTTCAACAATCAGTTTCTCATCAATGCAACTTCTACCTTTTGTTTATCTTATCTTCAGAGTTTGGAGTAAATGCCTTGAAGGAAAAAGAAAGTAGTAACACGAAATAGAGAACCCTTTAATGTTATTTTTTCAATGTAGTTATTTACCACAAGTATACTTGGTACTTGGAATCTTCTTTTCCTAATAATGTGATCTATTTTCTACGAAGCTTTGCATCCTTTGTAACGATTGCAGTCTGCAAGGTAGAAGTGATACTAATTAAATAAAAGAAATGTTTTAATATAATCTGTGCTAACAAATGAAGAAACAAACTAAAGGGGAGAAACAATAAATTAAAAATGAGATTGCATGGGCTTGTGATAGCAGGACCAAGTCATTTTCTCTCTCCTAAATCTTTGAATTAGTATATACTGTACATGTAGATACGCATCAGCAGGAACAAGGCAGAACCACACTTTGAATATCTCCTACCACTGTAAATTACAGCTAATCATAACTGGATCATCCTCCGTCCTTTGTATATCAGAATTTACATTAATGGCCCAAAAACTATGCATGCCATAAGTAACTCCTACGAACCAACTAAAAATGGAATCAGTGCCACATTTAGCGTGACTATTCGCTTAGTGGCCCCTACTAGCACATCTATGGTTGGATTAGCGTTTAGCATCTTTCAGCAGTGAGACTACTGGACGTGGACCAACAGAGTAAAGTAGAATCCGGAACAACTGAGCTCCCACCGGAAAACGAACCCGAGTTTCCCGCGCCAAAGACGAGCATGCTAACCATACAGCCACGAGGAATATCATTAGCAGATCTAAAAACACGTGCACTTGTAGTCACAGTTTCCATTCAAAATAATTAGCTGCTCCTCAATTAGTTAATTTAGAAAGATGAAAACTTATTGATTTTACTTACTTATTGAATAGAGGATTTATTCATTTAATTTCTTTGTTATGCGTAATAAAGTACCTATAAAATATGTTTTGAATCCTCGCAATTTATCTGTTCATTTGATATACAACAAAAAAATGTGACCCCATATACCAAGTATTTGTCGAGAGACTAAGAGGAAATACTATCGACACCTCATTCATGAACTTTTAAGAACGCGTTTAGTTTTAAAGGAATAAAGAAGCATATAATCAAACCTGCATGTAATACCTCCCTTGTAATTTCACCGCAGCCGCGGGAAAAAGAACCGATAAGTTTCCTCTCCAACATTATAAAATTCTTACTTCTTCAAGATTCTTTCGGTGTTTTGGCAATAATGACACCGAATATTCAGTTTTCGCATTTCTTAAATGCTTATTTTATGATAGCATTTTTAAAACTATATACGAATTATTAGACCTACATGAAGAATTAACCTTCATAAACTTCAGTACTTCGTAATCAATGAAATAGTTTTTATTCTTTTTATTTATTTAGTTTGATCACTTTCTCATTTGTAATGAAATATATACAACTTAGTATCTTAAACAAGAACAGTAAGTAGAGTCCTTTTGTGTGTGTGTTGGGGGGTAAAATGTACACTGAAGCCCATTTTTCTGAAATGACAACTGTTTGAGAACGATTCAAATAAAAATGATTGTAAGTTAGCAACACTGAGAATGAAACGAATGGCAAATTGATTCTAACAAAAGAAAGATGCACTATATACTGTTATTTTATGTATTGCTAAGGCATACTGAGATCATATCGGATTCAACTAAGAGTGCGAAATCATGGGACAAAATCAAAATTTTACGAAGAATAAAATATACGAAGCGCATGCCACTATTTCAAGATCGCTCAAGCAAGCAAGTATGTTACCAGCTGTTTCGAGTTTTTCTAGTAAGTATAAAGAAGGCAAACCCGTAAGTGTAGTAGAAAAGCAAATAGCTTATCAAGCGTTGTCACCAAGTAGCTTATGTTCTCATAGAACAGAATGTGTACATTATTTACTTCGTACTACTTAAGTTACTATTTGTATTACATGTTCGTACGTGAGAAAGCATGTCGAGAATTTGAACTTAAGGAGAAAAAGTATCTTCTGTATTTATGGATTTGCTGAATGATTTAGATAATGGATGAAAAAGAAATAATTTCACGTATAGGTAAATATACTTGGTGTACAAACAAGCGCCATCACTTAATCTTTCAGCTGAGAATATTGGCATAACCTATTGTGTTTTCATTTGTAACTAAAAATTAAAAAAAAACCCTGACCGGTCACTTTTAGAGGAAGGCAGGTTTATAAACACTGGCCATTTTTTCCCCATCTGAGGGCGGTGGTCAGAGAGAAGAGTAGCCAACATCACAGTGAGTAGTCAACATCAAATATATACGCTAAAGCAGATGAGAACTCATCAAGTTGAATTTTCATTTCAACTACTCGTGCGCGCAGTGGTACAGCATCAATTTCTGCGGCTTGTTTTTAAAAGCTGCAAAGGAATATGAAAATTGCTTTAGACACATCACTATCGGAATTTAGCTTGAGCGAAAGGCACAGACCATATAATTGTTGGTTGCTCAAGTCAGGACCACAGAATTTGAACTGACTGACTCTTTCAGCTGAGTTTCTCCACCTACTTGCTGCCGTGAAGATTTTATACTCGTGTCAATTACGTTGTTGTCTTATCTAAAATGTTTTACAAATCACAATTCAAAGGAACGAAAATGACACGAGTGATGAAAAACATGTATGGTTAGATTACCGTAAATATTTATTATTATTTTCTACTTCCATTATTATTTTTATTTTTGTAATTTTGAAAGGCAACGAGTACTGTTAGCACCAAAAACAGAATCCATTACATGAAGTAATATTTAATGAGTTGTTTTCATATCTAGTTTTTAATTTATTTTCCACTCTCGATACGCTAATTTTGTTAAAGTAGATGTAAGTCATGTAGAGAGGAACTCCCTTTTAACCCTAGGAACACCAAGGGAGGAAGAGGCTCTACGGCCCATACCCATTAGTTTTTAATATAAGCCAAAATACCTTGGTGTTTCTAGGGTTAACTGAGTGAAAAAGATAAAGA
Source organism: Thermobia domestica (assembly GCF_964235325.1). Lineage (NCBI taxonomy): Eukaryota > Metazoa > Arthropoda > Insecta > Zygentoma > Lepismatidae > Thermobia > Thermobia domestica. Next base: position 330,121,742 of record NC_137455.1, read on the forward strand.
TGGTGAAAAAATGTTACTAGAACACGTCAAGCACCAAAAAATGCGTCAATATTCGGAGGCTAGCATAAAATACACTCTTCACATAATTTCTACGGAAGAAAGATCTACTCAAGAAGTTATCAGTAAATATAGATGTATGGGTATTCCAAAAACAAAAACGTACAGTATTATCCTAACTATGCAGCATTTTTTGCAGGTTTGAACCAACAATGAACCGTCGGAAACAAGGGCTCAAGTTTCACTTCAGTGTTTTGTCAGGACGCTGACTACACAGCAGAAATTTTGCATTCTACGCTTCGCGAAGTTAAAGAGTCCGTAAGAACAGTTCAGCGTGAATTTTGTCCACAATAGAAGACTGTGAGGTTTGTAAAACGACTCCGTTTTTAGTGCCTCTCCTTCCAACTCCAGAAGTCGAACTGCGGGAATGCATACGTAACAGCTAGCCGTAGAAGCAGTAGATCCAGAAATGATCGCAGTTTGTGAAGAATTTGACTACTGTAGGAGGGCCATGCCGCAAGTTTTTAGCTCTGACCATAAGAAGCATCGAACTGGAACAAAACGTTTACAGTTTTTCAAAGTACTCTCCACGAACACGAATACACTTTTGCAATCTTTCAAACCACTTGGGAAACTGTTCATTCCACCCACTTTCATCTATATTGTCCACAAACTCCAAATAAGCACCAATCGCATCATCATCCGATGAAAAGCGACGTCCACCCAAGTGTTCCTTCACTTTGGGAAACACAAAAAAATCTCACAAGGCCAAGTCCGGCGAATAGGGTGGATGTAGCAGCACTGTAGGCACTTGCGTTGTCATGATGCAACAGAAGATGGTCGAGTTTTGATCTTGGATGCTGGGACTTCCATTTCTTGAACACAGTGGGAAGACAAACTGTGAGTACCACTCAGCATTCACCGTACGCCGATTGTCAAGTACAACAGTTGCAACACACTCCGAGGTCTCTTCACATTGGTTGGGGGATCTTCATTCTCGAAGTACCTCTTGCGACTGCTGCTTGGTAAGCGGATCATAATGATAAGTCCAAGTTTCGTCACCCGTGTCGATGTTGTAAACATCACGACTTGCCCCTTGGTTGAATTTATTCAACATAACTTCACACCATTCCATCCTACCCTCTTTTTTCCTTTCCGTGAGTAAATGGAGGACCCAACGAGAACACCTTTTCCTGAGACCAAGTGTTCATGCATAATTGACTGCGCTGCTGTTGACCCAATGTTGAGAGTCGCTTCGATCTCCAGAAGAGATACATGGGGATCATCTTGCACCATTTGCCTCACAGCTTCGATGTTTTCGGGAGTCACTGCAGTGTTTGGCCGCCCGAACGAGGCTCATCTTCAAGTGACGTATGTCCCCTTTTAAATTCCCGAAACCAATTTCCAACACTGGCTCGCGAAGGAGCAGATTCCCCAAAGTTTCAAGGCACTGTTCCACGGTTAAGCCCTTCTTGTAATCGTAGAAAATCATAGTGCGAAAGTCACGTCTTGACAGCTCCATGGCTAACTAGGCAATGGGTCACGCGCGCTTCCTTATCTCTTTTATCTTAGACCATTGACTGACTGCTATCACAGACTCACTGTTGCCATTGATGGCTGAAAGTCACAAAATATCAGACTGTCGAATGCAATAAACAAAATGTTGCTGTGATGTCAGATTATTGCGCTGCTAAAAACTTTCGGCATGGCCCTCGTATGGATATATGCCGTGCTTCCCAAGGGGGACATACTGAGTACCTATGATTTGGTATGTGGAAAAAAATCACTATTAGCTTTGCAATATAAAATTAATCTAAAACGTCTATGTTCTATACTATGAATACATTTAGATCTTAAATTGTATAATTCAGTTATGAACACCCTGTATACTGCAGAGGATTACATCTGAACATTTATAGTTAACATTTATAGGTAACAAAATAGGTTATATTACTTATACATTAATATCCACGTATACTTACATCCGAAGGTGGTGAAATCTAAGAAGTCTGTGCCAAAATAGGCTATTTCAGGTAAAGTTGGTTCTATCTTTTCCTTAAAGTACTCCATAGCCATAGTTGAAAGATCAAACAATTCATCTGTTACTTTGTACGGTCGAGTTAATTTAGCTGTTACCTTAATGTGATGCAATATTCTATACACTTCATCCAAGATCTAAAAATATATATAGAAAAAAAAGCAATTAGTTATCATCCAGTGATATAGATTTTTGAAGTAATAATTCTACTAGCAGAAGTTGGTTCATTGGTTGTAATAATTCTACCATTCACTCCAAATCAAACTGTACACACTGATTGCGCATGTAGTTTGAACTAAGGAATTCTCCTCCCCATTAACATGGAAATGTACACACACACATTTTATATATATATATATATATATATATATATCGCTATACTTACTTAGAATACACAAAATATTAAATAGACACACTTTGCTTTCAAGCTTCGATCTGCTTAACAACAACAGCGCAGGAGACCAGGGTTCGATTCCCGCCGAGAGATCATATAGCTCAGATTTCCACGTTAAGCTGTAGGTCCACGTTTCACATAGCCTTGATGATAAACTCTAATAGAACCAATCTATCGTCGACAACGTGTATATGGAACAAAGAATACAGAGGTTGTTCAGTCTACATTTGGCCAATTTCGACTTACCTAAAAGTTTAGAAGAATCCATGGCGCCAGGTCCGTAAGTGCTCGATGTGTTTCCCTTGGTTCCTAACAATTGCCTGACAGCGTAATTTCCACTGTAATAGGCTTCTCCGAAGAACTGGGAGGGGAATCTTGTTCCACTCCCTTTGCACAGCTTTCCAAAATCTTTCCACAGTTATCACACGCCGTTTTCCCAAAGCCCGCTTCAGCAATACAAATCCACAATAGTCCATAGGACTTGCATCTGGAGATTTAACAGGTACCTCATTGAAAGGTATCACCTGTATACCACTTGCCTCCTCCATCTCCCTGTAGAATGTGAGGGACGATCATGAGGTATGTCATGAGGCCTTGTCCATGTGAATGCGCATCCGATTGGCGTCATTTTCGTACATTGTTGGAATCTCATGCTCGTAGATCGGCCGCATGATCTGCTCCTGAAAATACTGCGAATTTATTTTGCAATTCTTCACCACCCTACGAATCTTCAGTTTCCTCGGTAACAGTAGCCAGTAACGACTATGAACCCTTTTGGGAAGGATTCTTTACAGACACGGACCCACCTTCTGAAGTTGTTGGCGCATTTCTCTCGGTACATGATGGCTCTCGGTTTGCCGCAGTCGGAAAGGTAAATCCATGCTTCATCGAGCGTTACGACGTACATCCACCTTTGTTTTGCTAGATGCCGTTCGTACAGCTTTCGGGCGTTACACTTTCGTTCCTTTTGATGGGCACCCGTGAGAAGATGGCCGCGAGCTTTCATGACTTTTTCCAGCTTGAGTTGATGGTGTAACGTCCGGCTCACACTCTCCAAAGACACGTCAACACGATTAGTCACACACCTTTGTGTTGGCGGATTGTCTTGCATTGCCATTTTGTGAAGTTTCCTCTGCATGGTGGAGGTGATATTGGTGCATTCCCGCTTCCTAGGCAACTTCGTTGGTGATTCAAATGAAGCTTTGTTGACCTTGTACTTTTTAATAACATTTTTTATTCCACTTACTCTGATGTTGCAACCTTTCTTCTTGCACTGACAGAAACACTAAAGTGGGCGTCATAAAGAGCCGCAACATAACCTTCCCAAAACCGGCTTAGTTTGGGAGGCATTTTGGTCACAGAGCGGAAACCCACACACTTGGAAACAAATTTAACACAACTCTCACAACAATGGTCCTGTTTTGTGCGTTATTATCGTCCGCGTGGAAAAACAACTCCGTTCCCAGGAAGCCACTGCACAACACTGCAGGACACCACGAGCCAGGTTGGGTGAGTTTATTCTGCCCGGGAGGGGGGAGAAACGAAACCGGCCAAACGTAGGCTGAACAACGTCTGTACTAGAGAGCGAGACAGAAGGTGAGGGGATCAAGTGCCATTTTTTCAAGTCATTTTGAACGGTTCAAGTATTTGCAAGTGCCGATTCAACTCTAAAAAAATGTTCGTAATAAACACAAACACAAAAACAGACATTTGCGAGTTAGTCTCTTTTTCTCTCCACCTACTACGAAGATCCATTTTAAGCTATCACAGAGTATGTGCTCCTAAGACTCATATGCATACACAAGAAGTGTACTTACGCGGAAGTTAAGAGATACACATGTCTGTGGTTTCGTTGCTCTGTGAAATTCGGTTTGACAGGTGTCGCTCTCTTTTCTATTTTCGTTTCTCTATCATTTTCCCTGTACCATGTACGTTTTCTTTTTTCTTTCTTCATTCTCCTGCACACCTACCAACATACCCATTCCATCAGTTTTAGCTTACGGCGCCCACTTGAACGCCTCTCAGTATTCTGTCTGCTTATTAATTTTTTTTCTTTACTCGCATCTTTTTTCCCCTAAAGTGTTTCAGTGCAACTGCTCATTACGTGCTTGTCTAATTATTAAGGGCACGAGTTTTTCGCACTAAGAATTTGAAAATTTCGCGTTTCGTTTTTCATATTTCGCGTTTTGTCGCATTTTCCAAATAAAGTTTCGCATTTTGTAGCTCAAGATATTCCCTGACATTTTAAAAATTGTTCCTTTTATTCATAGATCACTGCAGAAATAAACTATTAATTACCTAAGAACAAAATACACTGAATATTTCCCTTGATATTGTAAATTTCATTTATAGAAAATTATTTGTTTAATCAAACTGAAAAAAAAAAAATCAATAACTAAACTTACTATAAGTACGGAAGTTTTGCTGCCTTCTGAAAACACATAGGCACAAGTTACATTTAAGCATCAAACATAAGCATATTACATGTTTCCACATTTTCCTCCTTCATTGTACGTTTGTCACTTATCACCCAGTCCATGCCATTGGCGAGCTAATTAAAACTGCTCCTCCCCATCCAGCTGCGATGGTGAAAGCTAACGTGCAACATATTCTCTACAGCCGTGTCCGAATCACCCAAAATGCACCGTTCATGTCACTTTTTACCGTTCCATCAGCGGAAAACTGGAGTTTTTAAATTAATGAAAATGTATTTTCAAAATTTCGCGTATTTCGCGTATTGTTAGAAATTTCGCGCAAAGCAGTTAATTTCGCGTCTTGTCGTGCAACGGAAACCAATGAAAATGCACATAGAATACCATAAAACGTCAAGAAACTGAAAATTACTTAATTCTGATGCATTTCGTTTTATCGCGCATTGCGAAAAACTCGTGCCTCAACTAATTATTTATTATTTGAAGTCTTGCGTCTCGTTCCAGCACCAAGACTATATGGGGTATAGACCTACAATTTAAGGTGAAATCCAAACCACTGTAAAGCGTTCAAATTTTAGTGTTCCATCACCAGAAATCGAACTCGGGTTCACATGCACAAAAGGCACACGTGCTCATCATTAAATCAGCGGGAAGGCACACCTCTTTGTATCGTGTTTACTACTTTTAGTAGTGCTTTTAAATATCAAACGACTGCATTTGAATTATTTCAGCTTAACGTCCCACGAATAGGATTAGGGGGACAAACGATTAAAGCAAGTGAATGATGGAAGATTTGGTGGAATGAAAAAGTGGGAAGAAACGGGAAGTACCTCGAGAAAACCCACGGACACGAATAGACGATTGCAGATAAAAGGATGAACAAGAAGTGAAATACGAAGATGTCCGGGTGCATCGAATGAAGTGCTCTGCTTGCTCCACATTGTGAATTTCTACATAGCCAAGATAAAACTCTCACGATAAATGGTGACCACTTCGAGAACTTTTTACAAAAGTAGTTTCTTTTCTCTCATAATATTTTGCATAATGTAAATATATATATATACCTTACTATTAAAATTTCAGGTAAATTTCGAGGCCCTATGATAGGAGGAGCTATGGGCTAAGCAGAGCACTTCATTCGAGGTGCTTATGACATTTCCCTATCTAACTGTTTCATCTTGTTCTCTCTCACTGTTCGTGCTTACAAGCACTGGACATTTTATCTGATATCCTAGGTATATACAGGGTGGACCATGTATCCTGAAACGCCTTTGCAAAATTTAAACTATTAGATAAAGAGCGCTGAAATTGTGCATCGCGTAAATATCAGTACAGAGACCTTGACATGCTCTTCAATACTACATGATTAACAGTGTTGCCAATCCAACATAAAGTTGTAATTTTTCAAATGGCACATCAGATTATTACGAATTTCAAATCTATAAATTAAAACCTGCCACATTTGTTGTTCACTGCTGCAAACCAGGAACACACGCACTCGAAGTAAACGCTTTACCACTGAGCCACTGTCGTCCCAAGTTTTGGTTCAGTATGAAAATTTGAAATTTCTAATGACTTAGCGTCATTTAAAAAAAAACTGTTGGGTTGGCAACACTGTTAATCTGGTGATACAGAAGAGTATGTCAACCTGATCGGTATTTGGATTGTGCAAAATGTCAGCGTTATATGATCTATTAGTTTAAAAGTTGCAAGGACGACTCAAATAGTCCACCCTATTATATCAGGTTGTCTAAAACTCATTGAGATTTGGAGGTCAAATTGAGATTTCACTTATTGCCATTTGAAAACATTAAGAAACCACATGTGCACACTTTTTTCCATGATTATCTACTGTTTTCCAGCAATCACAATCCCATCGCTATAGAGCTGTGCTTTCAGGTCAAAAATTGTGACACGTGGTTTTTAACAAGTCTCTCTTAAACCTAACTTAAAACAATTCACGATTTCTGCAGAACCCGAAACAAATTAGTCTGACGATGACAGGTTCGGACTATATCGTGGATGCAAAATCTCCCAGCCAAGTTCTCGCAATTTCTGGCAGGTTGTTAAATGTGTAAGCGGTCTGGCGTTGTCAGCGTGGCATACGACACCCTTTCTATTGACCAGTTCCGGTCCTTTCTTTTAACTTATTTAGTGCATTCGCGACAATCATCAACAGTAAGGCCCGAGTCTATCATTCTGCTCGGGGCAGCAGTTCGTGATGCATAATGCACTACAAATCCCACCAAACGCTTGGCAAAACCTTTCTTGGGATCAAGTGTGGGCCTTGCCACAGACTGAGGATATACTCGTAGTTTTGACCACGATTTCTTTCGTACATTATTGTTACCCACTTCTCATAACTTATGATCAAATACTTCAGAAAGGCTCGAATTTGTTACGTTTCAGTAGATTCGCAGATATAAATTAAATAGACTAAATGTTTCTGAGTCAGATCATGTGGCACACAAACATCGAGCTTCTTTTAGCAGCCTGCTTTCTCCAAATGGTTTAACACTGATGAATCTTTAGGTCATTAGCGATGTCATGATTGCTTACATGCCGGTCCAGCTCAACTTTTGCCAAGATATCATCCAATTTTGCTGCGATTCGTCGCCCACTGTGAGAGAAATCTTGGAAATCAAAATTTCTAGAAGAAAGCTACTGAACCATCTTTTGCCTGTTACTATTGATAACGTATCTTACCCATAAAATCACACATTTCTTCACGAGCCTGTGGAACATTTGTGCCTATGAAATAAATTGTAAAATGTAGCCCAGTTTTGTGAAACGTTAACTCATCTTGACGCATTTACTCGATCGAATTTTATCTACGAATCTCTACTGAAACATAGCAAACTCGAGCCATTTCTGAAGCACTTTGTCACAAGTGACGAAAAGTGGATAATCTACAACAATGTGCGAAAAAGACTGTCGCAATACTTACGTCTGATAAGAAAAAATGAAATGAAATTTTGAGTTTTACGTCCCACGGTTATGCCGGTTAGGCTAAAGAGACGGTGATAATGAGTAATGAATGAAATGGTGGAATGAAGAAAGTGGGAGGAAACGGGAGAACCCCGAGAAAATCCACGCACACGGTGTTTGTCCACCACAAAGTTCACTTGGCGGGAGCAGGGTTTGAACCCGAGACCCCTAGCACCAGAGGTGAACGCTCTACCACTGAGCCACCGCGGCCCCCAACGTCTGATAAGAATTTCAACACTTTTACATATCTACAAGCATCAACTGTCATCTGTCAGACGTTTAGGTCTGACCTGCTGCGACTCATACCCTGAGATTCGGGACACTAACGGAACCTGGTGCGCAAAACTTTCTATTATACTTTTTTTTGAGAGTTTAATTACTACCTCCGGGGATTTCCTATTTTCTCCTCCCTAATCGGCCATTTCCTGTTTCCAATAAATTGATTGATCATCTACAATACACAACTTTCTACAAGGCAAAGGTGCTTTAAAAACAGAATATCAATATTGCCACATATAAGACTTCACCTACCTCTCCTGCAAAAAAGCAACAATGCCTCCTCTCAATGTGTTTCCCAAAGGTCATCTGTAAAAGTGTAAGTCGCATGTGAAGCGTCTCTATAATATCCGATTCACAAGCTAATGGATGGTTACGTCTCGCTGATTCTCGACGAGGCATCTTGGCTTTGATACTTTGAAAACGCTGCAACATCTGAGTTTGTAGACGTTGGAAAGTTTTGTTTAAAATATCACCACACAAGTGATCAAACTGCCGACATACCTAGAAAAAAAATTGCAAAGATTACAATGTATAGTAATAATAATGATCATTACCTTTATCTCTCTGTCATGGAGACTTACAAACATTTAAGAGATTTTCATAATTCTGGTGGTTCAAGAATGTCTCATGTGGATCAACATTCAACAATAAGCACAGCAACGCAAGGGAAGTTCTGAAGAAAAGAAAATGCCAGAGTGTGAAATAATTTAAATACGAAGTATTATTTGGGGTACAAGGTTAAAACTTAATTTTAATTTAGAATATGTATCCTATAACGTGCACTAGCCAATATACTGTAGTAGAATGTTTAGCTTATTTTGGGAAACAAGTCGGAAGAGGAGAGAGTGATTTTCCACAAGGAATCTTCATAGGATAATTTAAGAGAGATCAACATTATCTCTACAATGAGACACTAACTAAAATATAGTTCTAGAAAAAGCGTAATTTCTTAATACACGCGCCAAGATATGGGATATTGAAAGAGTAGATTTGTCGTTACCACATGAGTACTTTAGTGATTATAATTTTAAAATTAAAATTTCTCTATTTCCAAGTATAAACTGTTTTAGGAATGAAATGTTAAGTTTTCGTAATATATCAAGGACACAGAGGTAACAAACTTGTGTATTCAAATTTTGCAAAGGACGCAAGCATGATTGTTATCAGCAGGTTAATGTAATATCCCACCAAAATTAAGCTTTACATCGAAGGCCAACCAGTTTATAAGACTGAGTTACAAGTCAAGATACATTGATTTACTACTCAAAATAAATTTATCAGTTAACGTAAACTTACACCGTGTAACGGCGAAACTCAGAAGTATAGGTCATGTTCCTGTTTGTCTTACCGTACGTTATTCTTATTATGAATACCGTATGATCGAACTTCCTCACCAGATATAAATATCATAATGAAACTGACACAAGCCCCAAAATATGAATTTTTATCATATTTACACCCAGTGGAATATTCGAACCACAACTTACTTGAATATTTTGTTCTAACTTTTATCAAACGTAACATTAAAAAAAAAGTGTCTGATATTTGTGCCGAACGGATCTGTTTCGATTTCCAGTAAGGGCCAGAATCTTCGGTGCTGACACACGATCACTAGTAACTGGAGAGCTTAAGACTTGTCAGACTTGAATCAGAAGATGTGTTGGCCACACCATTACACATCGCTTACTTGAACCCCCTTTCGGACTAAGCTTACAGTTCACAATATTTTTGGTTTAGTTTGAAGCTGAACATCCCCTTCAGCACTGGGGTTATATAATTTAGGTCTACAAAGTTAGTGTGAAAACCAAAGCACATGAGTTCTACCGGGAATAGAACTGACAAGTAAACCTTACGTTTGGGTGAATCGAGTTGCTGACTGAGACACATATGAAAAAGTAGTACTAAATGTGGTCAGTATTTCAGTGAAGTTGTAGGTGCGAAGCTCCAGGGATTTAGGAGATACAGCTACCAGAACATCACATGGAAGTACATAATAGTCTTCATACAGTTGGAGGTAAAAGCCCTGTAAGACCTCTACTAACGACAAAAGGTGAATAACAAATATATGGGTACATATTAGGACTAGGGGGAAGTCATATAGTAAGAGTATACCTGACGGCGGCCATCTTGAAATCCGCCATTTTGAATTAAGGTTAAGTTTTTAAAATAGGAATAGGGTCATGTGATACATGATTTAAGGCGCAAATTTAATCAGATGAACAATGGTGACGTTAATTTTGATTTACGCGCAATTGGTAAAAAGTTACAGGGAAATTAAATATTGTTGCAGAATATGTATTAGTCCTTTACCCAACCTTGTAAATTTTGTGTTAATGATAATAAATAAATAGCATGTGGATAAATATTAGGTCTATGGTAAGAGTTGCCTTGATGGCGGCCATGTTGAAATCCGCCATTTTGAATCAGACAAAACTTTTAAACAAAACGCATAGCAGTGACTCCTTATTAATAGCAAATTTTACCATAAATCCAACGGTATAACTATTTTTGCTTTATCATTAACCAGCATTTGTTATCGCATAAACAAGTTGCTAATTTAAGGAAAAATGACCAAAGTGGAATTGAGTCATAATTGAACTTGGGTGTTTCTTCCAGAAAAGTCCTCAATTAGTACAATCAATATGTAGTTCAGAAAAGAGTGCATGACTTGCACAAACATTGTAACGCCACCATTGTATTTCTTATTAATTTCTAGCCCGAAGTCATCTATTGCATTATTCTATTCCCATTTAATTTTGTGCTGGTTAATGATAAAGCAAAAATGGTTATACCGTTGGATTTACGGTAAAATTTGCTATTAATAAGATGTCACTGTTACGCGTTTTGTTTAAAACTTCTGTCTGATTCAAAATGGCGGATTTCAACATGGCCGCCATCAAGGCAACTCTTACCATAGACCTAATATTTATCCACATGCTTTTTATTTAATTATTATCATTAACACAAAATTTACAAGGTGGGGTAAAGGACTAATACATATTCTGCAACAATATTTAATTTCCCTGTAACTTTTTACCAATTGCGCGTAAATCAAAATTAACGTCACCATTGTTCATCTGATTAAATTTGCGCCTTAAATCATGTATCACATGACCCTATTCCTATTTTAAAAACTTAACCTTAATTCAAAATGGCGGATTTCAAGATGGCCGCCGTCAGGTATACTCTTACTATATGACTTCCCCCTAGTCCTAATATGTACCCATATATTTGTTATTCACCTTTTGTCGTTAGAAGAGGTCTTACAGGGCTTTTACCTCCAACTGTATGAAGACTATTATGTACTTCCATGTGATGTTCTGGTAGCTGTATCTCCTAAACCCCTGGAGCTTCGCACCTACAACTTCACTGAAATACTGACCACATTTAGTACTACTTTCTCATATGTGTCTCAGTCAGCAACTCGATTCACCCAAACGTAAGGTTTACTTGTGAGTCTTCCGCGCTAAAGATGAATACACTAACCAAATAGCCAAGAGAATTTGTGTTACTTTTAACAGAGAAGTACGAAAAAAACTTAGAACAGATCTGCAGTTAATGTAGCAGTTATAATTTATTCCTCCACCATAGTAAAGTTCGCAGGCGTAAAGAGAGGCAAGAAAGTTTAAATACAAGTACTCTGAAAAGCTTAAGTCAACAACAATTCGACTTTATGTTACTTTTTTTTCCCCGATCATTATAGAGTCCATTGTACTCGTACCTCTCGAATGACTTTCGCAGAAAATTAGCAGTGGCGCAGTTGTCAACCTTTTTCACCTTAATAGACCACATGTCGTCCAATCGAATCTTATACAGGGTGTTTCAAAACAACACCGACAACGTTTGGGAAGTGATTCCTGACACCAAGATAAGAGAAAAAATATAGACCAACCTGGGTGTACAAATGCTTCCTTTCGGAGTTATAGGCTCCCAAAAACATGAACAAATGAATTTTAAAGACCCATAGCTCTAAAACTATGGGACCTACCGTAGTCAGGTCAAGATTTCACTTAGGAATTAGCATGTGCATTATCTAAATATCTAAGGTTCAGAATCCTGCTGTACTTCTGCAACAATTTTTATAGAGATAGTTTGTGAGTACTTCGAATTAAATGCCCGTAGCCAAACTCCCTCTATAAAAATTGTTTGAGTACCTTATGATTATGAAACATGTATTTTTGGATAGCGCGCACATTAGTTCCTAAGTGAAGTCTTGACTACGGTAGGTCCCATAGTTTCGGAACTGTGGACCTTTAAAGTTCATTTTTTTTTTTCATGTTTTCGGCAGCCTATAACTCCGAAAGTAATCATTTGTGCACTCAGGTCGGTCTATACTTTTTCTCTTAACTTGGTGTCAGGAATCACCTCCCAAACGTTGTCGGTGTTGTTTTGAAACACCCTGTATATGTTCAACGGGAAACACGCCTGGTGATAGTGCAATATGGAGGGTTGACGCACGCGGAACTTAAAAGGGTTTTTAATAGATGGTCAAGTAGAATTTGATACTTACAAGTCGAAGTTCAGCTATATTTCTATACGACATATAACTCAAAATTTTCTCCAAGATTTCCTGAGGTAGGTTAAGAAGGTGAATCGGTACAGGTTGGTCTGCTTCCTCTGCATCATGGCTAGCCTCCCTGACAGTCCGAAGAGATCTTGATGTTCCAGGTTCAGAGCTTGAGCTCTCTCCCGCACCCACTCCACTACTCGATTGCCGTGTAGATACCATTGTTCAATTTCTTTCTAATAGTTCCTATACAACGAAAAAAAATACATATAAAGCATATAATAAACTAATAAAAAATAGTGTACGATATCAGCAGAAATACATTTAAAAAGTTAAAAGTTCCATGAATGAAATTAAAAGAGAAAAATAGTACTCTAAACAGAGAATTCATTTCGAAGTCAAACTTAAATCAAAGTGGTTTAAGGTTATTGAGATTTAAGACTAACTTGCTCCAACTTACGAGAGGATATTTCGACAGGAATAGTGAAGAACTCTATTATTTTCATATTGTACAGCCTTGTTTTAAAAAATGGTCACCTACTTCATTTAAACAACAGTGATTGTGCTATACTGTTTCGGTACACATGTCCCATTCATTCCCTGGTTCCATCCCGACCCATAAGAGGTGAAAAATAACGCCCGGGAGTTCTCTTGGGGTTGTTCTGTTTTCTCTCACATTTTCATTCCACAAAACTTTCAAAATCATTCATGATCTTAAACCTACACGGTATAATCGTGGCACATAAAACCCCGATGGCAGAACTTTGTCTTTTCGTGATGCGCTTTAGTAAGTCAAAAATTTTCTGCAGGAATTCCACAATAAAAAAATCAAGAGGATATCATGTTTTTATTACAGCGTTACATGAAGCACGGTAAACAGTTTTCAGTGGTATCCCTAGTTCGAGTTACAACCTGTGAAGTTACATTTTTTGAAAGAGTTTTGCTAAAAGAATCAGATTTAAAATATTATACGATACATGGTATTTTGTAATTTTTTTTTTCCTCTGGCAATTTTTTGCACAAGCTCGGCAAATTTTCTGCGATCACATTGCAGATCGCGGCATGTTCTGCTGTGGGGCGTAAAACTATACATTTCATTTTATATCACGGTTACCTTCATCGATAGCGAACTCAGATGTTAATATTTTTCACTGTAATTCTATGTCCTAGTATTTTACGCCATATTCAATCTTTCACATGACAAGGAATTTATAAATACAGAACATGAGATTTTATTCCATGTAAAAGTATCTTCAGTTCTAATCAAATAATGCTACGAAGTATGTACGATGGAGTAACTCGTGTAGCATAAGAGAACTCGAAGGTTCAATGCCGCATTTACAAAAGTTCTCCACTGATTTCCGTCCTTACTCAACTGGACCCAGTTTCTACTTTATATTCTTATTTCTGCGAAATCTATCTTAATACCATTTATGCGCCTAAGTCTTCCTAATGGTCTTTTTCCGATTGAGTTTTCAGTTAAAATTCTGAAAGGGCTCCTACTTTCTTCGATTCTGGCTACAGCCTACCCAACTGAGCCTTTTAGACTTAATGATCCTAACAACGTTAGTAACTAGTATAAATTATGCATTTCCTTGTAACGTATTGGCACGGTAAGCAGAAGATCCGTATTCAATAACCGGTTGTCGTTGAGATGATTTTAAGTTTAACGTCCCGTTCAGCAGCGAGGGTGTATAAGACGTGAACCTACTTATTAACGTGGAATCCAAATCACATGAGCTCCCGCCTGGAACTGAACCCGGGTCTCCCACAAAAAAGGCGTGTACGTTAATCGCTTAGCCACGAACGAGCTCCCCGGTTCAGTCGTGAAATTTTTTAGTGTACATAGGATATTATAGGAATATAGGATATTACAAACTGTAGTTTCAAAACTATTTTTTAAAATCTCTTCTTTGCCTTAAAAATTAACAATAAAATTTACTTCACTTACACATAGGATAAATGCAGTCCACCCTTCCGAAGTTGAGAAAAGTGAATTTGTCAAAATATTAAATGCCATGATATCTAATCCTAAATGCTCCCTTAAATAGTGCAATTGTCAACTCCTGAACTGACTACAACTACTCTATTCTAATCGTAATAAGAATTTTTAAAACGAAATGTATTAAATCATCCATGCAAAATGGACTGAAGAAAATAAAACTTTTCTTTCGAACACTTTTCCACAATGTATTCTGACCTTAAAATTACCTTCAAAATGGATCCTTTATCTAAAGCAGTTATAGTCATACTTTCCATGCTATGTCAAGTACAAAGGGGCACTTTTCAAAAAGGGCAAAACGTTATTTTCTTGCGTTATTTCAATTTATTTATATTTTTTAAAATATTCAACTTCAGGAAGTAGACAAAGAAAAATTTAAGATATTTTCAACATTATTTTCAGGGCATTACGAGGCTCGTACGAATTAACGACTTCACTTTTATGCACAGAGCAAGGGCAGTGATGTAATAATATTGTTTATTTGTGTGATATCGTAGCAACTGCATAAAAAAAAAAAAAGTCAAGAATTCATGAAGTACAGACCTATTAGCCTCCTCTGAATGTATAAGTGTTTATTACAGAACTCCCGATAATACTTCGATGATACACGAAGTTTCAGATCTCCCCTCCCATGTGGCTCTGTGAATGAACAACTCTTTCCTCCAACTATTTAGTACCCGGATCTTTGACACGGGTAGTCCAGTGTTCGATTCACAATGAAGAACAAAACTTTACGTGCTGTCAAGATTTCAGGTCGCCATTCTCGCTGGTCTAGTAGTTAGTACGTATGTCTTTGGTACACGTGATCCCGGGTTCGATGTTCGGTGGAAGAACCACATAAAATTTCATTTATTCACTTTCTTTCTATTTAATCAGGTTTCTTTAGCCTAAAGAGCATAATCGTGGGACGTAAACTTAAAAAGAAAAATCATTTCAATATTTCAGATTTAGCTTGCGCCAACATGAAGACCCTATCCGATTCCAGAGGCGAAATTGAAACTTCTTCCTGAATGAGTTTATACTAGACAGAACAGCATTTTAATTCGTTTGAAGAGGATAATCGCTATTTTCTTTCCTTTTCTGGATAAGCCTTGACGAAGAATAGAAACCAACGAAAATATTATAAAGGCACTAGGCCTAATTGAAGGGAAGTGAAAAGCTTACACAAAGAAACTCTCTGTTGTTGACTGTTAAAGTTAGCATCCCTTTTCAGCACAAAGGTTATATGAGACGTGGACTCCAAACCACTGTAATGCGTTCAAATTTCAAAGCTCTACCACTGGGAATCGAATCTGGGATTTCGTGCACCAAAGGTGTGCGCGCTCTAGTCACTAGGCCAGCAGAGAGGGCTAAGAAATTCTTTTGTACTGCCTCTCTAAAGAATGATTGTCACAGGGCGATCGGAATTACAATTAGCCTATGCTCTCTAGCAATACATTGCCCTTTTCAAAACTAGGAACAAGAGCTAACTGCCGTGATATACTGAATCTGGTTAGCTTGCGCTGTCTCTTTGTAGTAGATTCATAGTGAATGCACAGCTTCTACTCTCACTGGAATTGTAAGCGCCTCTGGGAAGCCACTTCAATTAACAAATATGAAATAAAAGGAAATTTCTAGCTTAACGTGCTATGATCATGCCCTTTACGGGGAAAAGTGGATAACTATCAAAACTAAATGGTTATAAAATAATTGGTGAAATGATGTGAGAGCAAACAAGAAATCCAAGAATCTCATGTTGTTCACCAGAAACTCATATGGCCAGGATCGAAGAAAAGGAATCGAAAACCGAAGGTGAACGATCTACCATTGAGCCATCGTACCCAATCTGGAAAATAGCTGAGCCATTCTTTATCAAATCAACACACAGTTTCCGATCGATCCTTACAGACTGCAGTTATATATATATATATTTTTTTTTTTTTTTTTGACGGCTATCAACAAGCGGAAAGCTCAGGTCGATTGGTGAATCGGTTTCAAAATTACAGGGACTCCAACGTTCTTAAAAGTTACTAAAAATTGCATGAGTGACATCTGCTTCATTGGAATTTGCTGTGACCTAGGCCATTGGTTAAGATGTCATTCTAAAGTATACGAAAATTCAAAATTTTAAGTTAGATCTCTAAAAGCCGTACTTCAAAAATTTTCAAAGGAATTATAAAACAATATTCGGACTGCTATGAATGTATTTTGGAATCCGCATGGATCATTTGTTACAACAGTTTCCACTTTCAAAGAGGAAAATGAAATGAAATCTCCGAGTTTTACGTCCCACGTTAGGCTAAAGGAGACTGTGATTGTGAGATATTAATGAAATGGTGGAATGAAGAAAGTGGTAGGAAACGGGAGAGTCCCGAGGAAACCCATGCACACGGTGTTTGTCCACCACAAAGTTAACTTGGCGAGAGCACTTGCAAAGAGGCTTGAAAATTGCATTAATTTAGTTTCTTCACTAACTAAAACTACATGAAACAAATTAGAGTGTAATAAAATTAAATTAATAACATGCCGCAATATTTATATAAAAAAAAAAGTTTCTGTAAATATTTGAAAGCTCAAGTTTTCTGTGGATAGTGTTTATACCTTAGTTTGGAGTGAACTTGAAAGGCTTTATAAGTTGTCATTAAATCTTTATCAAGAAAGGTGTATAATCCCGGCATGTAGGGTCACAGTTCTGCTTACACATTACATCCATTTCACGAATTCACAGAACATATGTCTTCCCAAAATATGCAGGTGTAGATGGGCCAGCTGAATAAGGAAACGTCACTTTCACTTTATCTTTCACCAAAACATACGCGAGCCACCATCTGCTGTTACAGACTGCAGTTATGTCTGCAATCTGTAAAAACTCTATATTCACTTATGTCTGCCAGTGCTAACTTGTTGTCGAACTTGGTAATCTTTGAGTTTTACGTCCCACGGTTATGCCGGTTAGGCTAAGGGAGACGGTGATGATGAGTGAGGAATGATATGGTGGAATGAAGAAAGTGGGAGGAAACGGGAAATCCCCGAGAGGACCCACGCACACGGTCCGTCGAACTTGGTGTCTGTCAAGTGATCTCTGGCAGCACGAAAAATATCTTGAAAAAGTTTGGGAGTATCTGCAGCTGGAGGAATGAATTTGTGAAATTCCTTGTGTCCTAGGAGCTGTTTGTCTTTCGCTGCGGTATGAGAATGAATTTAACAAGTTCTTTATGATCTTACTCTGAGCACTAGATCTATCAGAACAGCAGTATATCATTTTCGACCTCAACTGGTCTTTCAAGAACAAGATAAGTTTCTGGTGGAAGCAGTACACTCCAAACGTACAACATAACTGATATGCTTCGCTTTCGTTCCCTTTTATAGTATACAAACAGTGCAAACACCAGGTTTTATTTCCTTGCTGGGGCAAAAAAATATTTGAGTTATATTTTCGTATACCAAAACTAGTAGTTTCATATTATTTGATCTATTTGGTCTAGGAATTAATTCGTGCGGTTGGTACGCACACATTGAAGCTGTAGTACAAACACAAAATACATAAATACCTTAAGAAAAATACTGTCCATCGCTAGCCACCACTTTCGCCCATCTGTCAGGCAATGTACGGATTCCGTGGCGAAAGAAGTCCTCATCCTTGGAAGCGATCCAGTCAGATACCCATGTTTCGATATCTTCTGAAGAAGTAAACCGCTGTCCAATCAAATCGTTGTTCATGCAATCGAACAAGTAGTAGTCCGAAGGAGCAACGTCTGGTGAATACGGCGGGTGGGGTAAAACTTCCCATCCGACATTTTCTAAATAGGTTTTGACCGGTTTTGCGACATGTGGGCGAGCGTTATCATGTTGAACAATAAGTTTATCATGTCTGTTCTCCCATTCTGGTCGTGTTCTGGCCAGAGCTTGCTTCAAACGCATTAATTGTCGTCGATAACGTTCTCCATTCATAGTTTCACCCGGTTGCAGCAGCTCATAGTACACCACACCTTTCATATCCCACCATATGCACAGCATAACCTTTGCACAGTGAATATCTCGTTTTGGTTGTGATGGACCTGGTTCACCTGGTTTCACCCAGGCCTTTTTTCGTTTAGGGTTCTCGTAATGGATCCACTTCTCATCACCCGTAATAATTCGATGCAGAAACCCCTTTCTGCTCTGTCGTTGAAGCAGCAATTCGCAAATGGTTTTTCGTCTTTCAACGTCTCTGTCTTTCAATTCATGTGGAACCCAATGTGACATCTTTTGAATCATTCCCATGGCTTTCAAGCATTTGGAGACTGTTGTTTGATCAACGCCTAATGCTGCTGCAAGTTGTTCCTGCGTTTGACACGAATCCTGCTCGAGCAATGCTGTCAATTCTTCTTCTTGAAATTTTTTTGGCTGTCCAGCTCGCTCTTGGTCTGCCAAGCCGAAATCACCACTTCTAAACCGTGCAAACCACTTCTGACACGTTCGCTCAGCTAGAGCATGGTCACCATACACTTCCACCAAAATACGATGACTTTCAGTCGCACTTTTCTGCATGTTAAAGTAATGCAGCAGGACACCCCGCAAAAACACTTTATCAGGCACAAATTGCGCCATGTTCACTTAACTACAAACTGATGACGCTTTAATCCACTGCCCTATACTACGAACGATACGCGATGACAGGGGTTTGCACCACATGTGTGGATACACGGAACTGTGGGACGCTCCGTTCGTTGCGCCATCTCTTGTCCACCCGCACGAATTAATTCCTAGACCAAATATATTAAAATAACACGAGTGGAGGACAGATATAGTCATGAGGGAGTGCTCGCCGCCTTGCCCCTCCTCCTGGCGTTTTTACCGACTACAAACGGACGAGCAGTGATTTTCTCATTAGTTTGGAGATAGTTTTGCGCTCCACCCTTGCCCAAAAAATTATTACTTCCACCCATTTTACAACCGAAATCTAAATTAAAGCTATTTTCAATTCCACGTTTGGAACTGGAAATTCTTGTAACAAATCATGCCATGTTTATCATAAAATAACATTCCGGAGATATATATATATATATATATATATATATATATATATATATATCCGAGAAAAATCAGATTTAAAATTTTGAATTTTTCCAAAAAAATTTTCAGATATAAACCATCTGAAAGCTCTTCTCATAGGCTTTAAAATGACACCTCAACCAAAGTCTTAGATGCTTTAGATCAGCTGCAAATGCCGATCGAAGAATAGCACACAATTTTGGTAAATATTTTAGAACTTTCGGGACCTGTAATTTAAAAAACCAGCTCACATATCAACCCAGATAAATATCAGGGTTTGTCATTCTCCAATGGTATGAAGAACTGTACTAAATTTCAATATCTGACAAGATAAGGTAGATGTGATTTTACATGAAATGGCTCAACTAAGACATTCTGAAACTAATGGATTGAGTCTAGTTCCTTAGTTGGTATTCTGAGGCGGACTATTATGAAAGTAGGTAAGTACTGGTGTGTACGTTATTATTTTTAAATTGTTGGACACAGTTAAATGTTTATTATAACAGTAACCTTATTTAGTGTTGGGGAGTTAAGGATAGTCTACCCCCCCCCCCTTGTCTATACTACTTAGTCCTATAGTACATCATGTCTTACCTTGTCATTAATGTCTACTGTACCACTTTTATCATCTTATGCTGTAAGAGTTCAGTGAATACACACTCCAAGAGAGTAACTTTTTTCTTTTATATATATATATATATATATATATATATATATATATATATATATATATATATATATATATATATATATATATATAGAGGTTACACTTTCTTTACTTTGTTCAAGTAAAAAGAAATTACAGGTTACTTTTGTGTTTATTCACTGATTTATATTATTTTCCTCACTCCACTGAGAAGTTTTTGATGAAGTTAACACAAATTTCAAGATTTTGTGTTTTGTCTTGAATGATAGCAAGTTGGTGGTTGTAGCACGCTTCTGTGATGATTCATGATCTTATCTACTATGATTGATCGGTGACGTAATGATTATATACACTGTCAATGATGTCTTGTTTATGTGGTGGCTGAGTTACTCGGTCACGAGTAGGGGTTAGCATGTGGTTTATCTCTTCGTATTTGTCCGAAGTGGATGTTATAGTAATTTTTTAATCTATCTGTTGTTTTATTTGCAACGTGTATTTGAATACTGAAATAGTGATATTTTAATTCTATTTTCGGGAGGAAATCGATGGAAATGAAAAGTAGGAAGGATTAAGTCATTCTCGTGTTACAACTTAGAAATAGTTCATTCTCTTCTTTTACTATTCTTGCTTTCCTTTCCACTTTTAATTTTGGCAATTTTATTTCAGAAATATAATTAAATCATTGCTTCAGTATTCAGATAGTAGTCTGAAACTTACTCATTTCAACGAAATACCAACTAATGAACTCTACCCAATGGATTTACTGAAGCTAAACGTGTGTTGGATCGAAAAGTATTCAACACCGGTCCAGAAAGCCAGAAGCAGACAGTCTCTATGCAGACCACACATCACCCAATTACAAGACGTCAAACCACTCATTTATGCTGAAGTTGTCGGAATATTTTGGATACAGTTACACGTAAGAAAGGGTTTCTTTTAGAAATTGCTTCTAATTCTACAAATATTCATGTAAAATTACACATAAAACTACTTTCAAGAAATAAAATCCCATTCCTTATGGCAAAAGCTATAGTGTCTTCACTCGCTGCTTGCACATCTGAGCCTCTGTATTTAATTTGCAAGAAACCATACAAACAATACTTGAATATTAATCACTAACTATACATTTTGAGAAATTCTGAAGACTATGAACCATCTGGCGGATGGTTACATTTCATTGAAAGATTCCATCAAACACATTGAATAATGCGCTTAATTTGAATTTTTTCATATTACGCCGTTTCTCAGACACTCTGCTATGTTAGAATAGACAGGAATCACTATTCATCTTAGTTCGATTATCTTCGTGAGACTCATTGGAAAATGATCTGTAAAATTTAACCACCTATGTCAGGAGACGAATTTCCGGTCATCAGGTCGCTATTGGAGAACTACGTATTTTAATTTGTCTATAAGCATTTGGTCTTAACTTTGCTTGCCAACTGGCGATCAAACTCTAATCTGGCTACTGGATTCAGACTTGAAAATTGATATACTTCTGTATATGAAGATATACTGAAAATTGTCTTCCAACGGATTCTATAGCACAATGTTTTACTTCCTGTGTTCACATGACATAAGTGTATGTAAGAAAATCTAAAATAAAGGTTTCTGCAGATTTGAAGAAACTCTACGTTTATATTTTCAGCTTGAAGTAGGATCTATGCTCTAAAATTGACTTCAAATGGTTCAACGATTTTCTGTGATGCAATAAATATATATATATATATATATATATATATATATATATATATATATATATATATATATATATATATATATATATATCGACCTGGGGAAATTTTTTCCTCCATTTCCCTTAAAACAGAAATTTTCAAAAAAACGCTGAGTTCTCTTATTAGTTTAGCCTTTAAGTTCCCAACTACACAGATTCGTGAGATACTTATTTTTGCATAAGTTTCGAGTCCTCTCTATCTCCTTTAATCAACGTACCGGTAACAAAAATGCAGTTCAAGGAAAGTTCTAATTAGGTTTCAAAATTCAGTTTCAAACGGTTAAGCTGTTTTCCCGTGGTTTGATCACAAACACTATCATTTCCCCCTTTTATATGTATTAGGTGGCAAATACGGTTCAATGTTCCGATACACTGCTTCAATTATACGTGATTTCAGTAAGGCAGCTGTCACAAATCACAGTTAATATAAACACGTGAACTGAAATATAAGCTAACAAACAAGCAGAAAGAGTAAGCTATTTCTAGATATAAAAAACTTGCAAATGTGGTGAAAAATCATGTTTAATAACTCTTACTAACGCTCTCTTTTTTTTTTGACTTCCTGAAAAAGCCACGATTAAAGTTAAGTTCTCTGATAAATAAGTGCTAAAGTTTTTGTTATGTATGATTCTTTTAGATCCAATTTAAACTATTTACCTTAAAAGAAATGACCCGAAATAAAACTTCACGGTGCCATCCTAATTTACGGGACATAGACTTGTAAAATTTACAGAAATACCTAATGTACTTCAGAAGTGGAATGTACAAGTAATATCGGTATCCCACCTGACAACAGTAATAATATTGAAAAACAATATAAAGTGTATTATGTTAACCATGTAATACTTCGTAAAGAAGCCACGATGAACTGAATTACAATGCGATGAAGTGGTTTCCACTATCTTAGCTTACGCGCAAACCCACCATCATCAATATACCTGCTTCCCAGGTCAACACGGGCCTACCAGCTCCACTCCGGGACAGGACGTTTGGGCGCCGCCATTTGGGCGCGGACGTTTTGGCGCTGCCGTTTGGGCGCCGGACGTTTGGGCGCAAAGCCGTTTAGGCGCCAGACGTTTGGGCGCGAGGTACATAGTAAAAATCACAATTTACGACATATAAAGTAAGCTAGGCACTGAAAACTAAGCGCCAATCAAGATATATACATTTCCTACACTTCTATCTTTATCTCACCTCATTTATCTGTATATTTTCTATCTCTATCTTATTTATTCATCTAAATTAAATAGTTTAATGCGTTTCTGGCATTTGTTGCCTAACCTCGTCATGGATTTATTTTTCGCTTGTCCACGATTCTTGTACTTCTGATCTAATTTTTGTATTATATCAGCAAGCTAGGAAATAAAGGAATCAGACGAACTGTTAATTTTCTTAATGTTAATTAAAACATATTGATTTAATTTTTGTATTTTTTTAAAGAAAGTTAATAATTACATATTTATGAATATTAAAATTTGTTTTCTTTCGTATTACGTTTGCCAAACTCTTCTCTTCCTTAAGTCCAATAAAGAACTACCAATAAAAGATTGCAGCGTAGTCGCTAACACTCTCGCCTTCGGTGCGATCGGTCCCGGGTTCGATTCCCGGTGGGGGCACTCGGTCGAAAAAGTGTAACACGCTCTTTCAGGCCAGCCACCCTGAATGAGGTTTTCCTGGGTTTTCTTCATTCACATCAGGCAAATGCCGGGGTGGTACCTAATTTATAGGTCCAGGCCGCTTCCTTCCTTCCCTTTCCCTGGATAGTGTGCTCCCTCAAACGTGACGGGCTAAATGGTCTTAGATGCCGAGAGCCCAGAAATCTAAAAATCCTATATCCTAATCGAGTTGAGGGAAAGATATTTTGCATACATGGTGTGTAAGACATATTTTGCATACAGGATGTCTAACACATTGAGTTTAGGAACTGTAGTATGCCGTATTTCTGGTATCACTTTTTTTTTAATTAACATTCCAATATAAAAATCAAAACTTAACACACATTTTTTTCGTCCCATTGTAAGCATTTAATCTGCATTAAAGAAAGTGGCGAAAGAAAAAAAAAACAACAACAAAAAAAAAAAAAAAAACGATTTCAAAGTGAAAAATAATAGTTAAGTGTACATATATTGGTCATTTAGCCACTAGAAATGTGTTTGACATCCACACTTATTGCGTAACTACAGTAGAAGGCCTGCTTTAACTTTTTTAATGGAATAGGTTCACTATGTATGTAATGCAGTCAATCATATGTAGTCTGGTCGACTTACATTTGGCTTGAAAAGTTATCAAATAAAAAGCACACTTAACTTTCGTTGAAACTTAAATTTACAAAATTTAATTGTTAATTCAGTTTTTATAATTTTGAAATTCCAGTATTTCTAGTATGTAAAACAAAATCCAGTATAATTCAAGGACTTCCACTACAGTAGACACCTTGTGATATCTTGATTCGAACTTAGTACTCAGCGCCTAACATAACGACTTTTTAACTCGCGCCCAAACGTCTGGCGCCCAAATGGCTTCGCGCCCAAACGTCCAGTGCCCAAACGTCCGCGCCCAAACGGCGGCGCCCAAACGTCACGTACCGCTCCACTCTGCCCTTACTTGCGTTAGATGCAATTCTTAATTTTAATGGACACCTAACATTGGTTTGTTGGTATTTTTTTGAACTATCGCTTTTATGGTATATGTGCACATGCTTTATTTACACCTATAACGGGAGAAGCTATCCTAAAGTGAATAGCAAACAAGGAATCCAACTACTTCTGTCAGGAACAATTTATAAGGTACTATAAGTCAATTCCCTAATAATAAAAAGTGCTTAATTCATAAACCCATAAACTGGGATAGTACCAATAATATTTGCAATATGAAAAACAGGCGATGCGCTAATTAAAAGCTCTGTGTGTGTATTTTAGCCACATGTCTAGCAGAGCTAGATGCGGCCATTAAGTCAGTAATGCAAGGGTCACGTAAACAGTTTTTTGAAACATTAAGAAAATTTACATATTGACCTGGATTAGTTGTACCATGAACTCCGATTCATAAATTTCAATCTTTACGTACGAAATGATCCTTGAAGTTCTAAATATGCTTCTAAACACTTTATTTCCACTTCAAATCCTTCCTAAGACTTAACCATTTCCTTATCAATCACCCGGTACAAAAATGCTCCATTACCCTTCCAGTTCTATCGCTTGTTCCTTTTAACTTACACTCAAAAGTGCATATACTCTACCAATAATAATAGAAGAGCGGACGGTTCTACCAAACTTTGACATTTCTTACATTTTCAGGTTAGGTTAAGTTTTGTATTTCTTCGAGCAGAGCATGCACTAAATCAGGAACTCCATTACTACTTGCGAATTGACTTCGGAAGGGCTCAGTATAAAGACAGTGTGGATGTATGGCATTGAAAACTACAGTAGATAAAACATTAACCGCTTTGTGCTAGGTGGCCACAAAAAAAAAAAAAGCACGAATGCTATCTAACCGAGTCAGTCATAACCGAAGCAGAGGGTCTTGAGCGGTAGCGGGGGCGGTGTACGCATAAATGAGGATAGTGGAAGAGAGCACTTATAATATTTTCACTATCACTCCAAATTCATTTCAACGTGCTGTGCATTAACAGTAATTACTTATATTCATACTATCATTCCTTCACGAAAAATGTTTCACATCGTATTGTACCTAGGGACCACCTGAAGTTAACTGCTGAAAAATTACAATCCTTCTACCATTTGCTTCTAAATACGGCTTTCGGATGTATGATATAAAAGCAATAGTAGAAAAAACACGAATAAACTGTACTAGGTGGGGACGCGTTTGAAGGGAGCAGGCGCGTCTGGAATGGTAAGTATACGTGTAAGAGATGGTAGTGCAAAGAAATGTTTTGGCAATGAAACGTGTTTCAATAGCACTTACCATATTAGTAACGCTCTACTTGTAAACAAAATCAGCTTCAGTACATCGTGCAGAAATACACCGCCGGTGGAAAACAGTATATAATAGTCATCTTTCACTTTCACACGCACGCACTTATTTTATCCGTCGTAAAGTGGAGGTGTATTACTTTGTGGGTTAAGTTCCGAAGTTGGTCGTCCGTTTCTAACAAAGTTTTGAAAATTTACCAGGAAGAAATGAATAATTTGCTTATTTGTGTGCTTGATAATGTATAAGGAGAGCGAAAGTTATGTTTGTTATATAAAAGGATCTAAATATGGAACTATTTGGCAAACGGAGGGAACTACTTGGCGCAAAGTTACTTCATGGTAGGTTTATGAGAATGGTATGAACCTTTGTTTTGTAAACATGGCTGGTGGTACTCAGGAAAGAAAAAAAAGTCATGGCTTAATAAATCTAAAAATAGAAAATGCGGGAGGCAAATAACTGTAAAGAAACATGGAGAAAGTTATACTTGTCAGTTTGACGGTACCGTAACAAAACCAATATGGCGGCAAGGTTCTGAGAACACTGGTCCCCCTTTCCATTTAGTTGTAATAACGACAGAAAACCTCGTGCCCTGCGGGTTTCTAACCTCCCTTCACTCGATAACGCTCGTTCAGCAATACAATCTGAATTAAATATTACACTTTGGTACACAATGGAACCAATTATTACGCTTTTAGACAAAAACTAGGCGGGTGACCAACTTCGTAACAAATGATCACTGTGTAGTTAATTCTGTCGCCTGCAGAAATTTGTTTTCTATAAACATGTCTTTTCTCTGCCTGTAAGTCTTCCAAAATGTGATGTGCCAAACCTATTCCAACACCTTCACTTGTTCTTCTAGAAATCAAACGGTAATAGTATATATGAGAACCCCCTGATCTGAGTTTCTTCTGTGTTCTATTACCACTTCTACATGAAATACCATAAATTTTTTACGTTGTACAATAGTAAGAAGTATCCATGTGCACAAGACATGCGTTAAATTCCCCACACACAGTCATAGATAAAGTACAAGGGCACTACACATGCAGATATAAAGTAAAGATACGTTATTTTTTATTTTCGTATCAGTCGATAAGTAAATAAAAGTCGCTTTGTTACCCCCTTTGTAAGTTCGTACATACTCAATGAATAATCCCTAAAAGTATGAGCATCCTGCTCCTTCGGGAACTGATGCAGCTTCATGTATACTATATCCAATCAAACTTCAAACTTATTGGGAAAAAACCGTAAGCTTTAAAATGCTTGGTCAAGTTGGTATTCTCATGTAGACATTAGAAATTACACTTTAAAATGTTAACAGAATGGGTACCAAGTTTTCTAAGGTAGCCTAACCCTACTTTACCCTATATCATTTCAAAGCGGTCCTATTTATCCATGTGCAGCTGGAGCGTGTATCGTGAAGTTTATCCGAGTAGTTTTAATGTGTTAAAACATTTGTGATACTTTCAGCATCCCTCCAAATGCGTAATATTTGTAATTTCATTATTATGTGCTCCATCAGATTCTAAAAAAGTAACTACGAAACACATATTATATCGCCGGTACAGATGGATCAATGTAATTTTGATGTAAATATAAATTCACGTAACCCTAGTTTTGCTGAAAAATCCAACCGAAAATAAATTAATTTCGTAACTTGTTTATCGCACAAGGTAGCAAGTGAAATATCTCGTAATACCTTACTCATATACAAATTGAATTAGGTGGATTTTCAGTTCTTTTAAAAAGCAAAACAAAATTTTTAAAAATATGAGTATTTTTCAGTTACTTTCATATTTCCTAATTCCTTTCACTTGAACCAGATACGTATGAACAATTACATAAACGAACAAGTCACGGCAAGCATAATTCAATTATAATTACTTTTTTCTTAATAATACAATTAAAGCTTCAAATACTTACATATTACTACACAGTATTACCAAAATTAGATATGATTAGGAAGAAAAAAGGAAAGAAATAATTTATCGTAATCCGTCTTTCCTTCCTATCAACTCATCCGTCGAACAAAAGAATTGGCTCTGATAAGTTGCAGAACTCTGAAAATAATTATTCTGGAATATACAATTTTTTCATGTGAACTACAGGCAAACTTTGCTATTAATTAGTTGTATGCTTGTTCGAATATACCTAATCCGACATTTAAAACAATTAACTTACGCAAATGATTTATGCTGAGAAATGTATTCTTCCTACCTTCCTGAAAGTGGAACCTTCCATACAAGCCAAGCCAAATACCCAACTCCACAAATGACCATCTACTTTTTTTGTATATTAAACATATTAGCATGGAGATTTTACTAAAACGAAAATGTACAAATGCGACGCTTACCTTTATACGTATTTTCATTAATAAAAGAAATAGTTTTCTCCCATACTTTGCATTAAATTTCGCTAAGATTACAGAGCTCTTCTTTCTCCACTTTCACTCGCTTCCAACAGTCCTTCTGAAGTTGCTGCAATAATGTTGTGCATAAACATATTACGATTTTGGAAATGACCGATGAAACGACTTCACTTATTCCAAAATATTAATTAAATAAATATATACTATTTTTCGAAAAATTGTATAGCGTATATAAAGCTCAGAAACACAAAATAAACTCTTAATATATTACAATATTTGATTCAATGGGGGTGGAGACTCAGCATGAAAGTTCGACGCGGTAAGTTTGTTTTAGTGTTTTGCTTACCACGATAGCAATAAATAATAGAATTAAAGAAAAACATTTATTCATCATATTTGCACAATATATGCTTTGACAATGAATGTAACTCATCATTTCTGTTCAAAAAACACAGCGAAACAAAGTATCAATACTAAACGTAATATTTCATTATGAAGAGTACTCAAAGTCAACGTCAAATAATTAGCTTTGACTTCAAAATGATTTTAACTGATAAACAGATGATAGCCGAATCATTAAGACAGAGAGGCCGATACCAATCTTGGTAGGCTAAGTTCAGCTCACTTTACATTCAAGCATACATACCGGATACTAACAAACAACTTACAATTTCAGAGAGGACTGAAGGTAACGCAGGGGGACTGAGCACCCGCGACCACCCTCTAGCTAAGGGCCCAGTACCGGATTTAAGTATAAGCTAAATAAGCTATAGCTTAGGGCCTCACTCGCTTGGGGGCGCAAAAAATTTTAAAAAAATATCTTAATGTAATTTTCAAATAACAAGAAAAAGCAGATAAGATAAAACACACATACAACAATGGTGATTTGTATTGTTATATACTAGGCTTTTATGAACCAAGTAGTAAGGCTCTATTTCTCAGCACCAATTATAATGAGCCCCCTGTTATCCAGCCCCACACATAATGGAGACCCCGCTTCCCAGCTCTGCTTGCATTGGGCCCTTGTTCAGGCCCGTATCCACGGGGGGCAAGGGGGCCGGACCCCCCTAAACCTTGGCTGGCCCCCATAAAATTTCACGGTAGGCTTGCAAATGACCTATAATATGGTGATGTAGTATATGATTGGGTCGGCCCCCCTAACTTCTACCGGGCTCCCCCTAAATTTTGGGGCTGACTACGGGCCTGCCCTTGTTTCCATTTAGATATTCATTTTGTCTATAAATTAGCATATAACATATATTAAAACCTATAAAACGGCGACATTTTGTCGCTGAAAAAGAAAGCTTGACATATAAAGGTCCCCTAAAGCTTGACGTATAAAGGACTCCTTTCAATAGCTTAGGGACCCATCAAACCTAAATCCGGCACTGTACGGGCCTGCTGATAAAAACACGTTTTAGGATAGAATATACTGTACGAATAGTATTATAAAGAATTGTATTCAAGTCAAGTCCATGTTCGGCGTTTGAGGCTATTGATAAAGTATGTGAAAATGCCCAATATTATAAGCAATAAATTACTTTCATACCCCCGGAAGATAATTATTATTACAAAATATCAAACATGCTAATGAGGACAATAATAACTACTAGTTATGTCAGAAGCTTTCTCCCGAAGGGTAACCTTCAACCAGCAGTGTAATTTCAGATTTATTTCATAATCATTCAATTTCATACCCCATCAGGATCCTGCTGCTTGGACAATTTGTCCATGCCGACAAGATGCCACGGTCGGATTGCTGGCGCTGGCGTCTTTCCGCGCGATTTTCGACCGACGAATAGTTGCCTTGCCAAGCAGTCGGAAAACAACCGTAAAGGCGTAGTAAATGCGCTGGTGTCGCCGTCGAAAAGAGGCCGGCATAAGGAGTCGGAAAGAGGTCTTTTCGACTGTTTTGCTGACTCTGACAGTAGAAAACAGTTCTCAAAGAGTCGGCAAAGGACATTTTATTTTACAATTTTCGACCACTTGCCGCCTCGGCAGAAGGTCGACAACTTTGAACAAATAAATCGTCGTGCAGCCGCGGACGAGTGCCGGCTGCCTCCGGCGGCCCGCCACCATCGACGGCGGCAATCCCTCTTTCCGACCGCGACTTCCTGATGAGGTAATACATCTGTCTCTTTAGCCTACAGGGCGTAACAGAAGGACATTAAACTAAAATCTTATTCATTTGCTTAAAATCAAAGGGAATTTCTTCCTGGAGAGCTAATGACGCCCCTGCTTTCAAACACGGGAAAGTATTACTGCAAAAATACTTGTAGACACACTTAATACGATAGGATATGCGATCGCAGTGATGAATCTTCCCCCCCGGGTCATTTTCTGAACTCATCCCTGATTATAATATTGTGACATTCACAATATAAAAGCTCGTGCGCATTAGACGTAATAGAAAACAAACATTTACCTCCTTATGCAGAGTCGCTTTGATGTAAGATTAATGTCATACTAAAAGTCTGACTACTTCAGGAAACATAATGTTAGTCGAACTCTTTAGTATGGCACTAATCACGCTTCAGAACGACTCTGCATAAGATCCTTAGTTTACAGAATATTAGCACGTGACTTTAAATTCGTTATTTGTTCTACATTTAAGAAAGTTATACAATAGGAAAATATACATCCTGCTCCATTATTCCTCCTTAATAGTTTTAATGAATGTAGAACGAAAATTTTCAAAATTATTTCCTTATTTACTTAATATCATATCGTTAAGTAAACTTATAAAGGCTTTGAATATTATTCCTTATTCCGTAGCGCTTTGCTTCAACGCATCTCAAAATTTGTTTTTGCGGTAGTCGACATAGCAGTTACGATTTCAGGTTTGTAGTCAGGAAGGGGCTATAGTGATCAATGCTCGCCCTAAGTAATCTTTTCCGCCCTTAAAATGGAACGTTCAAGATATTTTTTTAAATTGAAGCGAAACTAGAAGTGAAATTCTTACAACTTTAATTTTTGTCTTTTAGGTGTAAAATGATACACCAAACATTTCCCATTGGCCTCTTTTCGCTCTAAAAACAATTCAAACTGAAGAGTACCGTTGCACCGTAACAAGCATCAAAGGCATGGATCAGATATTTGCATAGAGTATAGATGCATCGAAGTAGTACACAATATTTGGCACATCCTGAAACTTTGAGTTGTGTCCTTGGTTGGTTAATTGCAAGGAGCTTCTAATATACAGGATTAGGCCTTAGCTATCTTTCTTCCCGTAAATCGGTGAAGCCAAAAAATAAGCGAATATCGCTAAAACATGATTCGCTTGTCTGTATTCTGCTATTTGCTCAAAACATTAGATTCTCCGTATGTGGATGTGTAGTGGTTGTTACTTTTATTTTTATTCAAATCTTGGCTTTAACGTTCAAAATGGTTACTTATAAAACTTACAGGCTAGTGTCCATTATACCTACCTTCATTGAGGCTCGCGCTTACTCGGGCCCGGGCTCAAATCCTTTAGTGAGGATTGCACTTACTAGCCTCTTTTAATCCTGCGCTCACTAATTTCGTTGGGACATGTGCTTAATTGGGCTCGGGCTCGCTACCATTAGTGGGTTCATATTCAATTACGTCAATGGGGTTTGCATTCATTTGTGCTCGGTTTCATTATTTTCAGTGGAGCAAGCACACACTATTCTCTTTGTGGTTCACATTTGCTCGGGTTTTGCCTTACAATTTTTAATTAGGCTCGCACTCGCCATTCCACTTGGAGCTCGCGCTTCTTTACGGTGTGCACTTACTCAGACTCGGCTTTGCATCCTTCATTGATGCTCATGCTTTTTCGGGCTTGGAATCATATCATTCAAAGCTCACGCTACTGTTCTCTTTCGGGAACGCCCTTACTTAGTCTTGGACTCACTAACCTCAGTTGGACTCGTGTTCACTTGAACTGGCTCACTTTCCTTAACTGGGCTCTAGTTCACTGATATTAATGGCCTTGCATTCATTAATGGGGCTCGCACTTTTCGATCTTAATCTCATATCCTCGCGCTTGTTCGGGTTTGTACTCATTCTTCAATGAAGCTCATACTCACCTACAATGGAGGTCGCGCTCACTAATCTCATCCGGGCACCTATTTGTATTTGAGTTCACTACATTCAATGGGGCTCGGGCTCATTAATTTCAGTTGAACCTGTGTTCACTGGCGCTCAGTCTCACTTCCCTCAGCTGGATTCGGGCTCACAACCATCAATAGGGCTTAAGGCTGATGTCAGTAGGGCTTGCACTCATTTGGGCTAGGGTTTATTACCTTCAGTAAGGATCGCGCTCATTATTCTCATTGAGGCCCATGTTTATTCGGGCTCGGGCTAACATCCTTCAATGAGGCTTGCAGTCACTAGTTCCCTTGAGGTCACACTGACTAATTTCATTTGAGCACATGGTCAGTTTTACTTGAGCTACTACCATTCAGTGGGACTCGCACTCAACCTCATTACTCTCGGTGGGGCTCGGGCTCACTCGGGATCGAGCTCAAAAATTCGATCTGTCTCGGGTTCGCTAACTTCAAATTAGGTCGCGCTTTGGATCACTTTCCTCAACTTGAATCGTGCTCCATACCCTCAATGGGACTCGTACTCTCTACCCTCAATGGGCTCGTGCTCACTCGGGCTGGGGCCTATTAAATTCAATAACCTTCGTGAAGAGGCTCACTTCTGATTGTTCGCTTAATAATCAAGAAATAGCACGTAAGATATTGCAATTTTTAACTTTGACTTATGGGGCATTGATTATAAGTTGAGCCAACGAAGATAGCGGAGTAGGCAAAGCTGTGACGTATGGCTTCAAGATTTAGCAGTACGGGCATATCCTCTATTTTAATAACATCCTTGGTGAATTGAGTAGAGTTGAAGTGAATACTTTTAATCAGCGAGATTATATGAGACGTGGACCTACAGCATAACATGGAATCGGAACCAGGAAAGTCATTTGTTTAAATAAATATATGCTCAAAAAATAAGCGGTCAAAAATGAAGGTGAAAAGGATCTGGAGCTCTGGTACATATTCCATAAATAGAAAATAAATAAATAAGCAGTTTTGCGGTGTTCTTTATGTCTGTCATTGGCTCCCCTAAGAAATCGACCTGGCTACAGACCTGAATTACTTTTGCAATATTTGTGTTTCATTGCTATCCACCGATTTTGCGAAGACCATTAGTAAATGACGCCCAATGTTTCTCTACAAGTGTATTCACGGTATATTATTTTATATACAGAACCATCCTGGAACTTTCTTTAAAGTATCAGTTTTTCTCTCTCTCATTACATTGGACACAGAATACTTATAATCATAATAATAATAATATAAAATATCAGAATAATAAATTTCTGGATAAGCATGTTAAGTATATAAAATGATAAATATCTACAATGTCCTTTTACCAGATGTATAGGAAAATAGGAATAACGAATAGCCCCCACACTCAGTTACTATAGGATTTATGTCTTCTTCTTTCTCATCCCAACCATAGGTTGATGGGCAACACGGACATTTTAAAACTTTTCTCTCCCTTTTTTATACTTTGACAAGGTATCTTCTTCGTAACTGCATCTAGATATTCTATCCTTGGTCTTTCTCTTCCTGGTTTTCCTTCTTCCCTTCCCTCTATCAACACGGTGATCCGACCGGAGTGCCGAATAAGATGGCCAAGCATGCTGTTTCTTCTTTTTCCTATTATCTTCACGATCTGTCGTCCATCATTAGCTTCCTTTAGTACGTTTTCATTTATTTTCCTTTCGCTCCATGATAAGCGCAGCATTTTGCACCAACACCACATTACAAATGCTTCCAGCTTGGATATTTCCGTTGTTTTTAATGTTCACATCTCTGATCCGCAAAGCAGTACGTTCCATATCAGAGTCTTAATATCTAAGTAGTTTTCGAACGTCCAACGACACATTTCTTGATGTTAGCAGTCCTATTTTCCTATTGAATGCTTGTTTGCCCTGCGCTATTCTTGAACTTACGTCTTCTTTACTTCTTCCGTCCGAGGATATTAGATTTCCTAAATAGGGGAACTTCTTAAGTTCTTCGATTTTCTGTCCCTCTAGCCATACATTTGACCCTTCCTGTCTTGGCTCTTGTGCACTTTATCACTTTGGTTTTCTTCTTATTTATCTTCATTTTGCATGTTTTGTTTTCAGTTGGTTGTTCATGTTTGAAAATGTTTCCTGCAAATCCTTTTCGTTCTCCGCTATCAGTGTTATTTCATCAGCAAACGTTATTGTGTTGAAAACCTGTCCATTTACTCTTGTGCCTTTCTCGTTTATATCAAAGAATTCATTCATGGCCTCTTCTATATAACGTTGAACAGGGAAGGTGAAAGTCCATATCCTTGCCATACTCCTTTACTTATTCTTGCTTCCTTCTGATCTCTTCCTATAACAGCTCTTTGGTTCCTGTAAAGTTGGTATATTATGCTTCTATCTCTGTAATCCACCTTCAGATTCTTCAATGCTCTAAACATGATATTTCACTCTACGTTGTCAAAAGCTTTTTGTATATCTACAAATGCTATCACAATTGATTTGTTTATTCTAATTTGCTATTCCATGACCAACCGTAGATTCAGTATTTCTTACTTTATTTCTTTTTTTCTCCTGAATCCAAACTGGTCGTTTGATAACTTTTATTCGATTTTCTCTTCCATTCGTTGTGCGATAATTTTGCACAGTATTTTTGATGCATGGGAAAGCAAACTTAACGTTTTATGTTTTTCACATTTCCGTGCGCCTTTTCTTTTCAGGATAGGGACCAATATGCTTTTCTTGAAGTTTCTTGGTATATTTCCTATTATGTACATTTCATTACTGAGATTCCGAGATTCTTAATCACTCCCGTTGGTTTTTGGTCTATTCCTGGGCCTTTACTATGTTGTATTTTCTCCAAAGCATTGTCAAATTAGCACTGTAAAATTGATGGTCCTAACTCATTTTCATCGACATCTTCTTCCTTCTCTCTCTCTTCTTCGTTCACTGTCTCCTTTGTAGAGTTCTTCAATGTATTCCTTCCATTTTCTTGCTATCTGCTTCTTTTCTATTAGCGTTCTCTCGTCCTTGTCTGTAATAATGTCTGTGCCTATCTTTTTGTCACCGAACTGTTTTCTAACCTTTCTACATGCCGTTTCTGTATTGTCTTTGACTATATTTTCCTCAATTTCCTTGCACAAGTTGTTTATCCAGTTTCCTCTGGACTTTCTTACTTCTCTGTTGATGTGACTTCTACACCTTCTGTATTCCTCTTCTTTGTTTGTTATCTTGAACTGCCTTCCCTTCTCCATCATTTCCAATATTTCTGCTGTTGTCCAGGGTTTATATTGGGTTCTCCATTTTCTTCCTACGTGCTTGTCGGCTGCTTTTATAATCCCTGCTTTCATGGCTTCCCATTTCTAGTTGATGTCACCACCCACTAAAGCTACCTTATACGTCTCTTTGTCTTTCGCAATTGTATATTCCCTTTTCGTGTTTTCAATTCTTCTTAGTTCCATCTTTTGTTTGATGCTACTACTCTTTTCTCCTTTAGTTGGAGTTTACTCTTCATCAAAACTACATTTTGGTCTGAGTCAATGTCTGCACCTGAGTAACTCTTACTGTTCTTCACTTGGTTTCTAAATGCTTCTCGGACCAGTATATAGTCTATTTGGTATCTTCGCTTGTCTACAGGTCTAGTTCATGTGTATTTCTTGGTGCTTGTTCGAAGGGAGTATTTTTAGTCAGATTATGGCTTTTGCAGAATTCAACTAGTCGTGCATCTCTCGCATTCCTTTCTCCTAGGCGGTGGCTCAGTGGTAGAGCGTTCACCTCCGGTGCTTGGGGTCTCTGGTTCGATCCCAGTTCGCGCCATGTGGACAAACACAGTTCTCGTGGGTTTTCTCGGGGTTCTCCCACTTTCTTCATTCCTCCATTTCATTCATTCATTCATCACCGTCTCCTTTAGCCTAACCGGCATAACCGTGGGACGTAAAACTTAAATGTTTCATTTCATATTTTCCTTTCTCCTAGGCCGAATTTCCCAGTTACATTTTCTTCTTTGCCTTCGCCGACTACTGCGTTCCAGTCACCCATGACGATTAAATTATCCTGGTCTTGAACTTTCATCAATACTTCTTCTATTTGCTCATAGGCTTCTTCCACTTCCTCGTCTGTGTAGCTGGATGTAGTCATATATACTTAGATTATCGTCATAATCCTCGGTTCGGTTCCTATCTTCAATATTATCGCCCTTTCGCTGTGTTTCCAGCTGCCTATAACTTTTTTGTTCTATCTTCTTATTCAAGACAAAACCGACTCCTGCCGTACCGTTTACCGATCCTGCCGTACCGTTGAATAAATCATTGTGACGTCCTCGCTCCATATGTCTCCTCCATCAGGCCACCTAACTTCGCTGATGTCTATCTTTACCCTATGTTTCATTTCTTTCTTGAGGTTTTCCAGATATCCACACTGTAACAGCGATTCGCACATTCCAGGTTTCTGTCAAGCAGGAGTCTTGTTTGATGACGACAGGGGAGGCCCTGCTTTGTTTCCCTCTACTGCCGGGGACGACCTACTGTGAATAGTGTCGTATTCCCCAATATTACATTTTCTTATTTTTCTTTCCATGTAGTTTTCTAGAGACTGAGGAAGGTGGTGGTGTCTCAAGTGTTTTCACCTCGCAGTGAAATAGCCATAGAAGGCATCATGTCCCTGCTTGTTATTGTTCACATTTGAGCCTTGCCGATATCAATCATCTTCAGCCTCAGTGTGGTAATGGTAGAGTTGCTACCCACTACCATAATATTTGTCTTCGTCTGCGGCTTCTACTCCTAAACATCTGTCCGGCATGGGAAGCCCTCTGATAGCGAAGCCATCTCCGGCAAAACTCTTGGGATCATTGGAGCATGCAAGCCTCCCACCGCGGCAAGGTGGAAATATTATCGAGGGGTCGGGATTTATGATCGTTATTAAAAAGTAATATTTCACATATTACTGCTATTACCCTACACCGCCTCATTCTAAACAAAACTATAATTCTATGTAGAAATATGTGATGTATCCTCGAAATATGCCAAGAAATTTCTCTCTTAATCCTAATATTTTCTATTTTAAGTTTTTAACTTAACGTTCCATTAGCGCTTAGGCTATACAAAACTGAGCTATAGATTCAAATCAGCTAGGAGCACCCAGTATTCATTTATGAAATACAATGACAGTCTTTTTTAGTGTATCTTTAGCAATTTTAGAAACATCGATCTCGTGTACAAATTCATGAAGGAATATTGCGTATGAGAATAGTAAAAAGATTCACAAAAGTAATGGTGGATCTGTGTGGGTGCTGTATATGACAGTATGTCTGAGCTGTAGAAGAGGAAGTTCCAATATGTCCGGTGTTCCTTTATATTTTAACACATTTTAATCCCTTTTCTGGTATAACATGAGAAGTAAAGTAACGGTTTTTGTTCAAATGATGTGATGTCAGAGAACATTTTCTGCCAACATTGCATCTAAAGAAGTCGCACTAGAAGAGTTTAATAAAGTATATCTACTTTAATTTTTTATTTATTATGATTTCTATCCAGAAACAATTCAGACTTCTAAAAATAACGGTTCTTACAGATATTTAGATTTATCTCCTTCTTAACAGTTCCCTCAACTATTAATACATTGTTTGCAAAGCATCTTCTACTGTTGTAATGCACATTTTGGAATAACCTGGAGGTCTTGTTGCGAATCTTTCGTTATTTCTTCTATGGATTATGAACGGCAATCTTTCAGGCTGGGAATCAGGCCCGTCGTATCCAGCGGGATCTAGGAGGCCGGGCCCCACTAAATTTTTTACGGTAGGCTTGCAAATGAACTATAATACAGTGATGAATTATAATATGGTTGGATCGGACCTCCCTAACTTCCGCCACCCCGCTACATTTTTGAGCTGGTTACCGGCCTGCTGGGAATAGGAAAAAGTCTGCAAGTGCAAATCAGGTAAATAGAATGGTTAAAACAGTCGTATTGCTTTAATAAAAAAAGCAACTCCATAATGAAGCGCGTTGAATGGCTACTAGCAGTATCCATGATCCATTTTTCCAAGCTTACTATATCTTTTTTCTTCACAGCCTGCATCAAATGTCTAATCACTTCTCAATAATGCTTTTTGTTGATAGTTTGGCCACATAGAGTGTATTCATAATTCACATCATAAACACCAACCAAATAATAAACATCACTTCAACGTTTGAGACATTTTGACGTGGTTTTTTAGGTCGCAGGAAAATTTTTTCCACACATTGGGCCGGCTGTTCCTTTGTTTCAACGTCAGAGTCATAGATGCAGTCTCATCGTTTGTTATGATGTTTTCCAATAAGCTACCTTCTTCGTTTGTATGGATAACTCCAAAAGTGCATTACCACTTGCAATTCTCCCTTTCCTGCAATAGTAGGCAATCCAAATAACTTGGTCGTTGGGTTGGTTGAGAATTCGAAAGGCGTTGGAACAAACCTGAATTTCGTTACAAATATATCAGTGTGGCAAACTGCAAATAAGAGAATAAAATAAATTGTTAAGAATAACAGTTTTCTTATCATAAGGACAATGGATGATATAAAAAGTTACAAATTAATCGTGCTTAAGCAGTTTAAACAAGATGAATGATAAGAAATAGACATCAGAGGAAAGCAATTTCTCTCCTCTCCCCAAAAAGTAACCTCGCAAGAACAGAAAAAGGTTAAGTAATGTAAAGGTTTAATATAAAAGCCTAACAGCACAGAAACAAACATCCGCACGAAACGAAAAGAGAGACAACCACAGAATAAGGCACACCAATTGCGTAGCAGACTTGAGGGCCTCCCATGCAAGATAAAGAGAGGAAACTCTAGTTGTAAACTCAATTGTTATATTATTATTATTATTATTATTATTATTATTATTATTATTATTATTATTATTATTAAAAACTCGTTTCCTTTTCAAAATCTCTGACTCTGCCTAAAAGCATGTGTGCATATAGTGGTTATGTATGCACTTTTTGTCAATGAGTGGTCCCAGAGGCCAAAAAAGATGAAAATCTCCGAGAAACAGGAACAAAAAACTTTCTTATGATAAATTCTAGGTAAAAGTTCGAGGCACTTGCTTTTGACATTTGCTTTTTTGTCTCTTTTGTTTCGGGAACAGAAAAGTTCTGACGGCTAAGAAATTATAGTATATAATATTGCAAATTAGCAAGTTGATTTATTTACATTACAATTTATGGTAATAAAGAAATTGTCATTAGAAGACATTATTGTAAAAATTAAGTTTTATTTCGTGATATTATTATAAAAATTAAATTTTACTTTTTCATTCATCGCAAGTCTTATCTCGCCCTCCGAATATCGATATCGAATATTTAGGAAGTTGATAAATCGATGTCGATATATTTGGGATATCAAATGTTGATATATGTCAATATCAATATCGACGATATCGATATATCGACATATCACACACGCGTTGATCCGAGAAATGATGCTTAAAACATACTGAAGTCAGCAATCAAAAATCTAAATATGTTCTACCATTTCCGTACCCAAGATTGAGGGGGAAGGGGTGAACCCGAAAAAAATTTTAGTACCAAAAAATAAAAGTAGTTATACTTCTTCACACACCCATGGATACCCTGCGGATATCCTATTTTCATTCCTCATAGCCTTTCTTCATTCCGATATGAGGAATACCTAGGGATATTCTTTTAGTGGATATTAGGATATCCTTTGGCTGCGTTGGTCACTGTTAGTTCGTGAAATAGAATACCTGAAAAGAGAAGTAAAAAGTCTTTTTGTAACAAGTTTTTTATTATATAATTCAGTCAAAAACAATATCTTGTTAATAGAAAACTATTACTGTAATTTACCTTTTACTTCTCTTTCTGATTGTCATCACAAATAAGCAAATGTACACATACTTTACAAAGTGTAGCAATACTCTATAATTTTTCACCACTAAGCAAACCGCAGATGAAATTCCTGTGATATTTAAGTAGAATGTTCTACAAAATAATCACAATTCATTGTTTCTATTTGAATTACAACTTTTGCCACACTTAGCTATAAGACTAATAGAACGAGAAATTAGTTTTCATTTCTTTTTTCTCTGACTTCTACATTTTGCTGAGATTGCCGTATTTTTTAAAAATATATATTCCCTATCCCGGATTAAAATTCTGGCTAGCAGGGTTTCGAGGTAATCGGTACCCGAAGGTGTAAATCTTGTCGACCCTCAAATCTCGACAGTTTGTTAAAGGAGATTTTACATTTCATGTTATTTCTTTGTTACAAAAAGACTTCTGGTTGCCTCTATTCATGGTGAATTACTGAACTTATACATTTACAATTATTGAAAAATGAATAACTATTTTTAAACATTAAAAATCATTACAGTTCAGTAGAATGCACAAAAGTAGGAAGATAATTAAAATCTTGTTCATTTGATGACACGTGCAAACTGAATGTGAGTAATAAATGTTTATTCACCCTTATCCTTGTGCGACATTACTGATCCTGCTTTCTGGAGATGGGCATAGGAAGTTGGAAAAAGTTTTCTTTGAAATGTGACTCAATCGAAAAATTTCTCCAATTGAAGTCGAGTCCACACAAAACGAAGCAAATTCTGTGTGTTTTAAGTACTCTGGAAGAATATGCTGCAAAAGAGTATGAAGGATCATATAGGACTTTAATGTTCACTGCACTGCAATTATGATTCCTATACCATTAATAATAATAATAATAATAATAATAATAATAATAATAATAATAATAATATGCAACACTCATTTTGTCCTTGTGTTATAATAGTGATTTCCTATATTGTTACTTTGAAAGTAACTAGAAATGGTGTATTTTTTTTCATGAAACTTCCCTTATGAAAGTCGTCATCATAGGTATTCTGCCCTTACTCATAGGTCACTTGCAGCAGTTGAGAAGCTTCCATGCTCCACAGTCCTCCGCTAACCTCTTCGTCTTCACGTATGATCTTTCTGTTTTTATATCTTCCATTAATTGTAGTCTTCTTCGCCCTCTGCCTCTCTTTCCAGCCAACATACCCTCTATGACGTCATTCATGATACAATTTCTTCTTCGGAA
Organism: Thermobia domestica; assembly: GCF_964235325.1. Lineage (NCBI taxonomy): Eukaryota > Metazoa > Arthropoda > Insecta > Zygentoma > Lepismatidae > Thermobia > Thermobia domestica. Next base: position 330,163,178 of record NC_137455.1, read on the forward strand.
ATGTCCCAACAGTTTCTCTTCCTCTTAACAATATCTAAAAGTGTTCTTTTCTTCCCCTACAATTTCTAACACCCACTCATTCGTTTTCCGCTTGACCCAACTAATTCATTCCATCCTTCTCCACACCCACATTTCGAAAGCTTCCAGTCGTTTTTCATCACTTTTACGTAATGTCCACGTTTCCCCCATACAGTACAACACTCCACACGAAGCATTTTAAGAGTCTTTTTCTCAACTCTCTATTCAAAGTCCCACAAAATAGACTTTTCTTCCTCCTAAAGGCTTCTTACGCCATTCCTATCCTTGCTTTTATTTCACGTTCGCTTTTCATGTCATTACTAAGTTTACTACCCAGATATAAAAAAACTATTCACTTGTTCTATTTGCTCCCCTCTCACTTTTATATTTGACACAGATCTCTTCGTTCCAATCACCATAGTTTTTGTGTTTCCAACATTTGTTTTCATCCCATATTCTTTAAATCCCATCCTCAGGTTTTCTAACATTTTATTGATTTCCTTATCAGATTCTGCAACAAGCGTCATATCGTCTGCAAATCTTATGTATCTAATCATTCTACCTCCCACCGAAATACCGTCATCATCATGTAAACTCTTTCTCACTATCTCTTCTACATAGACATTAAATAGTGTTGGCGAGAAGCAGCATCCTTGTCGAACTCCCCTTCCAATTGCACTATCTTCTGTCAGTTCTTCCCCTATCCTAACACTTACTTGTTGGTTCATGTATAAGTTTCTTATGGGTCTTCGATCTTTCCATTCCAACCCTATCTTCTTTAGAACTCCCAACAACAATTCCCAATTCACGCGGTCAAAAGCATTTTCTAGATCGATAAATACAACATACAACTCTTTCCCTTTATCTATGTCTTTCACCGATCGGCCTTAATAATCCAATAGCATCTCCTGTGCTCTTACCTCTTCTGAACCCGAACTGCTCCTCCTCAACTTCTTCATTTGTTCTTCCATATAACCTGTTCAGTATTCGGAGCAAGTGTTTAGCTTCATGAGATATGAGATTAATACTTCTATAATCCTCACATCTCTTTGGGTTCGATTTCCTAGCCATCGGTATCATGATCGTCTTCCGGAAGTCTTTTGGTCACTCCCCTGCCTCATGTATTTCATTGCATAGTCGGAACAATTCTTTCTTTCCCTTGTCTCCTATATTTTTGATGAAATCGATTAGTATATTATCTATCCCGGTTGCCTTTCCATTCCTAATCTCGGATATTGCCTTTTCAAGCTAATCCCGAAGAATACTAAATCTTTTATCATCCTCGCCTACTTCATTTTCTACTTCAACATTTAGGCTACACGATCTGTCTCTACGCTAATATACGTCTTCCACGTATTCTTTTCATCTTTCTATGACCGCTTTTCTGTCGCTGACTACTTTCCCATTTTTATTGTCTACTGCCATTGTAATACATCCTTGTTTCCTCCGAAATTCCACAGATTTCACCTCCTTATATTCCTCATATTTCCCAACTTTTTCCAATTCTTCTATGTCCCCGCATTTTCTTTTGTAAAACTCTTCCCTCGCTCTGTCTGTTTCTCTCCATAACTCATTATTCAACTTTATGTACATATTTCTGCTCTCTTCTGTATCAACCTGTTTCCACGTCTTCCTTTTCCTCATTTTCTGCAACATCTGCTCTTTAACTCATGATTTCTTAGCCGTTTTGTGTTCGCGATAACCTATTGCTTCTTCTGCAACCTGCTGTAAGCGAAGTTTAATGTATTTCCACTGTGCGTTACTATCTGTGCCTATTCTTTTCTGGTTTGAATATTTTTTTCAAATTTTTCAACGAAAAGTTTTCTTATTTCCTCGTTTTTCAACTTTTCAGTATTCAACACTTTGTTACCTACTTTTCTTCTATCTACATTTTTCAGTTGAATATCTACTTCGGCCAGCAAAAGATTATGATCAGAGAAAATATCAGGCCGGGGAAGGGTCTTCGCGTTCTTTAAGTTATTCCGATACCTGTCCTGAATCATAACATAGTTTATTTGATATCTTCTATTGGTGATTTCCATGTATATCTTCTCTTGTGCTGATTGAAGCAAGCGTTCCCCATTACTAGTGAATTCTGTTTACTGAAATTCACTAGTCCCTCTCCCCTTTCATTTCTTTCGCCTAAACCATATTTTCCTACGATACTACGTTCCTGTTTTTCTCCCACAACTGCATTGAAATCTCCCATTACAATTACGCATGCACCCCTCTTCTCCCTATCTATAATTTCTTCTATTTTCTCATAATTTTCATCTACTTCAGTTGCATGCGAAGTCGTCGGTGCATACATCAGTATCACCAATAGATCCTTCGTTTTCCCTTTAAGTCGTAACATCATAACTTTATCATCAATAAATTGTACTTTCACTAACTTCTCCTTTAAACGTTTTCCAAGAATTATTCCTACGCCATTATGACCGCCCTTTTCATTATAGGAGTAAAACATTCTATACCCTTCGCTGTTCAACATCCCATCTAACTTCACAAACTGCTACCAAATATAGGTTATTTTGTTTCATTTCTTCTTTAAGATTTTCTAATTTTTCTCCCTGTAACATAGTACGTACCATCCATGTCCCTATCCTAAACCTTTTGCTCTTCCCTGTCTTTTTTCTCTGTCCCTCTCACCCCAAATTTACTTTTTCGTCCAATAGTTCTTCCCAAGACATCCACCTTCCGTAGATCCGAATGGGGGGATATTTTACCTCCGGAACTATATTTTGACTTGCGAAAGACCATTGTACATATGTTCTATTTTTTGCTGCCAGCAAATAGGGGAAATAGAGTGGTGGTTTCCCGTTGCCTCCCACCTCGCAGTATCCCAGCCGTTAAAGTCACTCTGACCACGCCTGGGACTAAATATCTAAATTGCCGTACCAATCACTATGATTTCCGCCAACTTGACTACTGGAGAACTGCTGCCTTCTCCCAGAACACTCTTCGTCTGGCTACTCCATTTAGACCAATTCGGTAGGGTGGTCCTTCTGGTAGCGAACTGCCACCGACATAGCTCTAAATTTCACTGTAGCACGCAATCCTCCCTACCCGACACATAAGTGTCTTCGTAAAGGTGGTGTTTATCGGGGACGGCTTATGTAAGTAGCAGCATCGAAAATATGGAATTTATCCTATAATAATTAATTTATATGCGCATCTTAAAACGTTTGATGAGTTAAGTTGCATTCAAATTTGATTGAAGAACCTGCCAACACTGAGAGATTCGAGATAGAATCAACATGCATTGGGCAGAGTGTTTTAAGGCTATTTGTAAGGATGTAAAGGTATGGGTACATATAAAGTGGCCCAAAAGTAGGTATTACATTGATCCAGTATAATATTCTAGTTTATGGGTATATTTGCTTCGTCTCTTCCGAGCTTAAGATGTAAGTAAAACCACATTAAGAACAAATAATAAAGAAGGTAAGTCTACCTGATGGATAACAGTAAGAAATGATATAAAATGCAATGAGGTGATCAGGACGGTACTATATACCTACTTTTGAGCCGCCTTGTATATTTATAACAATAGAATATCCTATTATAGGCTATTGCAATTGTGTCACAGCATGCCTTTCTTATTAAACATTGCAGATATGAACTACAAATAGACAACTCTACCATCCTAACCAAACAGATTTGTATGATCTTATTCGAGATCTAAATCTGATTAAAAAGTGTATGTAAAATAGTGGAATAATTGATAAATCAGTAAACGCAACAGCTCAAAGGAGACGGCACGAACAGTTTTCCAAATTTTTTGTATGAAAGCTGGATTGTTCTTGTAAGTATATATGCTTTACAGATACCCTGCATTCTGAAAGAGTGGAGCTTTTTTTATAGACAGCTCATCTAGAAGTCTCAAGGTTATGCTTCTGCACAATTTGAATAAGCACCTGCCTATTCCTGTGATTCATTCCGTCTCTATGAAGGAAAACTAACAGCTTGAAGATCTTATTGGACAATTTAGAGTATAAAAATATTTTTTGCAAATAATAGGGGACTTCAAAATTATTGCCTTACTCATGAGTTTGCAGGGCAGTTTCACCAAATTTCCGTGTTACCTTTGTTTGTGAAACAGTAGTCACGCCGAGGCCCGCTACCGGAGTAAGTACTGGCCACAACGGGTGGAGTACACTACGAGGACACATAACGTAAAATACGAGCCACTTGTGGACCTTAAAATGGTATTGTTATCTCCTCTACACATTAAACTTGGCATTATCAAGCAATTTGTGAAAGCTTTGGATAGAGATTCTGACACATTCAAGTTTTTACAAAACATATTTCTGCAGCTATCTCGTGCTAATATGGAGGCTGGAGTGTTTATAGGAGCGCAAGTGATGATAATAATCCAGTCCACGGAGTTCTCCACGCTGCTAATTGAGATTAGAAAAGAAGCCTGGAACAGCTGTGTGGCAGTCGTTCAGTGTTTCTTAGGAAATTACAGAGCTGAAAATTATGTGGAACTTGTAAACATGGTGATAAACTATGGCAAAACGGGTTGTAGGATGTCACTTAAGTTACATGTTCTTGCCTCTCATCTGGATAGTTTTAAGGAAAATATGGGTACAGAGGAGCACGGTGAGTGCTTTCACTAAAACATTATGATTATTTCGAACGGGGTTACTAAGGACAATATAACGAGAATATGATGAGGAACTACACCTGGGGGCTAATTCATGAAAATGATTATACGCATCAACAAAAATATAGGAAAATGACACATTTCTAAAATAAACACAGGTACACATGGATATATATCATGGTCGTACGAAGGGGACAGAGAGGGGCCCGGGTCCCCTTGGCTCACGACAATGTGTACGTAATATAGCAAACCATGTATATTAAATACCAGAAATATCAAACGTAATATAGCAACCATGGAGTTGCCGCTCCTAAAAAAGTTCTTCCGGCGCCCCTGATATCTATGTACCCAAGTTATGTATTTAAGTAGCCTACCCTTTTGATGTTATTATAGGGGTGTTAAGGAACTTACTACCAAACTCCCTTAATTAATTTAAATGCAATGTTTAATACATTTCATAGGGTTATTTGTTTTTGCAAACAAATCGATGTTAAACTTACAAAAGCAAAGTTTCATGAGGATTACGCACATTTTCGTAAATATTCAATGAATATGACTAAGGAATCAACAATAGCAACCGAAAGACAAAACATTTTTAAAAAAGTGTTTCATAGTGTAATAATAATAATAATAATAATAATAATAATAATAATAATAATAATAATAATAATAATAATAATAATAATAATAATAATATGAAGAACAAGAACAAAAAGAAAATTGAAAAGATTTTTTCCTTTCATTCAGTTTTTTAAACTTTCTGTCTCTTTCATATATCGGCCGCGGTGGCTCAGTAATAGAGCGTTCACCTCTGATGCATGTGGTCCCTGGTTCGACCCCAGCTTGGGCCAAATGAACCTTGTGGTGTACAAACACCGTGTGCTTGGGCGTTCTCGGTGTTCTCCCGTTTCCCCCCACTTTCTTCATTCCACCCTTTCATTCATTTCTCATAATCAATGTTTCCTTTAGCCTAGCCGGCATAAGCGTGGGACGTAAACCTCAAAGATTTCATTTCATTTTCTTTCATGTATCCTCCTATCTTTCTTCTTTGTTATTATAACACCACCTGCGAATAAGTACATTATTTATTTACTAGTTGACTGGTGACCTCGATGGTCGGAAAGTCTAGGAGGCAAAGATGTCATTCACGAGGTTTCCGGTTTGAATTCCGAAGAAGCATGTTTTCCGGCTTGATCCAAAAATCGTTAAAACTTATCGTGCGCCGGCCAAACACGTTCAAAACTTATCTGCCCGGGTTGGACTTCTGCTTGGACTGAAACATTTGACCATGACCGTCTCCACCTTGATAGTAAGTAAATACTGATATTTATGCACACAAGACAAGTATTGACGAGGCTGTCTACTCATATTTTTTTCTCCTCTCGTTATGCAAACAAGATGAGATGCTAGAATTGTCCCCTGTCGTGAACAACATAAAAACTATTCCACATTACTACTTACGTTTCTCATAGCTTTCGTTTTCCAAATAATCAGGTGATCATTGATTGCAAAACGATTGAAAACGAGCTGCACAGACTAGTTAAATATCAAACTCGATTCGACTCTAAACTTAACATCATAAACAACGATTTAGCTTGCAACTCGAATCGTGTAAATTTCCTCTAACTTGACTTGTGCTCATCCTTACTGCTTTCAGATGTTCTGAGCAGGGGCGGATCCAGGACCGACTTCTGGGTGGGGGGGCGGTGGGTTGTCATACTGCTACTTTTAAGGGCTCCAAACATTGGGATGGGTTTTATTTATTATAAAATAAGAAAGTTTCCTCTTCTGGGAGGGGCGATCGCCCCGATCGCCCCCCCCCCTGGATCCACCCCTGGTTCTGAGTTTGCAATCTGCAATTGTGGGAAGCTTAATTGTACGTTGACAAAGGTATCACAGCTTAGATATCAGCAGAGAGATATATAACTCTCCTAATGTTATTTCACTTCTTGCTTGCTGTACATATACAAGCATTAAGCATACGTTTATAAGGTAAATGCAATCCTTGGCGGAAAACACCAAATTTATATATAGAACGTCTTTACTCAAATGTCCTCAGTTTGTGTATTTATATAAGCAAGGCTACGGAAAAACCACCATAAAACATTTTACGCACTGTATTTAAATATTACCTTTTATTAGGGCACATAACAAATTAATCAGTTACACTCCTTAGAATTATTCATGTAGCTGACACAAGATGGATCCGAAATTATATCTATTTATCTTTCGTAGCTATGACAACCAATTTCACATCGTCGAATTACTATATTAACAAAATAGCAACGTATAACAACTGCAAAGAAATTGCATCTATATCAAGGATGTTATAAAATAGAGGATCTGCCCATACGTATCTTCATCATATGAACTCAATGAAGCCAAAAAACAACCAAGCATTGTCTGAGCCGGCACGTCTTATTGGCTACTCTCGTTTCCGCCATGATTGTTCGCTCGAAATATCGCGATCTTATTGGTGCGGAGTGGGCAGAGTAGGTGTGGCGAAGCTCTGACGCATGGCTTCACGATTTTCTTGTATTGGCAGATCCTCTTTTTTATAACATCTATATATCCTTTTTGTTTCATATATTTTTTTATTCCATTTCCTGAATAGCTTGTGCATAATTTAAAAGTATATTCTGCCCACAAAATACAAATAAAGATATAATAAAGAGTGATGAAATACAAGTATCGTTGTACGTTTTCTACGCGTCCCACCAACACCTTCAAAGTCACTCTCTAGCAGTCGTGCTCTTAGCGTATTGGTAAGGAAGTCACTTCTTACTTTCTGAATGTTCACTTCATACTGTTGGCAGTTCGAGTCTTACTCAATCCATTCGACAATGTTTATAGTGCCTTTCGTAGTATAAACCATTCTCTTTACTGATGTAGATTAACAAATGCCGAGATACAGTATATTGTAGAAAGTACCTAGGTATGTGTAATGCCGTCGAGCTGGAAGGAACGAGTTATTCTTACGTTCTTTTCAATTGCAGACCTTATTATATCTACACACACAAACACTGTAAATTTTTTGTGGTTTGTATTTTATGTTGGCTTCGTAGCACAGTAGAATTTTGCTTTACGAGTAAGAGGGTCGCGGTTTCGAATCGCTTCTACTTCATTTCTCTTTTTAAAATATTATAATTTAATATTTTTTAATATTGCCAGTAGATGTTCGTCTGTAATTATGCCTTATTTCAAATACACAGACAATTGAAAAATGAAATGAAATCTTTGAGTTTTACGTCATACGGTTATGCCGGTTAATCTAAAGGAGACGGTGATAATCAGAAATGAATGATATGGTGGAATGAAGAAAGTGGGAGGAAACGGGACAGCCCCGAGAAAACCCACGAGCATGGTGTTTGTCCATCACAAAGTCCACACGGCGCAAGCTGGGATCGAACCAGGGCCACATGCATCAGAGGTGAACACTCTACTACTAAGCCACCGCGGCCCGATATATGAAAGAGACAGAAACGAAGTTTAAAAAACTGAGTGAAAGGAAAATATTTTCAATTTTGTTTTTATTCTTGTTCTTCGTATTATTATTATTATTATTATTATTATTATTATTATTATTATTATTATTATTATTATTATTATTATTATTGGTATAGGAATCATAATTGCAGTGCAGTGAACATTAAAGTTCTGTATGATCCTTCATACTCTTGTTTCTCACATTACTCTCAGAGTACTTAGAACAGAATTTGCTTCGTTTTGAGTGGACTCGACTTCAGTTGGAGAAAATTTTTCGATTTGAGTCACGTTTCAAAGAAAACTCGCTCCAACTTGCCTATGATCATCTCCAGAAAGCAGGATCAGTAATGTCGAACAAGAATATGGGTGAATAAACATTTATTACTCACATTCAGTTTGCACGTGTCAACAAATGAACAAGATTTTCATTACCTTCCTATTTTTGTGCATTCTGCTGAACTATAATGATCTTTTATATTTAAAAATGGTTATTCATTCTTCAATAATTGTAAATGTATAAGTTCGGTAATTCGCCATGAATAAAGACAACCATAAGTGTTTTGTAACAAAGAAATAACAACATGAAATGTAAAATCTCTTTTAAAAAAACTGTCGAGATTTGAGAGTCGACAAGATTTACACTTTCGGATACCGATTACCTCGAAACCCCTGTAGCCAGAATTTTTGTCCGGGATAGGGAATATGTATTTAAAAAAAAAAATACGGCGATCTCAGCAAAATGCAGAAGTTTCTTAGTGTGAGAGAAAAAAGAATGAAATCTAGTTCAAGTTCTATTAGTCCTGTAGGTCAGAGTGTGGCTGGAAAACGAAAGCTATGAGAAACGTATGCAGTAATGTGTAACAGTTTTAATATTGTTCACGAGAGGGAACAATTCTAGCATCTCATCTTATCTCCATAACGAGAGAAGAATAAATTCTTATGACAGGACAGCCGCGTCATAACTTGTCTTTGTGCGTGAATATCAGTATTTACTTACGTTAGTATAAAGGGAGAGACGTAGCCTAAGCCAAAGTTCAACCCGGGCCGAACTGGTTTGAATTTGTATGGCCGGCGCACGATAATTTTTAACTATTTTTGGCACAACCCTGATTAGATGCTTGTTCGGAACTCAAACCGGGAACCTCGTGAATGTCATCTTTGCCTCCTAGACTTCGGTGAGCACTCAACCAGTAAACAAATACTGTAGTACTTCTTACTATTCGCAAAAAAGCCCATTTTTCATGTTTATACGCCGTGTTATAATTGAAAAGAAGAAAGATAGAAGGATATATGGAAGCGACAGTAACGAAGATAAATATTGAAAGAAATGTTTTTTTTTTCAATTTTGTTCTTTTTTCTTCTTCTTCTCATTATTATTATTATTATTATTATTATTATTATTATTATTATTATTATTATTATTATTATTATTATTATTATTATTATTATTATTATTATTGGAACCGGAACCGGACCGCAACCGGATTTTCTAGAACCGGATCCGTTCAGAGCCGAAAACCGGTTCCACCAGGAACCGGTTCTGTCTATCCCTATCTGGAATACCTCAGTCAAGTGGGGAGTACAGGAGTTTAACTGCGGAAAATTGTTTAAAAATTATTAATATGTAAAAAAAAAAATCCGTTTCAGATCATTTTTAGAATATAACTCTCTATAATACAACATATGGGGATATTTTTTATTATCATTCGCAGAAAGTTGCAGGTGGAGCAAATCTTCTCCAAACCTTCTACCAGTAACTACGAAAATATCTCCCATAGTTGTCATCCATTATGGAAACAGAAATGCAATCTTTTAGGCAACATACCATCATTGTATTTCAACATTTTGATAGCTGGAATGTCGAGTCAAAATAGTAATAAAACATACCGCCTCTGCTTTTTTTTCCACTTCGAACACTGATGAGAAATGAATGAAATGCTGGAATGAAGAAAGTGGAAGGAAACGGGAGTACCCCGAGGAAACCCAATACTCTACCACTGAGCCACCGCGGCCTCCTTTGAATCAGATCAAGTCATCATCTGCTTGAGAAAAACTTTTAATACTGGAATTGAATTTTTAATTCTAAAAGAAACTTAATGTCCGACAAAACGAATATCTTGACGCTTGCAAGTAAGTATAACCTCTTCAAGATACTGCCGATTTGTAAATGAAGAGACTGAGAGGACATATATGGTTAGATTGTTATTCTTAGGTATTGCGTATTGCTTTGTTGTTATCACTGTTTGTATTTATATAACTTTATAATAGTTTTCAAACTTAACTTCAATTTATGATATTGATTTTAAAATATGATTTTAGCTTATTGGTATGAAAGAACTGTTCCAAGAATGTTGTTCAGGTTTCGTAACATATCTTAGGGCACTTCACACTAGAGACCTGCACGGGCCGAATTTTTCGGCCCGAGCCCAATCCAGCCCGAAAGTATCTAGGCCCGGCCCAGCCCGAGCCCGAAAAGTTTTGGAGATTTTCGGCCCGAGCCCGGCCCGGCCCGATAAGTTTTTAAAAATTTTTGGTCCAAGCCCGGCCCGGACCCGATAAATTTTAAAAGTTTCATTTTGTAACATTTTTCACGGGCACACTTCTTTAACGCTTGCATTTATTCTAATTATCGTTTAACGAAAGTCAGTAATTATTAAAGAATTGCAACTAATCGGCCCCAGCCCGGCCCGACCTGGCCGTGTCGGCCCGCCCAAGCCCGGCCCGACCTGGCCGTGTCGGCCCGCCCAAGCCCGGCCCGGCCCAAAGAAATAATAGAGTCGGCCCGCCCAAGCCCGGCCCACGGGCCGGGCTGGGCTTCGGGCCTCGGGCCGAGCCCGGCCCGTGCAGGTCTCTACTTCACACAACACTGGTTAATTTAACCATTCATTAAAACGATTCTCTGTATCCATTGCTTTTGGTACAGCACATCACGACGATTGTTTGAATTACCCATTTCCAGATCTTTTATATTCACTATCACGTATATACACACCTCTTGTCTGCATCATGGTTTCACCTATGGTTTCACCACCTTCATCACAAATTCATATTCCATTTGGTTCCATTTTACTATAATGTAGATATGAGATGCTTTAGAACTGTTATCGAAAAAAAAATCATTAGTGTGCACTTTTGAGTTGAAAATATAAAAATCAACTAGGAAACAAGTGCATATTACTTGTCCTATTAAATTTCGAGTTTGGACATAAGTTGTTATGGGAAGTAAGTGCAGTGTGTATTTTTATAATTTTCCACTATAGGGAAACATACTAGTTACTCCTTAAAATATTCATTAGTTTTATCTGGTCTCTTGGATAACCAAAAGTATTTTCAGAGAAGCAATCGCGAGTCTAAAGTATTATGCTTTTTGTGTCTTGCGGTTGCTCAAGTGATAAAGAATCTAGATCATATCGAGGATCCTGTTGACGCTTTCTTCTTCTTCTTCTTCTTCTTTTTTTTTTTTGCGAAAATAAAAAATAGGCCTCATTCAACATTTTAAATGCTGTCTTTCTGATGTAAATTGATTAGTTAAGGTGAACATGCATATATTGCTAATCCAGGAATGCAAATAAGCAACAATGTTTTACTAGCCCAAGACAAAAGCTACTAGCCCACATTCCACAATAGAAATAATTAACTTATTTTCGGTATTATACTGAATACTCGCCCGCACCGATGAACCACTCGCTCAGGGGAAGTGGTTATTTGCATCCCTGTTATATATATATATATATATATATATATATATATATATATATCGAAAATACTGTACTTACTGCAAATACAATATATTTACCAAAATATGGTATTTGCTTGTAGGAGTCTAAGCCGATGACTTCACAACCATTGGTAGATAACTGTACTGCATATACATATAAACAAAATGCTGACAAATGAAAATATAAGTGTTTTATTTTCCTGGGTTCTTATTGTACTATTTGTTAAATTAAAAGATAAGTACTTTTTTTGTAAAGTACATATACGCGAAAGAATATAAATCTATCCAGCACGAAAACAGAAGCACATAAATATTATTTCATTTCAAGGTGGCAAAACTGAAAAGACGAATAGTAAAGAACTTTAAAAACATTTTGGGTAGACCCTTAGTTTCGCTTTGAAAAAAAAATATACACAACTAAAAAAAACATATGATGAGTCAGACATCTATCAGTTCAACTGATAATACAAAATCACATTTTTGACAAACAAGTGAGACATGGAAAATTAAACGCCTTTTACGTCAATGGCATTTCTGAGGAGTAGGTTCAAAACAAAGGAGATAAACTTTGCTGGAAGGCAAAACAGAAAGAAGATAATAATTCTATTTGTTCTTCACTGAAAACAATGTTCGATGGAATATAAAAAGAGGTAAAAGAACATTCACTTTTCAAGGATACTCTAAAAGTGGTACTTGAACTAAAAATATAATTTTTTTGAGAACTGAATAATTAAGATTTCCACAATTTTGGTAATAGTTCTAAATTATTTTTTTAAAGCCAAAGGTCATAGAATATACCTAGGTACTTTTAAAGTAGTCTATCATTAATCTTTATGATAACAATACGCATATATACTTGTATAGGGTGTTTCAAAACAATGCCGACAACGTTTGGGAGGTAATTCCTGACACCAAGATAAGAGAAAAAGTATAGACCAACCTGAGTGCACAAATGCTTCCTTTCGGAGGTACAGACTGCTGAAAACATGAAAAAAAAATGAAATTTTAAAGTCCATATCTCCAAAAGTATGGGATCTACCGTAGTCGGGTCAAGACTTCACTTAGGAACTAATATATGCGCTATCCAAAAATACATGTTTCAATATCCTAAGCTACTCACGCAACAATTTTTGTAGAGAGAGTTTGACTACGGTCATATAATTTGAAGTAATCACCAAGTTCCTTTATAAATATTGTTGCAGAAGTACCGCAGGATTGTGAAACTTGTAAATATGGAGAGAGCACATACTAGTTCCTAAGTGAAATCTTGACTGGACTATGATAAGTCCGATAGTTTTGGAACTAGGACGCTTTAAAGTTCACATTTTCATGTTTTCGGCAGCCTAGGAAGCATTTGTGCACCAGGTTCCTCTATACTTTTGTCTTACCTAGGTGTCATATACTGTATATCTATATCTGTATCTACTGTATATCTGTATCTCTCTCTCTCGCTATATATATATATATATATATATATATATATATATATATATATATATATATATATATATATATATATATATATATATATATATATATATATAAAATTTGAAGTTTTGAATTCCCGGCGGGAGCTCATGTGCTTCAATCCCATATTAAGTTGTAGATCCACGTCTCATGTAGCCTCCCTGCTTAAAGGGATGCTAAATTGAAAATCCAATCCAGTTATTTGATGTTGAAGCATGGATTTTCACACTGACCAAAATGATTCGTAAGTTTGTAGCAAATGTGCCAATAAACTATACTATTCATAGGAAAAGAAAAATAATTTTTAGCAGATTCATTTGTTTGACATTGCCTTTTATGTGTGTGTAAATATAAGGAGCGAATCCGCACTCAACTTTATCGCTCTACTACTATTTTAAACTAAATCACGCTATTCTGCAAATTATTACTTAAACATTTACAGTACCGTACCGTGTGTGGGGGGGGGGGAGCGAGGCGAGGCCCCGGGTGCCAAAGTAAGGGGGTGCAAAATTCGGGAGAAAAAAGAAGCAAAAATTACTTGGAATATATGTATGGGGCGCTGTCATATGCTCTGGTCCCGGGCACTGATTTTCCACAGCACGACACTGTGCACTTATTCACGAAATAGGAACAAAATTATATTTGTGGAAAACTTCATTTGAAGAAAATTTAGCCTCAAAAGTAAAATATTAGGGTTTTGTTTGTTTATAAACAACAATAAAACATTTATTTATGATACATCAACAAAATCGCATGAGTCGTATTCGAGGAAATAATAATAATAACCTTGTAAATATTTTTGTAGAAATTGATTTGTGCAACATTATAGAATTAAAAAAAATAATTACATGAACAAAATCCTCTTTCTTTTTTTTTTTTGGGGGGGGGGAGAAAAACTCACTTTCAAGTATAAACCATCCCTTGTGATTTTTTACAAGGGTAAATGAGTTATGCCATATAGTTAGGTTATTAGTAAAACATCTATTAATGAAATATGAACAAAGACATCTGAGTTGTTTTTGAGAAAAATTATCTAAGAGAACTCATCCCAAGAATAAGTAACCCCCTAGCGAATATTTTCGAGACAAAATGAAATATGCCATATTATCATGTAATAAATAAATGAAATATTTATTTAAGAAATATAAACAAAATTGCCTATATGCTGTTTTTGAGAAAACAGTCCGGGAAACTGAACTCCAAGATTACATTGGATTTTCCTAGAAAAACGAGTTATGTCAAATTGGGACGATACATAAGTTCGTGCGGTTCTTATATTTTATTTTTATTCTGCTGTTCTGTTCAAATTCAAATAAAAATACAACATAGACATAACATTAACATATTCTACGAGTGCAACAATACCTTGCATACATTACATACACATTCAAAAACTTGCGTCATTTCCTGCGCTGTTTGACGAGGATTCTCATGAAGCAACTCAATCAAGCGATTTTCTCAAAACCTGGTCTTTCATGACGTGAATCACCAGATAAAGTCAAACCGTCCTGCTCGAAAGCGAGAAAATCATTTCTGTGCTGTTCTTTCAGCAATTGCTTCATTCTCGTACACTGCACAAATTGTTCTCGCAGCTTCTGCTGCACTGGATCCTCAGTTAAACTCGAAGAGTAAAATGTGACGAAAATGATCACTTTTCTCAGCTTGACATTCCATATTAGTTTGTCTGAAATATATACAATAATACGTTCATAGTCAAGAAATCCTGTGTTTCACAACACACAAACTCCAAACCACGGTAAAACATCGGAATAACGATAAACGATCGCTTGACGCCGCATTGTTGCCAACACAAAAAAAAAAACCGCACGAACTTATGCATCGACTCAATATTATAGGATTGTTAGTGGAACACTGATTTATGAAATATGACCGGTTTGAACCATTTTGAGAAAATCGGAAATTTTAATAGTCACCCTACCCTTATTTTTAGGGTAGAAAGAAAATAAAAAAAAAAACACTCCCAGTGAAACTTATAAAAGCTTTTTAACTTTTAAATTTGGTTTCGATACATTGAACGGTATGGCCTGAAGATGAGTGAACATCTTTGCGTCGGAAAGAACGGACAAACATCTAAAAATAAGTGCAGATAAAAAAACTATATATATTTTAAAATCATGCAGAGACCATGGAATGTGTAAATCCGCTGAATCTCGAATTCAAATTTTTTCATGATCACTATATTTTGTTTTCCTTTATCGTCGTTCAGAAATAAAAATGGTAAAAAAAGAAAGAAAAAGGAAAAGAAAAAAGTCTAAGAAAACGATTACACTGCTGTTTAATATGGAGTCCGAACTACATGAATTTCACCGGGAATTGTAAATAGTTTTTCGTGTTTTATGTGTTACAATTGGGGCCTATTTTTACTGATATGATTCCAATTTATTTTACGTTAGTATGTGAAATCATAGGTCTGATTGTTTGAAGATGCAAAGTTCTGAATATAGCCCTCTCTTCGTGGCTAAATGGTTAGCGTACACGCCTTTGACGTGGAAGACCCTGGTTCGATCCCGGCGGGAGCTCATGTGGTTGATTCCACGTTAATAAGTAGGTTCACGTCTCATATAGCCTCGGTGCTGAACGGGACGTTAAACTCAAAATCAACTCTACTGGTCTATTGGCTAGCACGTGTTCTTTTGCTGCACATAATCCCAGGACAGCAGCGAAATAACCAGGCTTGTTATCGCCCGGGACAAGAACTCTCCTTAGTGCCACCTGACGAACTAAACCAAGACGTTCCCTCAAATATTTGTTCATTTTTACGCCCTCCCAATCCGACGCCCGGGGCACAAGCCCCGTTTGCCCCACCCTAGCTACGTCACTGCAGGGCAGAGACACAAAAATTAAATTTCAAAATCATTCACTTTCACTAATGATCTATTTCCATTAAACTAAAAAAAAAAAAAAAAAAAAGCTAATTTCATTTCAATTCTGAATATCAAACATCCTAAAAATTCTATAATTTTCCTCTGAGAAATCTGGCAAACCTAACCAAAAAATTATCAAATTGCAGAATTTATTTGAGTCACAAATAGAGGAATGCAAATACATTGTATGTGTTTGATCCAGAATTCCTGTTTTCATACGGTCAAATTCGTCCTTTTTCGTTCAAATTGTTTTCTGAGACCAGTGCAAAACGAAAGCAGTTGAAGTGCCAATGATTTCTAAGTATACTACGAGGTGGCACCACACTCTACATTAAAATTCTTCAATCCTTCACTAGATGGCAGAGATGGGTATTTGTGATTTACACCTGTAATCTATGCAACCAACTCGGTATAGTAATCACGAGTGTTGTCTATATGCCAAGGCGTGATTACTAGGTAACGTTGAATGAAACCAAAGCTGGTATCAAAGCAATTGAAGGACAAGGAAAAAATCAAACTATCAGAAAGATATGAATTGCGTGAGTAATCTTGATTACTATTCAGCTTCATGAATCACGCAAGGATTAGGCTGCATCAGAATCAACATCAATAGCGCAGTAAAATAACTTTAATTTGAATGCATAATAAAATACGTACTGGAACTTGTTGAACGTGGTTTACAAGCAAGTTATTGCCAGTTCTGCCACGTATTTGAGATAAAAATCGTGGGACTCAAAAGATAAGCTTTTTTGTATAATAAGTTGTTTCTCAAATATAACAAATCGAAATAAGCTTTCATATCGTGTGTACATTTAAGATATTCCCCTCTCTTTTAAATAGTCGATTTTTAGCTTTTTTCGCTTTTAATAATTTAGGAGGGGATCTTCAAGTGCCGCGGTATAAGTCACAGGATTTTACGCAATTTCTCTTTTTGTGATAACTGATAGAACTAAAGTTGCACAGTCTTCAAAATAACGTAATTGATCATGGTTCAATTGTCAAGGTAACGGGGATTTATGGTACAGATTCGCGTTCGCACCCGAATTATTATTACAAAATATTATTAGCTCTTACGAATAAGTTTTATATATCAACAAACATTGTAAGAGAGGGGCACAGTGACTCACTGATAGAGAGCTCACTTCTCATTCGTGATTTCCCTGGTATGTACCGTGGGTTCCTGTCACCACGGCATGGCGCGTCCTCAGGTTGCGGATCGAGGAAAAAGCCTCTAGATATAGAAGTTAGCTGCGAATATACTGAATAAGCAGTCGCGGACAGACGACTAGGAGTGGTTCTCCAGCTTGGGGGTTTGGGTAGGGCTAACAACCTCATCCTGTAAAAAAAAACACTTGTTCAGAAACATTCACAAAAGCCTCGGACAAGGACTGATAACTTGGCACGACCTCAGCAAAAGAAAATGGACATGAGATTTGGAACATGGAATATTCGGAGTCTTTATAGGGCAGGCGCGTTAAAATCCGTAACGAGTGAGTTAGAGAAATGCAGGATGGACGTAGTAGGAGTTCAGGAAGTTAGGTGGGAAGGAAATGGATCTGTGAATTCCGGAAATTTTACGGGGAAGGAAATAAAAATCACCAGTTAGGAACAGGGTTTTTCGTTCATAAACGTATATTACCAGCAATTAAACGGGTTGAATTTGTAACTGACAGACTTTATTTTATTACTCTTAAGGGACGGTGGTGTGATATTATTGTTTTAAATGTACATGCCCCAACGGAAGATAAGGATGACGATATAAAAGACAGTTTTTACGAAGAAGTGGAACGGATATTTGACCAACTCCCGCGATACCATATGAAAATTCTATTAGGGGATTTCAATGCGAAGGTAGGACGAGAGGGTATTTTCAAACCGATTATAGGGAACGAAAGTCTGCATAAGGAAAGTAATGACAACGGTGTTAGACTCGTGAACTTTGCAACATCCAAAAACCTAATCGTGAAAAGTACAAAATTCCCACATCGCGACGTTCATAAATACACTTGGGCATCACCAGACGGGAAAACACATAATCAAATTGATCACGTTTTAGTAGATAGAAGAAGGCAATCTAGCATAATTGATGTCCGGTCGTTTAGAGGGGTTGATTGTGACACTGACCGCTACCTGGTAGCAGCGATAATACGAGAGAGGTTATGGTTGAATAAAGGTAATATTCATTGTCCGAAAACAGAGAGATTCAATTTAAAGAAATTAGAAGAGAGCCAGTTAAGAGAGAAATACCAGATTGAAGTTTCGAATAGATTCTCGGCTTTAGAAGATTCGGAACGCACTAGTGTTGAGGATGCCTGGATTGAAATTAGAAATAGCATTAAAATTTCAGCAAAAGAAAAATTGGGACACGCAAAAATACGTAGGAACAAACCATGATTCGACCAGGAATACATAAAACTAGCAGAGAAGAGAAAACAGGCAAAAGTACGCTGGCTGCAAAATCCGAATGAAATAACTACACAAAATTTCGCAGATATCAGACGGGAAACTTCCAAAACTTTTAGAACAAAGAAACGCGATTTTCTGAAAGATAAAATTAAGGAACTTGAAGATAATAGTAAAAATAAAAACATCCGGGACATGTATAAGGGAATCGACGAATTTAAGAAAGGCTATCAACCTCGTGCTTATATATTAAAGAAATCTGACGGCACAGTTCTCACTGACACGGATAGCATCTTAAATAGATGGAAAGATTTCTTTGACGATTTGCTTAACACGCAACCAAAATCGTGGAAAAAAGGAGATACACACCGCAGAACCGTATATTCCAGAACCCAACCGAATAGAAGTAGAAACCGCTATAAAGAAATTAAAGAAACACAAATCTCCGGGTGTAGATGAAATTCCGGCTGAGTTAATTTTAGCTGGAGGCGAAAAATTGTGGAACAAGATACACAAACTCATTCTCCTTATCTGGAACAAGGAAGAATTGCCACAAGAGTGGAAAGAATCAATCATTGTTCCAATTCACAAGAAAGGCGACAAAACTGACTGTAATAATTATCGAGGCATTTCTCTTCTGTCAACATCCTATAAAATCCTTTCAAATATTCTATTAGCAAGACTGACCCCATACGCAGATGAAATTATTGGAGATTATCAGTGCGGATTTAGACGAAATCGATCAACTATCGACCAAATTTTTACCATTCGCCAAATACTCGAAAAAAAGTGGGAATACAGTAGCCCGGTACATCAACTATTTATTGATTTTAGAAAGGCGTACGACTCGGTTAGGAGAGAAGCATTATACAACGTTCTTACAGAACTTAGAATACCGAGAAAGCTAATTAGATTAATTAAGATATGTTTAAATGAATCCCAAAGTAAAGTCCGGGTAGGAAAATTTTTGTCCACGAGCTTCCACGTCGAAAATGGCCTGAAACAAGGAGATGCGTTGTCGCCATTATTATTTAACTTTGTTCTGGAATACGCTATAAGGAAAATCAAAGATAGCAACCAAGGCCTAGAGTTGAACGGTATTCACCAGGTTATGGCTTATGCTGATGATGTAAATTTAATAGGTGATGATAGGAGAACAATAGAAAGAAATGCAGAGATCTTATTAAACTCTTGCAGGGACATGGGTTTAGAAGTAAATGCAGAGAAAACTAAATACATGGAAGTGCGTCGGGACCGGAATACAGCAGATTATGGATGCGTTAAAATATTAAATAATACTTTTGATAAAGTGGATAGTTTCAAATATCTAGGATCAATATTAACAGAGGAAAATCATATTCACGAAGAAATTAAATGCCGACTAAAAGCAGGGAATTCGTGTTACTATTCGGTTCAAAATCTCTTGGCGTCGCGAATTCTGTCGAGGAATTTGAAGCTTAAAATATACAAAACGATAATCATGCCTGTTGTTCTGTATGGCTGCGAAACATGGTCACTTACTCTGAGGGAAGAACATAGACTGAAAGTATTTGAGAACAAGATCCTGAGACGAATATTCGGACCCAAGAGGAACGGGAATGGGGAATAGCGGAAACTTCATAACGAGGAACTACATAATTTATATGGTTTACCCAACATTGTTAGGGTCGTCAAGTCTAGGAGGCTTAGGTGGGCGGGTCATGTAGCTAGAATGGAAGAAAGTAGAAACGCTTTCAAAGTCTTGACTGGAAGACCAATCGGAAAACGACCATTAGGAAGACCTAGGCGCAGATGGGAGGACAATATTAAGATGGATCTCGCAGATATTGGAATACAAAGTAGAAACTGGATGCAGTTAGCTAAGGATAGAAGTCAGTGGAGAGCTTTTGTGAACGCGGCATTGAACCTCCGGGTTCCATAGGCCATAGAGTTAGTTAGTTAGTTATTTACGATTTCTAGCCATGTAAGTTTGAAGTCGCCAACATCGTGTTCGTTGGTTTTCTCGGGGTTCTCCCTTTTTCTGTCACATCCTCATTCCACCAATTAACTTGTAGTCATTTTCATTAATCGTCCGTCTCCTTTAGTCTAAAGTAGTGTTGTAAAAAAACGTTTTTTTTCTGTGTTTTTTTTTCAATAAAAAACATCGTTCTTTTTCATGTTTTTTTTCAAATGTCTGTTTTTTTTGACAACTATTATTTATTGATTTATGTTGCAAATTATTGAAATAATCAACAGAACTTAAGTCGAAGCCCTCATAACTTACAAATCGTTTGTTTCTTTGTACCTATATGAGCAAAATTGTGCAATTATTCCTTTCGGACTCAGGTCATTTTTGGCGTTTTCCTACATTTTCTGTTAGTGACTTATTGCTCAAAAACCGTTTATTCGATTGATATGGTTAAGGCCTTGTTTTTTAGAAAATGGATGTGGCTATTTTTTGGTGTAAGATTCATTGCAGTGTTTCCAACGGGTGGGAAATTATTGAAGGATATGTAGGGATGAAAATTTACAAAAAATTCCCTAACCGAATTTCAGTTTTTTTTTTTTTATGTAGCACCAATGCTGCTATATGGGTTCAAGCTACCTAGAAAAAAATCTTTGGTGTGTTGACAAGGTACAGTGAAATCCTGAAGTCGCTGGCTTCCATTCAAAGAGGGGAAAAAAATCTATGTCATCATACACATGAAATTTTGACACTTTTTATGCCTTAGAAGCAAACATCAGCAGATATACCGGGGCTACAGCTTCTCTAATTATCCTATTGAAACTCTTTATAGTGCGTTCTGTAGGGCAAAGAGGAAGCTTTCAGGTAGTGGTACGTTTGTGTCAATGTAGCCAACAAGAGGGTAATAATACAGGGGAAAAGAAAATTTTCCGAATTTTTCACCTAAAATCGGGAATTAATTGTTTTGGCTGGAAACACTGCCATTAGACAGACGAAAACTATCTGTTAATAAACCTTATTATCCCAAGAATACGTCCTACAAGTATCATGGCAATATCTAACAAAGTAAGCATGAAATTTTAAAAAAATTCTCATTCTACCTCAGAAATTCACCATTTTCTTACCGTTCCCAGAACATGGTTTATTATAAACCTCAACTGTACTTCCCCTAATTAGTCTAGTGAAACTTTTTATAGTGCGCTGTGTAGGCTAAGGTTGAGGCTTTTAAACACAGGTACGTTTGTTCGAGTGTAGCCAACAAGGGGTAAACAATAGAAACAAAAAGGGATTTTTTCCCCAAAATTTGCCCCTAAAATCTGGAATTAAAATTTTCTGTAGCTGGCAACACTGCCATCAAACACACACACAAACTATCTTAAAATGAGCTTTGGTGTCCCTCTAATATATCCTACAAGTATTGTGACGATATCTAATAAAGTAAGCATGTCAATATAAAATATCTCATTCTACTTTTAAAAAATCACAGTTATCTTTCCGATTAGAGAACAAAGTCTACTGTAAATCTCAACTGTACTTCCCCTAATTATCCTATTTAAACTTTCTATAGTGCGTTGTGTAGGGCAAAGACGAGGCTTCCAGATACTGTACGTTTGTTCCGATGTAGCCAACAAGAGGGAAATAAGAGAGACAAAACAGATAATTTCCACAAAATTTCCTCCTAAAATCTGGAATTAAAATTTTCTGTAGCTGGCAACACTGCTACCTAACAGACGCAAACTATCTTAAATTAAACACTGGTACACCACTAATATATCCTACACGTATTATGGCGATATTTAAGGAACAAAGCTTCTAATTACCAAAAATATATTACGGCAAACAGAAAAGTAGGGAAAAAACTAGAAAAATCAAGGGTTAGAACCTAAATACGAATTTTTCTTGCGTCCCCTTATTACCCCATTGTAACGATCTGTACTGCGTTTGTTCGATTGGCGTAAGTTGACTTGCACTCGGACGTATAGGTACGGATTTATAAACAAAAATTTCGAATTTTTTGCCCAAATTTAGTGAAATTTTAATTTCCATAATGGCAACACTGCGCGCAGTCCCGTCCAATTGATGTCAACAGTCAGGTATCTACCTGGCAAGTCTTAAGGAGGTCTTTCTACAACGAAGGAAGCTACAGGGAGAAAAGAAGTAAAGGAAATTCGAAATTAGAAAATTCTTGAATTTTTGACTGGGATGAAATTTGAGAAGGTAATTCGACACCAGAAGAAAAAGAAATTAATATGATAAACTATGGTCCAACCATATTTATCAAGAATAATATCCCGATATCTAATTAGTGTCCACACAGGATTAAAACATGACACCCCAGTGTGTGCTACTTTGACCACCTGCCACTTTGGTTACTTGAGCCACCGAGCGTACATTTGATTACAATTTTTTTGACTACTAACCCGTGTTGTTGTTGTATTTATAGTCTCGACTAATAATAATATCGTTGTTGTAAACAATAACTTTATAAGGAAAATGTTCTCTCCTTTTTACATCTTAGTCCCAACACTGTTGGTGAGAAATGCAGGGTGTTTCAAAATGAATATCGGGGTTATAAGTCTTGGAGTTCTTATTACATTTTACGTACAATTATAAGCAATGCATCAAGTAAAAGAGCACCTCAAACAGTCTTTGCTACAAGTGTTCCATGTGAGATTCATTCGTCACACGGCACACATCAAGTCGATAGGCGAGAAAGGCTCATAAACTTTCCGCCATATGGCACAAAACACATTCAATTTAGGGGAGTCTCGTTTAAACTGTACAATCTCCTGAGGATTTGCTGACGGCCAGATGCAAACATTATGAGTGTTCACATTAGCTCTTAGGTGAAATGTCGATTTATCACTGAAGACGACACGATCCAGAAAATCTTCATTGTTATGCAGCAATATTTTACTTGCGAAATTAGCACGTAAACCGTAGTCCTGTAGAAACCGTTGCTTTAGACCTGTAGCAACTGCAAACGATAAGAATGTAGTTGCAAGCGTCTCCTTAATATTCTTCACACAGACGGTTGCACTGTACAGATTCAGTCTTTATTAAAACACAAAAAGCTTTCTGCTCTCTAGTCCCTATCTTTGCTACTTGCTCTTTCTAACGGCAGACATAAGAAACAATGCATGTACATGAGTGCGTACAAAACTGTTTGAGTTGCTCTTTCATTTGGTATAATAATTATAATTGTAAGTTAATTGTAATAGATACTACAAAGTTTCAAAACCCTAATATTAATTTTGAAACACCCTGCATTACTTAAAATTGTGTCATCTTATATTCATGTCTTGATATACATATCATCAGGGCCGGCCCTAGGCAATTTGTCGCCCCGTGCGTTGGCATAATTTGCCGCCTCCCCTTTCTCCAGAAAGAACAAATCTTAAAGTCATGATTTTAAGTATGCTACTCCAGCATGAGCAACGAAGGGGAGGGTAAGTGCAGTTGCACTCAGAAAGACTTAATACTTACTAAAAATACAATCCCGTTGTGTCTGTTTTATTATTTAAATATTAATTTATGATGCTAGTGAAAGATAAACCAAACACACCTGCAGAGGAAAGATGGTAATTCTTTTTATAGAATTCAATATCGAGCTTCAATATTAATGTATCAGTTTGCAATTCCAGTGCAACTAGCTCTTTTATCTTTATTTTTTATTTTTCTTCTACATTTGTTAGTTTTAAAAAAAACTTGTTTCTATCTTCAATGATAAGGAACTTTTTTCTGACAAAATCAAGACTAGTTGTTATATCAAATCTGTGATAACTTACTAAAGGGAACAGATATTCGCTACTATTCGAGAATTGAATTCTTGCATTTGACAACAATCAAGCAATGTGTGCTCGGATTTATTAGACCATTTGCTTTAGCATTGTCCATGTGACCTTAAACTAATGCAACCTAAACATAATTTATGAAGGTAGTATTCAAATAGGTCAGCTTAGTAAGTGTAACTACCATCATCATGAAGTCTGTTTCTAACAAGAAATATTTAATTTAAATAATATACTTATGACAGATTTTGCCGGACCCTCCAAATTTGCCGCTCCATGCAAATGCACATGTTGCATATATGGTAGAGCCGGCTTTGCATATCATATATATATATATATATATATATATATATATATATATATATATATATATATATATATATATATAGTCGAAAAATTATTTATTGATATTTAGAAAAATACTATTAGGCAAATTAGTATTAGTTTTTACCTTTAGACAAGTTATTTGAATTTTATACTGTTCGTGACATTATTTTCGTACTTATTAAAGGTCTGCTTTCACGAAAAAACAAAATTTCATTTCTACTTTTATTTCTTAGTTGATATTGATGAAAACTGCTGAAACCCGAATTGTTAATAGGTATGGTATTCATGTAAATTGTAAAATATTTGTAGCGTATCAGTATCTAGCGTTTAATTTATGTTGCATTTTACGGTGATTACACCTACATAAAATTATTTCATACTTAAACAGACGTAAGATGCATTACAAATGACTATTTAAAAAAAAAACGAAATTTAGAAAAAAACGAGAGGCAATGTTTTTTTCTAAAAAATACGAACGGTTTTTTTCTATTTACAACACTAGTCTAAAGTGCATAATCATAGGACATAAAACTAGGACTTTAATGTCAAATATTGTAAGATTAAATATGTATTTGTATACGAATATCTAGTAATTTTAAATCCTCGTTTCCCACTTGTCATTGCTTATCACTATTAATCCATGGAAATCTTTGTGTTTAGTGTAAAAGTAAACTACGTTCATGAGTGAAAGAAAATAACAGCATCGTTACAATAGTATAGAAGACAGTTAATAATTAATTGCACATACATTTGGATGACATGTATCATCAAAAAGAAGAAAAATAAATTAAAACACACCAAGAGCATCTAATAAGAACAATATTCTTACAATGTTATTTAAAGAAAAACGGTACGTAAACGTACATATCATTTAGTACATTTATCTTTCATCGAATCCTTTTTGGAGGCGAACTTAGTGTATTTTAATCATCGTTGAGAATACAGGAACACTTTTTGTAAAATTAATGATACATATTTCCCTTGAAGCGTTTCTTCATCTATTTAAGAACGTATGAGCGTTTCTATTTTTTTTTTTTTAAACACAGGATTAAATCTGTTTATAAAAATAAATATATTCTAAACTGCAGTTATATTTCTTCTGCTTAGACAGGTTCGTGATACAAGTAGAAGTACGATTACTCCCGAAGATCCGGGCGGTATATGGTGAGGGCACACACCTTCGGTGCGGGAGATCTGGATTTGATTCCCGGTTGATGCTTATGTGATCGGATCCCACGTTAATTTGTACGTACGTTCACATCTCATATAGCCATAGTGCTAAAAGGAAAGCTAAATATCAATTCAACCAACGAAGGAGCTCTATGAAACATTATTGCCACAACAATGTACAGTTGTTGTTGCTACCTGATGGGGAGCAATTGTCAAGTTAAAAATCTGGTTCATTTCTCTGTCAGTCCAGTTGTTCAAGTTTTGTATTTTCCTTCATGTATTTTCAAGATTACAGTCTTTGCTTTTATGAAGAATTTGTCACTCAGTCCGAACAGAACTCGAAGATAGCACAGATTTTCTTAGTTTTTATTCTTAAAGAGGGGCAAGTTAGTAAATACACCCTTAAAAGCGTTTTTAAATCGTATTTTAAATCGAAAGTAGGCTTCATTCTATTATCGGAAAGTTTTCTTTAAAGATAAAGTATCAGTGTGTGGTTGAATAACTTCCGAAAATAGTATTGCCTGTTACAGGAAAGGGAAAAATGATATTAATCATTAGTGATTATTGACTGAGAAATGAAATGATTTATAATATATCTAAATGTTGTCATTAATGCTGAATTAGTACTTAAAAGTATATCCCCGTACTCAAACATCCTCTATACAATTCGTTGCGCAGATATCGGTGGATTATGAAACAAACATTTAGAAAGAGCGCGTACTTTTTTCTGTATAATTCCTTAAACCGCATGCGATAGGCGTCATAGTTTTCAAGTTAGACTAGACTTTTTAAGACGTCTTTTGACATTTTTGGTGACTCCCTTGAAAGAAGATGTTTTCCACCCACGTACGATATATTAGAACTTATTTCTTTCATTTTACTTAAAGAATGACATTTCAAAGTTTTTCGGTGGATTTACCTTTCACCCTGTAGTTAACTGTCACTTGCAGTAGTATAATAAGACACACAGGCAGAGAAGGAAGCAGGAAAATACTTTTACATCTGATTTTGGGGTTTCCTCATCTATGATGGTATGTGGTTGGTCTTCATATCTTTTCTGCGCTGATTTATAACAATCAAAATGTTTTATTGAAACAAATTTTTGAGAAAATCAACTAGATCATTGCCTTCTGTTACATATTCAATATTTACGTGTAAAAATTGAATAGTATTTACGCAAAACATTGTAAACAAAAAAGAACAATTTATGACGGCAAATGAGAAAGTATCCAATTAGACAATGCAAAAGTCAGGATAGTGCCAACTGAGCTATCTGCAATTATGGTGACGGCTACGCAATTTACAAATTGAACACGTACCTTCAGGTGTTCACGAGAATTCAAAATCTGTTGCCTAAGTTAATCATTCCAGCCACATATTAAGAGAACATGCCTTACAATATGGTATATAGGGTTAAGTGGGTTAAGAGTATGCACTTAACATTCTCCGCTTTCTATGAGACATATTTCTTAATTGCAGAAGTGAAAACTATGTCAAAATATAATTCTATATTTATGCTCAAATATATAGAAAAATAGTCAGAAAAATATGCTTATGCGTGTAGTCCAAATGAATGAATAACACTCGAAGGCTAAGGATACTACAAAGATTTGGTAAAAGTAACCATTAACATCTATTAAACATATGTCACCATTCTTGACACACCCCACTCTGGACCCAATTTTCGTCGAAGGATTGATTTAGTTGGTACGTGTGCACAGCCTGCCTTGAAGTCTGGTGAGAAACTCGAAACTTACTTCAGAAATATACTAAGGTCAGGCGTGTAATATCACGAATCCAGCACACGTTGAACGAACAACTGGAATACTCAAACAGTCAGGAGGTTGTTGAACAAAGACATATGAAAGTGCACCATGGAAAACACATAACTTCGATTATTTTTTTAACAAATTCAAACTGGGACGTTTGGTATAAGCCACGTAAAACATTAACACTGCATTTTGGCCAGAAATTTTGAACGAACATACCATTCGCTGTTGGTTTGTCAACTCTCGTTCAGATGCCATAGCATTGCAAAATAAACCCTATGGTAGAGACCTGCACGGGCCGAATTTTTCGGCCCGAGCCCAATCCAGCCCGAACGTACCTAGGCCCGGCCCAGCCCGGGCCCGAAAAGTTTTGGAGATTTTCGGCCCGAGCCCGGCCCGATAAGTTTTTCAAAATTCTTGGCCCAAGCCCGGCCCGGGCCCGATAAATTTTAAAACTTTTTGGCCCGACCCCGGTCCGATAAATTTAAAAAAAAAATTAGCTCGAGCCCGAATCTTTCTCAAAATTTAGTACTAAATTTGACCTAACCCTCAGAAACATTTTCTAAACTCTGGTTCACAACCTGACGCTTGCCTCCCGAATGGTACCATTGCCTCCTAGAACTTTGCCTCTCATCGAGAGAACAAAAACTCCATTCCCTGTAACAAAATCTAACTTAATTGATTTTTAGCATAAAGTGAAGATGGCGACAGGCAAAACATTCCCACCCCTTCTTTTTATATTTTGAGTTCAGTGAAGGTCAAGGTCAGAACTCAATTTACCGCATAATGCCTGCAATCCTCTATAGTGAAAGTGGAGCCGCTAAGCAACACAAACTGTAAATAGCTATTGCATTCTTTGTAACATTTTTCACGGACACACTTCTTCAATGTTTGGCTTTATTCCAATTATCGTTTAACGAAAGTCAATAATTATTAAAGAATTGCAATTGATCGGCCTCAGCCCGGCCCGACTTGAAGAGAAATCAGTGTCGGCCCGCCCAAGCCCGGCCCGTGCAGGTCTCTACCCTATGGACAATGACCAACATTATGTTCAGATGAGCTCCTAAGGACATGGAAGTGGATCCTCAGAAAAGTGTTCGTGCTACTGCAAGCGAGTTAGATATACACCATATAATATACTGTCGCTCGCCGACTTCGTGCAATTGGTAAGATTTTAAAAAATGAACTCATTGGTGTTACATGAGCTGACACAACTTTTTGTCGCTCGCCGACTTCGTGCAATCGATAAGATTAAAAAATGGACTCATGGTTGCCAGATGAGTTGACACAATCCAAGAAAAGTCGCCGTCGTCTGAATGTAAGAAATACCCGGGCAAGTTTCCTACATCAGATTGTCACTTCGGATGAAAAATTATAACCGTAATGGGTCAGGACAATAGTTGGATTGTGATCAATGTTTAGGACGGTTTCCTAAATCACCTCTTAACCACAGAAGTTGTTGTTGTTGATATATTGACTTATGATGGAAGTGAGCCATCACATCTTTCCCAAGCGAAACGAAACAACCAATGTGGATCGTTACAGTGCTAAACTCCATGAAAAGCACCCCAAACTTGTCCGCAAACATCCAACAATGATGAACAGATGTCTTCTTATTACACAATAATGCTGTAGCGCAAAGGACGTTCCAAACTCTGCATGAGTCGCAGTATGAAACCCTTCCGCATCCACCATATTACTCTATATCTCTCCCAATCATTATCACCTATTTTGTATTGAGTTGTATTAAGCGAAACGTGAAAGTCTGAAAAGTAATTACGTATATTGTATAAATCGAAAAGTACCATTGTACAGTTCCATGAGATTTATATATTTTATATTTAGCTTCGGTTGATTTAGCTAAATTTTAAATTCGCATTGCTTATGTGAAAGTAATTCGAGTGAAGGAAATTATTTTTTCCCTTTCTTTCCACCTTCTAAAAAAATCGAATACCTAGGTAGTAAGTGTCCAAGACTTGCAGGTTGGTCTTGGTCTTGTGCAGATTGATTTCTTGGTCTTGAATCCCTAGGTCTTGGTCTTGGTCTTACATCGGGATCCCTAATCTTGGCCTCGGTCTTGTATGCAAGTCCAAAACCAAAGCTCTTGTGCTTATAACTATTCTTCTTTCGGTTTCGACACGAGACACAAAGTTAGAACTCAAACTCTGTTTAGTGTTACATGATTCCTAGTATAAAAACTATACATTGATAACGTGAATTTATGAACACAATGAAGGGTATTTATCAATGTTTAAAGATGCACAAGTCATTACATAATATACTCTAATAATAAATATTGTTTAAGTAATAATATATCACACCTTTCGTGGACCTCTCGTGACGTGATAAGATTCTGATAACTTCTAGATGAAATTAAGAAAAAAATCAGGGCATAAGTTTACAAAACGAAACAACAATATTTTCGGGACGAGATGTAAAAGCTTTTAGAGAGAGAATCGAGACAAGATGAGAAAGAATTGTTTTAGACTCAAGACTTAAAATTTTTTTGAAATCTTTTGGGCAACATTACGAAATTCTGCGTATGTCACTGATTGATAGTATAAACTAACTAATTTTATGGCCTATGGAACCCGGAGGTTCAATCCCGCGTTCATAAAACTCTCCATTGACTTCTGTCCTTAGCCGATTAGGATCCAGTTTCTACTTTGTACTTTGTCTTTCTACTTTGTATTCCTATTTTTACGAGATCCACCTTAATATTGTCCTCCCATCTGCATCTATGTCTTCCTAATGGTCGTTTTCCGATTGGACCTCCAGTTAGAAGTCTGAAAGCGTTCCTACTTTCTTCCATTCTGGCTACGATAGTATATTTGGATAAATTCTTTCCGGATCCAGTTGTTTACCAAAAGTTTATGTGAATATTTGTTGCAATAATCCTTATATGTATTTTTCCTCTAGCCTAATATGCATTGTTTTTCCACTATCTGCATTATACAGAATTGTTTCAATAGAAAATTTCCTCCATAATTTTTTGATCTTTTACCAAATTTATCAATTCCTGAATGTCAATGTGTGTTGTGACGTTCCTTCTTCTAATATGTATTTTTTTTGGCAAAAGCAGCTAAATTTCCTTTCCCTTCCGTTTATCCAAGACTCGCAGTTGTAAGAAATTTAAGAATGGGAGACAGCCTTTTCAACATGTCATGTCATTTGGTCGGTTAAACGTTGATTTGTGAGTCATGGACAGTGAGACACTCTTCAATGGCATGAGGCTGATATATGAGTACAGACTATAAACAGTTCGCTCCAAAAACAGAACTATTTATTGAGTGAAAAAGCATTTGCTACGATATCGAAAATTTCTCAACGATAAAAGCGACCCAAGATTTTTTTTCTCTAGTGCATAGAATCGTAAAATTTTCTGATTTTTACGAGGAAATTCTCTGAAATTTTTCGTAGCGACTCGAACATGATTACTTTCATTTAGAAGTTATTTCAATGGAACAACCATTCACAGTTAAGGAGGATACTTAGTGAGGTTCATCTATATCATTTATTGGATACTCAGTTAAAAAGAAAAAAACAAAGATTAAAGTATTTTGTAACTATAAAGAAAAACCTACATTATTTTTTGATATGTCCTACGATTTTTAATTCTAACAATATATTGTATATTATTCCTTGTAGTGTACAACACAGCCGTTGAGAAATGTCTGTCTGAATGTTCTACCAGAAGTCAGATTGCAGACCACTTACCCTAATACAGCTAGATGAGATACTAATCCAGTAGGGCAGGTGTAGGGCAGCTAGTTTCTTTATAACGACCATTAATGTGTATTACTATGAAAAACACCAGTTTGTAATGAGCTTAATGCTTGTTTTGCATATTTTATATGTCGTTATAGCCCACAGTTCGTATATTTATATAATCTAGGTTACTGTTTCATCAAAATCTATCTAAATACTTCATTTCGATATTACCTTTTTTTTATTGTAGTACGTAATAAGTTAAACACTTACAAACTTTTAAATATTGTACATGTAGTTTTTACAAGATGGATTGACTATATATATTATATGTTTTCCGTTGCTATGACGACTTACAAAACATGTCATATCACTATCACAACCGAACATCAATCATAAAACAGAAAAGAAATTACATTTATTACTCATTATATTTTTTCTTCTTCCTTTTGAACAGCATGTGCATATTTTAAAAGCACATTTTGCCCTTAAATATAAGTCATTATATAAAAATTACACAATACCGTTACATCTTTCCTCTGTGGTTCAGCAAGTGTTATGAGAAAGTGAAATTTAACCCTTTCACTGTGGAAGGCGACGGAAAAAAATTCCCTAACCTGCGAATGTCGATTATAGTCGACGTGTTAAAATTTGTCTGTATCTTGGTTTTGTCGATTGTAGTCGCCAAAGGTTTTCTGTGTGATTTCTATTGTTTATCGAAAACAATAGAACACAAACAAAAATGAACGGTACAACTTTGGCGACTACTCTCGACAAAGCCAAGATACGGACAAACAAATTTTAACACGTCGACTATAGTCGACATTCGCATGTTAAGGAAATTTGGTTCTGTCGACAAAAGTCGACTTCCTCTGTGAAATGGTTAAGAGTAGGGGAATAGGTTGAAAACTAAGATTAGATATACCACTATAAACTGTAGAATTTGGCTCATAACACAGGTTGTGATTAATATACGTCAATTAATATTCCTGCTATATCAAGGATTCTGACTTTCTACGGTGTCAAGCAGTCAGAATCTTCGCAGAGCGTGTCACTGAGCCAAAAAATTGACGCACAAGAAAATGCGTCGGCATACACAAATTCTCTTGTGCTTCAGTTTTTGGCTAAAAGAAGGGTCACAGCCCTTGAAAGTCGCCATATTCGCCTGATTTGATTCCATTGGACTTCATGCTCTTCCTTAAATTCAAACCTACCGTCAAGAGGGAGAGTTTTGAGAATGTTGCATCGATTCAAGCGAATGTGACGGTGATGATAATCATCATTGTATTAGACGATATTTTTTTAGGGTGTACCAGAGCATCTACGACTGATCCTGCAAGTGCGTGGCCCAGAAGGGGTGTATTAAAATAATAATAATAATAATAATAATAATAATAATAATAATAATAATAATAATAATAATAATAATAATAATAATAATAATAATAATAATAATAATAATGTGTTAATAATTTTTTCTGGTATCGTTAAGTATATTATTTGAAGTTAGTCCCGAACTTATTGAACGGTCTGTATATACACAGAGTGACTGGTAATTCAACCTATTCCTTAAAAGGGGTTATTTTATAACTAATTTGGAGCAAATTTGTCACTATGAACCGGAGTCCGGAAATCACTGGTTTCAGAGTAATTTGAAGATTTGTGATTAAAAAAAAAAAAAAGATTTGTTGATTTACAACTAAAAACTGCAAATAGAACGTGCCCAATAATCACCAAAAAGTCAGACATAAACGGATCATGAATCGTGGTATTATTTTTGAAGCAAAAGATCCAATATATTTCAATCAAAAATGTTCTTGTATAATACGCCTTGTATCTGGAGAACAACATGTAATGTAGCCAAACCTAAACTATCACTTAACTCAGAATGATATGCTTATTCCGAAAAAAAAAAAAAAAAAAAAAAAAAACTCGATTTAGGGGCCGTTCGAAACTTTTGTTGCCCTTGATCCGAAAACTAATTATTGGCTAACATCGCAATCTTTTGATGCATTATTTGGATCATTCCTAGAATTCTTAATCAAGGTCGCAATCTTTTGATCCATTTTTTTTTTATCATTCCGAAAATTCTGGTTTAAAAACACCTTTGTATCAAAGCTTATAACTATAAAAATGTTAAGACATATGATGTGCAAATTGCTACAATGGTTACCTCGTTTCATGTATTTTCCACAAAGGATAAATGTCGTCAACTTTCAAAAGAGTTAGAAAAAAAATATATTTACTGTATATTGAGTCTCCATCCCTGTTGTATTATTTGTCATAGATTATTTTTATCTCTCTTAAAAAAGAAAAAAAAGAAAAGTTTAAACGAGAACACGTAGGAGTACCGGAAAGAATTACATCACCCTTACACGCAGAGTGCTTAGAACCGTAACGGCTTGATAAACTATACACTGCATACAATTCTATTGTATACCTACATTTAGAGAATGCATGCAAGCGACCTTAGTACGGACTGGCCTTTCGTGTATAACTTTAGATCAATTTTACCCATACATGCGGAGTAGTGAATACTTTTATAGATTCTGTTCAAGGAAAGGAAATGCATATAGCTCAATTAATGGCTATTGTGTCATTGTGTATTTTAAGCTACTATAGCTGTCAATAATGCAACTTGCGTCGTGACGGGTTTGCTAACTATTGGTAAACATAGCTTTACTGGGGCATACTACTTGTCTTCATTAACTTCTGAAACGTAGACTAGAACATAAACTTTATTCTTTATGCTACAGCACGATTTACAAATCGTGAAGAGTTCATTGCAAAATAGTTGTAATTCTTTGTTTAAAGTACCTATGTTCAAGATTCGGGACTATTATAGCATTTTTAAATAGATTTCACCATTTACTTTAACCAAGGACATCACTTGGGGAGATAGTAAAGTAAATGAAATATCTTGCAGAATTTTCACATTTCCAGGCAAAGACCCCCCGAAAGTTAGCAAAGCCCCTCCCGAAACAAAATCGTAAATACGCCACTGCCCATATATGTCAATTGTTCATCTGTCATCTTTAGTTTGTAAGTCATAATGTAGGGTAGAAAACTATTTTTTTTTTTACTTCATTATAGAATTTTAACAAGATACTTCATCTATTATTTAATGAGGATTTCCACTGTTTTTTATTCATTTTAATTTTAAAAAAGCAGTATTAAGAATAAACAAATATATATTTCTTTCTTCTATATACGCAATATTAACTGAGTAAATGGATGAACTTTGAAAAGTCCTTTAAGCTACATCCATTGGAAACGATCCCGCGCCATGTTATGACGCAAGTAGTGTCCAAGGCATCGTTTTGTTTTTCGTCCTTAGCTTTAACAACCTTGGTTTTACAGAAACTTGTACGGCACCGGAAATACTACTATCGGAAACAAACGAAGGGTCACGCGCGAAGAATTACTGTAATGATTTTAAATAAGTAAAAGGTAGGGCGAATAACATTATAAATAATAAAACTATATAGATGTGAAAAATACGTTTGATGTATCACATCGTTTTAGGAGGCAAGAAAAAATAAATATAAAAATACAAATATATTTTTAGACTATTTCAGATTGATTTTTTAAAATTCTGTAAATATGGTCTACTTTTTTGTCAATTCAGTTATAGGAATGGCGCAATAAGGATTGAGTTGCTGAAAATTTACAGCTAAGTATTATTTAAATGTTATTCTGCATAATAAAGAGTAATATTTAAGTAACATTTATATTTATAGGAACCATATATATATATATATATATATATATATATATATATATATATATATATATATATATATATATATATATATATATATATATATATATAAAGTAGAAATAAGTGTGTGCTATTCCCGTACAAGTCTGTGCACGTGAAACATGCATGCATTTTGGAGCTTAAACTAAAAGAGAAGAGCATGTATCGATATCGATCACATGACGTTAATAACAGGAGGTGACAGCATGAATGAAGTATATAGGATATTGGTATTGTGGAAAAGGTAAAATGAAAAAAAAAAGTAGCTTGTGTACTGTAGGTTCTATTTCTATAGCGTATAAATTTTTATCTATATAACGATTGCTAATAGCGCTCGCCTCTTACGTAGGACGACCATACGTCCCGTTTTGACCGGGACCGTGCCGTTTTAGGAACGTGTCCCGTCCGTCCTGTCAGTAGATGGGAAAAAGTATTATTTGTCCCGTTTTATGCAAATGAAAGAAGTAAATAACAAATCCAGTACCTTTACTTCTTGTAAAGTCATTAATAATTAATAGGGCAACCCAAAAGCACAAAAAGCATAACAGCAATTTACACATATGGTTGGTACCTTGGACATGGTTGTGGCTGTCTAAGGGTCCAGAAGAAACTAATTTTAAAAGTATAATAAAGCATAATTTTAAAAATAAAGCATAAAGCATAATTTAAAATATATAGTGATTAGCAGAATTATTTGGACAGTTCCAATGAAATACATGTAACGGGCTGTGACTCAGAAATGAAAACATATTTGTACATTACAATACATAAGAAAATGGAGCTATATATGCGTATCTGAAAAACACAATGAAGCGTGTAGTTGCTGTCAACAGTACGGATATAAGCAGTGTGACCACCTAACAAAAATATTTCGTACTAACCTATGCAGACAAAAAGTACCAGATCTGCGGAAAAAGTACTAAAATTTTATCTGTTCCCGTTTCACTCTATTTATGATATTTTACGATATTGATATCTTATTAGAAGGTGTCCGGTAGCTCCCTCCACTGTGGATTGGGGAGTGACCTCATACATTATTGAAAGAGCCCCAACCTTATTTTTTTACAGACAAAATTCGATACAAACCGTGCAAACCACTTACACCCTCCCAATTTTGACTTTACACCCACAAACAAAAATCCTGGTGGAATTCCTGTTTAATTGTCGTATTAGAACTCATTGTAAAACCATTAAAGACACACAAGTATGACAAATATAGAGGATGTCGGGATAAAACAAGAAATATAAAATGGGCTTATTGAGAAAATCGAGTTTTAATTCCCTAGTAGTCTACTGTTTTTACTGATCACCAAATATTTGCTGTGGTCATTTATTAGTTGGAGGAGGTACCTATGTCCCACTTCCGCTCTTGTAAATACCACTGCTAAAAGTCAGAAAAAAGCTACTAGGAATAGTGAAATTTTTGCACATTGCCAAATTTTCATAAGATTCCTTTTTCTCTCCCAAATGTATTTATGAGAAAACAAGAGGAGGAGAAAAGTACTAGATTTGTTAGTGAACGTACTAGAACACTAAAATATCGTAATAGATACTAGATCTAGTACGAAAGTACTAGCGGTGCTCACACTGGATATAAACAATCGTAATGAAAACCATGCCCAATTTTTTCCCAGCAAAATTATTGAGACAGTACGACATATATGATAATGATGCGAGTACTACGAAAGATAGCGCTGGTGTTGAGGTTTGTGTTAGGTACTGCAGTCGTTGTCGTGGCAATGAGGTACAACAATTCGTTGTCAACATGAAAATGGTCGAAAAGGAAAGAACACGACATTTGAACAGCAGGAATTAGCAATTTTTCATCATGAAATAAAAAAAAAGCTGCAGAAAAATTGCAGAGATGCTGCAAATGAATAAAAAAAAGTATGTGATATTATCATCCGATACAAGGTTCAGGATAGAGTTGATTTCCTTCCTTCCGGGACGTCCAAGGACATTTTCGGAGAGACAGGAATCACAATAGTCCTGAAAGTGAAAAAGGATCCGCTGAAAAAGGATCCACAAATAATTGCTCCAAAAATCGCTGTCGAGGTTGTGGCTCAGTGGTAGAGTGTTCACCTCCGGTGCTTGGGGTCCCTGGTTCGATCACAGCTCGCGCCGTGTGGACTTTGTGGTGGACAAACACAAAGGGTTTTCTCGGGGTCCTCCCGTTTCCTCCCACTTTCTTCATTCCACCATTTCACTCATCTCTCATCATCACCGTCTCCTTTAGCCTAACCGGCATAACCATGGGACGTAAAACTTTTACCGGCGTAACCATGGGAAGATTTCATTTTATTAAAGATTTGAACGAAATTCTGTACATCAATGTACGTATAACTAAACCAACAGAAATTCAAGTGAAGTAATTTGAACATTTCTTAATTTCCAAGAATAATTTAGGTTAAACACACTATACACTATTCTAAGATCCAAATTCACAAATTCAAAACTTGAGTATTTTTTGGTCACTATCATTTCCATAATAATGAACAGTTCTCACAACATAAGCTAGAAGAAATACTCTGTCAAATACAGTACAACTCATAGAAAAGGGCAGTGACTAGCCTACAAGGAGCAAATGACATCTTTTAAGTAAACAGTTTTCAAGATACATCTCTATCTGCAACATGGAAAGCTAACAATGATTAGTGTCTACGGCATAACAACATAATTAACCTTTAGACGCCCGCTAGGGATTTTAACAAAATGGTAGACTCTCACGTTTGGGGCTCTGGTGATCCTTCTATTATCAGTCATGATTTACACACAGTTGGAAAGCTCCAACGAGGTAACATTCGTGAAATTCCCGCCGTATTTGTAGAAACGAACAGACACAAAAATCATTAAAAAATTTGAAAATATTGACTTTGCGGGGCCCACGGCGCAAGCTAACTTTGCACTTCGAAACCGTTACTTCCCGAGCGAGTGAGATGAGAATGAGAGGAAATGGTTGATACTACGCATGCGCAAAATATATTGCCAACCGCGATTATCCAAACTTCTCAGTAGTAGATCCTAAATCGTTTATTTATTATTTTTTTTAAAAAAAAACTAATTTGTTACTACTGAATGTTTGCCTCTTTGCAAAGCATCACACATCCTCTCCACTATTTTTGCAATTGGCACAATTGATAATAATAGACCATCGTTTGCTCTTTCTTTCTCAAAGCAAGCTCTGACATTATATATCATTTCCCTACTTGGACTTCTGATCGTAGTACTACTCCCGAATTTTTTAAAAAAAGATATTTTATCTTCCATATCATAGCGTTAATTAACCAAAGTATAAGAGAATTTGAAATCAATTATTAAAAGTAAGAATAACTGAATGTATCAAACACCTGAACGTGCCGGCATAAGAAAAGGGTAAAGAACTCATACAAATGTATCCAAACAAAAGAATATATACACATAGTATTTTAGTTCTACAAAACACAAAAATTCAGATTTTTATATACCACTGTAACACAATGCTAAGTAATACTGAGTGGAAAACATTCTTTCACCCTTTTTATTTGGACCTTTGGGTTACCAAAAAGAAAAAAGAAAAGAAAAGAAAAGAAAAAGAAAAGAAAAAGAGAAAAGT
Source organism: Thermobia domestica (assembly GCF_964235325.1). NCBI lineage: Eukaryota > Metazoa > Arthropoda > Insecta > Zygentoma > Lepismatidae > Thermobia > Thermobia domestica. The sequence goes on from NC_137455.1 coordinate 330,201,823, forward strand.
GGAACCCTCCCACACATCTGGTGGTCAATCGCTTAGGGTCTAAAACAAGAGACATGGCTCATTCACCCCTCGAAATTAGATATTTCCTATGCTTGTCGAGGTTTGTTCTTTGGCTGGGTTTCGTGTAGTGTGCTGGTATTAATAGATAGATAGAAAATAAGGTGTTTGTTGTTACGAGGGTGTCATTATCGTATTCCGGTTCAGTGTAGTGTGGATAGGCTAGTGTAATAGTTTGTAAGTGTCTCGGTGTGTGTTGTAGTGAATTAACGTGACTATAAATGTTATAAACCCCAAAGTGAAGCACAAAAAGATTCCATGGATGGGTTGCGTCATGAAACACAACTTTCAAAATTAATGATGTTCAAAAAAGTCTGTGAAATTAGGTCAGGCAAATCGGGAGGATGAATGGATATCAGTTTGTAATCACGTGAAACAAATTGAAACTCAGTATTGGGCAGCAGAAGAAATTATGGATGAAATTACTGAGAGGGTCGTTATCAGTCTGGGTGGTGTCGATAGTGATAGCAACAGTGATTCAGAAAAGGATACTGACGGTGACTTATCCGGAATAGAAGAAATGTAGGTGAATGTTTCCTTTATGTAGGCATACACATAGATGAAAAATATTTGACATTTCATTTTTATTTGTGGAATCCAACATCTACTATTAGAGTAATGAGCTAGATATACATAGATGAAAAGGGTACAACGTACGAGTTATGAATAATACCTCACATTTCTAGATTCATAGCGAATATTTATTTCAGCTGGCAACGCTGATAAGTTCACTTTTCTGCCTCCTAAATCACGGTCAAATGGGAGCCAAATCGCGAACAGCATTACGTCACTCAAATGCAGAGTTGTTGTGCGCCGTCAAAATGCTGGGACAAAATGCTGCCAAATATGTGCAAAATGTGTGCTTTTGCGCTGACAAAATGATGCTAATGTGTAGGCCACATACTTGTGACAATAATATAAGAAATGTTATCCAGTGCTGCCATTGCGTAACGAATTCGTTTTATGTAGGAAGTATTAAAAAATGCGCAGAAAAACATTCATTGAATCAGACATTCTCTCCTCTCCCCCACGACAGTACCACGTCCATGTGCAAATCATTTTTGCTGCACACATCATGTATACGAACAAAAATTATGCTTCTAGACCACTTCAGTAAATATATATCTTGCCTTATATGGAACCGTTCTGAAACTAAATGTAAATTAGCCAAATTTGACCCCCTCTTCCTCTATAAACAGAAGTACATATACAGGTTACTATCATGTGGGGGACTACTTCATTGTTTCACAAACTAATTTCTGTGGATGTACCACAAAGGGGGAGGAATGGCCTCCAAAATCTGATGAAAAATTGATGAAAAATTTAAAAAACGAACTTCATCCTCCTTCTCTCGGCCGTACATAAATACCCACTACATACATAAAATGCACGAACGAGTTCGAGCGAGTTTTCACTGAAACTCGACTCGACTCGAAACCGACATCATTGAGCTCGACTCGAGAACTCGGCTCGAAAAATTTCCTCCAACTAGACTCGAGTTTCGAGTCGAGTCGAGCCAAATCGAGCCAAATGCTGTGTGTAGTTTCAAGTGCTTTCTTCAAGTATCCTACATAGACAATATAATTATTATCAATGATACTTTCTATTGCTACAACTTTATTATTATTATTATTATTATTATTATTATTATTATTATTATTATTATTATTATTATTATTATTATTATTATTATTATTATTATTATTATTATAACAGCACCAGCGTGTATAAACATGAATGATAGGCTGTTTGTATCTGAATACTAAAAACTGGTTGACAGCTGACCTCGGAAAAGATGATGTCAAGGAGGCAAGGACATCGTGCACGAGGTTCTGGGTTTCAGTTCCGGAGGAGCAAGTTTCAGTTCCAGGCTCGAACCAAAAGTCGTTAAAAGTTAGACTGCGTCGGCCAAACATGTTCAAACCTGCTCGGCTCGGGTTCTCAATGGCTCTAGTGGCTCGGCTTACAGCTCATTCACTATCGAACCGAGCCAACAGCTCACCCGACTGAGCCGGCTCGAGCCGATGGCTCACCTGAGCCGAGTCGGTGCCTCATCTCAACCGAGTCGGCTCGAGCTGCTCCTCAGTTGACCGAACTGAGCCAGTTAACATCACTACCTGGGTTGGGCTTCTGCTTCGGCTCAAAAGTTAGATCGTGCAGGTCTCAGCCTTGGTGGTAAGGACTACAGTATATATCGATGTTTACATTGGTGCTCACATTTGAGGCTGTCTCGTTATAAAAATCCATAGTCATCCTGTTAATCGAGACGAGACGAGATGCGAGCAGTGCCCCATCTTCTGAGCAACACTAAAAAAAGTTCCATATTACTGCTTACATTTCTTATGACTATCGCTTTCCAGTCTAATCAGGCCATGATTTCAAAACGAGTTAAAACGAGCTAAACGAGCGAGCCGTTTATCAAACTCGACTCGACTCGAAACTCGACCTCAAAACAGTGACTTGGCTCGAAACTCGACTCGAGAAAATTACCTTTGACTCGACTCGAAACTCGACTCGAATTTGCTTCGAGTTTCAAGTCAAGTCGAGCTAAAGCTCGACTTGTGCCCATCCCTAATAAAATGCATACTAGCGGAAGGTTTCATTCCTCAGGAATATTTTAGTACCAAATCATCTTTCTAGCTCAATTAGGGGCTGAGCTATTGATGTTTGTTGTAAAAATAAATGTAATTTACGTCAAAAAAACTGAAACTCCAAAAATTGTCTAACTTTGGCCCCTCCCTGCTCCCCCATATAAGCAAGAAGTACAAATACATGATATTATCATGTAGTGGCCTATTCATTGCTTCATGTACCAATTTTTATGAATCTGTCCCCCAAGAGGGGGAATGGCTCTCAAAAAAACGTTTAAAAAGAAACAAAAGAACACGATATTTACCCTCCTTCCACCGCCACATGTTACTCCCACATAGATAAAATGTACTTAAGCGGAAAGCTGCATTCTTCAGAAATAAATTGGTTCCAAAACCATCTTCCAGCCTTAATTAGGGACTGAGCCATTGAGGTTTAAAACCGTGACACAGCAGTTGCGTCAATGGGCGTTTAAAGATTAAGATGCAGGCGACACAAAGAACGTAACACAAAGAAACTACATATTCAGTGAACAGAAATTGGGAAAATCTCGATTTCTTTCTCCGAAATTGAACATTTGGACGGATCGAGATTAGGAAAGTTCCAGAAATTTGATTTAACGGTTGAATATAGGTGGCAAGCAATACCTGTGAACGTGTTAAAATGGAATATATATGCCTATTTAGATTATAGTTTTAACAAAATAAACATTTTAAACGTGTTTTTTTTTTTTTTAAAAAAAAGAAAGTACTTTGTTTTAAACGTTAAAAACGTTTAAAAAAACGTTTTTAATATAAAAAACGTTTTTTGTTTTTTTAAAACGTTTTTTTCAACCCTGATTTAAGGGGGGCTTTCGGGCTTAAGCCCTCTCCGAAAGTTTATTTACTATATTAAATTAAATTAAATATCGCAGAATTTTCACATTTCCAGGACTAAAGTTAGCGAAGCCCCCGAAACAAAATCGTAAATACGCCACTATATATATATATATATATAACAAAAATTTACTGCATCATTGCTATTTAGCCTATAGTCATGTTTCAAACGTCATTTTCTTCAGTATTGCAAGTCCTTTTCAACGGCATCACTTACATGTCCACATTATACACCTGAACCGGAAAAATAGGGAAAACGGGAAATTTTTCTAAAATAAATCATCCCTCGGAACACTTGCGCCCCTCGGGCCCGGCATCGGTTTCGCGTAGACTTCTCAAAAAATGTTGAGAAATATCAAAAGGTACACACAATCCGTATGCAAAGTTTCAATCTGATATTTTGAAAACTGAAAGCGTGAACAATTTTTGAAATATGCCTTAAGAAAAAAAATAAAAATCACGCCCTCCGCCCATATTTGGCTCCGCCAAGCTGACCATCTGGTTCCAAAACGCATCTTTCGTGTTCTTTGGTCCATGCTTGACTTGAACAATAATAATAAATAGGGTTAGGATCTTAATGATTTTGCATCTTTTTTCTGGATTAGTATAAACATTGCTCATTGTGTTATAAATCCTGTTTTATTAAAAGGAAGTAATTTAAGACAAACTTGTTTGTGCATTTTTTTGCATTTTTTGCCCATTTCTGTCTATAAGTGCATTTTTTAAAGTTTTTGGGCATTTTACGTGCATATTTAGTATTTATTCTTACTTTTAACCGCATAATTCTCATTTTTCTTATAAAAACAATAAATTGAAGCAGAATGCTTCCGCCTACACGATTCTAGTTCGAAGATTCGTTGGAGCAGGCGTGACCAATGTCCGCAGACTGCAGTTTCTGGTAATTAGTCACATGAAGCCAAGGAGCGAGAGTTCAGTGACCGTTGCATTCACTGTTTTGGTGAGCTGTTGGTAGACGCCTAATTCTGCAGTTTATCTGGTTAAAAGCCGAAGATAAAAGAGAATAGTGCTTCCAAGCTTAAACGATTTGTGAGTGAATTTGGATCAGAAAAAGTATTTACAACAGATGTAAGTGTTCTGTACTGCAAGGTGTGTGATACTGCAGTTTCCGCCGAAAGAAAATTTACCGTTGAACAGCATGTTTCAAGGGACAAACACACACGGGGACTTAAGTTACGTGCAAAACGAGAGGCAAACGCCGCGCAACAACTTCTCCCGCAGTGTGGTACATCCAAGAATCATTCTGTTTTTTTCGAAGATTTGTGTGAAGCATTTATTTGTGCTGACATTCCGTTGAACAAAGTGGACAACGTGACATTACGTGCCTTTTTGGAAAAATACACTTGTAAACCCCCTCCCGATTCTTCGACATTAAAGAAGAATTACGTGAACAAACTTTACGAAAAAAACAATGCAGTGCATTAGACAAGAAATGCTAGAAAGAAAATATGGGTGTCCATGGAAGAAACTTGTGATTCGGAGGGACGAAATGTAGTAAATGTTGTTGGAGTGATGCATGAGGGTGGGCCGGGTAAAACATTTCTTTTGAATTGCGAAGTTCTGGAAAAGGTCAATTATTCCACGATAAGTAAGTTATTTGATAAGTCAATGCATCTCTTATGGCCTAATGGCGTCCTTTACGAAAACGTGCTGCTCTTTGTAACCGGTTCTGCACCGTATATGGTAAAAGCAGCGAACTCACTTCAGGCGCTATATTCGAAAATGATTCACACTACGTGCCTCGCGCATGGTTGCCACAGAGTGGCTGAAGAGATACGTGTGCAGTTTCCTGATGTTGATAAATTCATAGGAAGTGTAAAGAAAGTGTTCAGCAAGGCCCGACCACGTGTAGCTGCTTTTAAGTCGGAGCATCCTGAACTCCCTCTACCACCTAGCCCCGTTCTTACCAGGTGGAGAACGTGGCTAGAAGCCTGTAAATACTATTGTCAAAACTTCGAAGCTGTGAAGAAAACGATAGACTCTTTCGACTCCTCCGAATTTCCGCGATTCGAACTGCACAAGAGATACTGGTCAATCCTGAAATTCAAGGTAAGCTTGTGCACATTGAATCTAATTTTGGATTTCTACCAGGTGTGATTACTTATTTAGAGAAATCTGGAGAAAAGTTGACTTCAATTGACTCAATCAAAAATGCAGCAAGTGCATTAGAAAGTGTTCCTGGGGAAGTAGAACTTGTATTGTCAAGAAAAATGACAGATGTATCGAAAAAAAACTGAGGTTACCATGTTTTGTTCGATAGTGGACATTCTTTCAGGCAGAAAATTTGTACTGCCCAAATTAGAAAGTGATCTAGGAATTAGTGATATGGTCTATTTCGAATATGCTACGGTGGTTTCTGTAGAAACTGAAAGAACCTTTTCAATGTACAAATCGTTATTTGCAGAGAACCGCCATGCATTCCAACAAAACCAACCTTCATATTTTTTGTTGTTGATATATAGGTAATGCACTAATAAATAGTAACGAATGATTCTCTGTGAAAGCATTTTTTTAAATTATAGTGCATTTTTTTTAGATTTTTAGTGCATAATTGCATTTTTTATTTTGCATTTTCCCCACATTTATAGTGCAATAAAATCCTAACCCTAATAATAAATAAAAAAGGCTGAAATATCTGTTACAGCTAGAACCTAAATAAGCGGTCAAAGACGATACTACGCCATGGTAACCAAGGTTACCAAAAATCCTAAAACTTCCTTTAGATTATTTTTGCAAAGTTCATCCATTAATTTAGTAGAGGCTTGTAGAAATTTTGGTAGCATGACTACTACACTGAAGAACATTATGTGATCATTGTACTGTATGTGTGTTGTTACTGAAATTCAGTATTTGTGAAACTCTTGATGCCTTTTGAAAACAAACAATAGCAGCCTACTTTCGTCTGTTTACAGAAAGAGAAAAAAGTAAGAAAAAATCACTAAGAAATATTGATTATCATTACGTTTATTATGAAATTAAGATTTAAAGCATCTTTATATACAGTATATGTACGTAAGAGTTTTTAGTTACAAAACTGCAGAAATATGCTACTGGTCATTATTATTATTAATAATACCCTGAAAGTTATGTAATTTTTTAACCATTAAGTATCTGAGGTCTAGTGTACCGGCACCTTTGCTTTTTTTTAAAAGAACTCTGTATATATATATACAGGGTGTTAATGAACTCTAAGAGGTAATTCCTCATCAAAATAAGAGAAAAAGTTCATATGGACCTATGGAGAAAATTGCATAGTTTCAGACCAAGGGCTATCCAAAATCGCGAAAAAGCCGAATTTTAAGAGGTCCTATTTCGAATTCGAGAGACTGTGGATGGTAATCCTTATCAGCGTAGATGCATATTTCATTAATGTTTCAATGAGTGTAAAGATTATTCCCTGCAGGGTGAAATTACCAGTCATGCCATCACCTGAATTTTAAGATATCCTCTGACTTTATGATTGGTGCAAAGTAGGTAAACGATAAGCCTTGATAGCAGTGAACACGGAATCCTTTGCGCTATGTCGCAAGTGTTAAGAATCGTCAGCAACACGGTCTCTCGTACTCGGAAAACGCATGGTATGATATTTTCTTTCACGCTTATAAGTGTAGAAAAAAACGTGAAATATACAATGACGAAATACATATCATCACACATTATTCCGAACACAAAGAAACATGGAGCTGGCTGTTCCTAACACTTCCGCCTTCCCTCCGAAGCATTGGATGTCCATCGTTGTCAAGGTTTATCTCCTTCCTACTTTGGACCCTTCTTGAAATCAGAGTATATCTGAAAACTGTATTGAAAATATATCTGAGAATTACACCCTGTAGGGAATACCCTCTACACCTATTGACAATTGATGAGATATGCACTTTTAGATTGTGTATGCGTGGTTTCCTCTACGCTGATAAGAACCATCATCCACAGTTTCTGGAATTCGAAATAGGGCCTATTGAAATTTAGCTTTTTCGCTATTTTGGACAGCCCTAGCTCTGAAACTATGCACTTGTCGCCATAAGTCCATATGAACTTTTTCTCTTATTTTGATGTGAGGAGGGGGGCGCCGTGGCTCAGTGGTAGAGCGTTCACCTCCGGTGCTTGGGGTCCCTGGTTCGATCCCAGCTCGCGCCGTGTGGACTTTGTGGTGGACAAACACCGTGCTCGTGGGTTTTCTCGGGGTTCTCCCGTTTCCTCCCACTTTCTTCATTCCACCATTTCACTCATCTCTCATCATCACCGTCTCCTTTAGCCTAACCGGCATAACCGTGGGACGTAAAACTTAAAGATTTCATTTCATTTTTTTGATGTGAGGAATCACCTCTTACAGTTTGTCGGTATAGTTCATTAACACCCTGTATATATATATAAAGGAAACGTAAGAACGTTTGACAGTTAACTCCTACTGATTTTGTGGACACTTATTTGGGTTTCTTTCACATTAGTTTTCCGGTGAGCTTGCCCTAATCGGGGTAGAGGGTTCAATAATGTATGCCAAAAACACAGTATGTATAATTATTATATTATATGTATCTGTATTAACGATGATATGTAAAACTAATTGAAAACGATCAATATTAGTATCTAGTCCAAAATTTTCAAGGTCACTGAGGTGAATAGTGATATCCTGGTTTAAGAGTCTTCATCCCGGCGAAATTAAAATACCGCTAATTTTACAGTAATTATGTGATATCTTCAAATAGATAAAATATAATCGAAAAGTGGAACAAGGGCTCCCTAGGCAATATTATTTTACATGAGAAACCGTTATCACGACTCACTTATCTGCTTTCGATTTCGAGCCATTTTGAAAATCGGCATTTATTTTCGCGTTTCTAAACAGCTGGAAACGGAAAGCCACTAGGTGACTTGTGATAACGGTACCTTACGCAAAATAATGTTGTCTAGGGCATTCCTGTTCCATATTTCAATTATCTTTTATCTATTTGAAGATATCACATAATTACTGTAAAATTAGCGGTATTTTAATTTCGCCGGGTTGAAGACTCTTAAGTGTAAATTCATTTTCATCGCAATAGGGATGGGAAAATAGTGACATGTAAAAATAATGGAAAACTATGGATATTAGTGTCAGTGGCGGACCCACCCGAAAAGAGGAAACTTTCTTAATTTATATATAAATAAAACCCATCCCAAAGTTTGGAGCTCTTGAAAATAGCTCTAATGGGGCGTTTACACTTAGTCGATTTGCGTTCGATTCAGTTGAATTGACGTCACTTTCAACTTAATCGACCGTGTAAACGGGACTTCAACTTAATCGCTTGTTGATCGAAGGCGACTAATCGACTGGCAACTGAATTGAAAGACGTTCTATTTTATGTGGTTGAAATAATTGAACACATCCATCGATTTGATTCGGCCTAGTTGCTTCGATTTAGTGGCAAATGCAGCGAGTCGATTTAGTCGTGCTACTAAATCGACCAAGTGTAAACGCCCCATAAGTAGCAGTATTACAACCCACCTCCCCCCCAGAAATCCGTCCTAGAAATCCTCCATAGCGTCCAATCCATAGTTTTCGTTGTCGCTAAGAATAATAGTAACACTCTCGATGTCGTTTAATTCCAAGTTCAGCCACCATCGGGATAAATTGTGAGAAAGGGTTAAGATGGAGATGGGAAGGGATAATATTATAGATTTTCATCATTACGCTTTCATTGAAATGTGTATCCAAAGAAGGGATAGAATACTGACTACTTTCCATAAACTTAGTGTCCCAGTGCGAAGAACGGGCATTTCAGCTAGTCGTAAACTAACGCTTCTTTCACATTGAGGCGGCGATTTGCCGTCGCCGCTTGCGGCAGTTTGCCGCGTGAGAAGTGTACCCTTTCATATTACGCGGCGCTTTGCCGCGAATGAAAAATATGCGAGCAGGGTTGCTGTGCAACTGAAGAAATAAAACCTTGTGACTCTGGTCGTGTTGTGGTGGTTGCAATGGAGAGACACAAAAAGTGTCCTTTACTCGCCTTGTTAAGACAGACAGAAAGCAAGCAAGAAAGCAAACAAACAAACGAAAAAAGACATATGGGTTCATCCTTTTTTAGAGAAGTGTACTTGAAGATTTTTTCTATACTGTTTCCACAATTGATAGACTTGAGCAAAATAGCGGCCAGGTTCTGGATATTTAAAATATCATCCCGATATTCACCTGTTGTGACTGGGAAAACCTGGATAAAGTCTTTTCACAATAGTCGGTGGTTGGGATATGTTCCAGAATCCCAAGTCAACACTCAACCACTGAGCCAAAGGCTGGTTTGTAGGTATTATTATTATTATTATTATTATTTTAAGCGTTCCGACTATTGACTCAAATCTCTGCCTAAATAGAACTGCTCTAGTCCCTGAATTCAATTAATTACATCCATAGAAGTAAGATAGTTATAAAATATATAAAATACCGTATATTTATCAAATATCGCATAATCAATTCTCTCTTGCTTTGCTAAGATATATTATATTATTATTACTAAAATCCGGATTACGAATTTTTATGTAACAAAATATATATAGCAAAATTGTCAATAAATACATATAGCAAAAGACTATAAAATATGTAATATTGTTGAAATATTTGATAGTATATATTTCAGTTTTGGAGCACCAGAAATTTATAGAATTACAAGTTCATTTGCCCAGCGCTACCCGCACATTTATCCCAATCTTCTATTACATAGAAAAAAAATATTGACTTGGACTCTTTTTAATCAACGACCTATGGATTCGACACTTCGGTAGTATGGGTCGTTTTCGATTATTTTTACATGTCATCTTTTCCCATATATTGTATGTAACAAGTTTGGTTAAAAGCACTCCATGTGTCCTAAGCCAGAACATAACCACATACACAAACACACTCTACACACACGCATATATATATATATATATATATATATATATATATATATATATATATATATATATATATATATATATATATATATACGTAAAACACACATCCGTATTATCGCAACCACTCTCTACTCTTTCCTGGCAACACTTGCTACCTCTCCCAACACCCAAGCGGCAGATCGACGCCTATATGTAAAGAGCTCCATTGCTTGTAATGTCTCGCTTGCCTATGGGCGGCAATCTGCCTCGCCGCTTTCTAGCAGGAAGAGGCGGCTGTTTTTCCTCGCCGCGTAAATTTGCGGCGACTGCCGCGCATATATGAAAAGCTCCATTGCTTGCAATGTCTTTCTACCCTGCGCAGCAGTTCGCCGCCAAATGAGAAAGGGCTGTAAAACGAAAATTTTACATTACGTTGACGCAAACCACTACGGAATGAGACCTCTGATTTTCAGTGGAAGGAAACAGGTGGTTTAAAATTCAGTTTCCATTATACGTGCTAAAAATTAAAGGTAATATTGCACATTCTGTAATTTTATTGCAAATTCTGTAAATTATGAATGATTTTTTTTTTTTAACTCTGTGGCCTTTAGAACCGCATGAGGTTCAATTCCGCATTAACATAAACTCTCCGTTGACTTCTGTTCTTGGTCAACTGGAGCCACTTTCTATTTTTGTATTCATATTTATGTGAAATTCATCTTAGTATGTTCTCCTATCTGTGAATATATCTTCCTAATTGTCTTTTCCAGAGTGGGTTTCCAGTTACAATTTTGAAAACGTTCCTACTTTCTTGCATTCTGGCTATATGACCTGCCCACCTGAGCTTTGTAAACCACCCTTGTTAAGCACTCTAACAAGGTAAACCACGGTATAAATTATGCAATTCCTTGTTATGATGTTTCCGCCATTCTCCAACCGTTTCTCTTCAGTCCAAATATTGAACTTAAAATTTTATTTCAAATTTCAGTCTGTGCTCTTCCCTCAAAGTGAGCAACTGTTTCACAACTGTACAGTATAACAACCAGCATTAACGTTTTGTCTATTTTAAGTCTCAAATTCTTCGACAGAATCCATAAAGATAAACGATTTTGGACTGAATAATAACACGAATTCTCTGCTTTCAGTTGACATTTAATTTCATCGTGGTTGTAGTTTTGATCTGTTAATGTTAATCTTAGATATTTGAGTGTTCACTTTGTCGAAAGTATTATTTCATATTTTAACGTGTTCATAATTTGCAATAGTAAGGTTGGAAAAGTAATTACTTTTCCTTGAATTTAGTTTAAAACCTATGTTTCTGCAAGAGTTCAATAAAACCTCTCATTTTTTCTATTGTCCTCCTACCCCATCCCCTGTCAGATTTACAGTACTTCGTCAGCATAAGCTTTAACCTGGTGAGTACCATTCCGCTCTGCTCCCTTTTTGCTAACTTTGATTTTCCTTATAGTGTATTCTAGACCAAAATTGGATAATAATTGAGACAATGCATCTCCTTGTTTTAGGCCATTCTCGAAGTGAAAGCTCGTGAACAAGTATTTTACTACTCGGACTTTATTTTGGGATTCATTTAAACACATCTTAAATAATCTAACTAGCTTTATCGGTGTTCCAAATTTAGTAAGAAAGTTGTATAATGTCTCCCTCCTAACAGAATATTAGGCCTTTCTGAAATCAATAAATAATTGACATACCAGAGTATTGAATTCCCATTTCTTTTCGAATATTTGATAAATGGTAAATATCTGGCTGATAGTTAACCGATTTCGCCTAAATCCATACTGATAATCTCCAATAATTTCATCTGTGTATGAGGTCAATCTTGCTAACAGAATGTTAGAGAGGATTTCATAGGACGTTGACAAAAGAGATATCCTTCAGTAATTGCAATCAGTTTTATCACCCTTGTTGTGAATTGCAACAATGATTAATTCTTTCCACTTTTCTGGCAATTCCTCCTCGTTTCAGATGAGGAGAATGAGTTTGGGTATCTCTTTTCCACTACGTTTTCTCTCCAGCTAAAATAAACTTCGCAGGAATTTTGTCTATAGTAAACGGAGATTTCCGTTTCTTTACATCAAATTAAATTGCTCTTCTGTTAGGTTCTGGAATATAGATTTTACTGTGTATTTTTCACTTTCCCCACGTACCGGTACATTATATTTTGACTGCATATGAGCAAATTGTCACAGAAATCTTTCCATCATTCAAAATATTATCCGTATTCGTGAGAATTTTGTTGTTCGCTTCTTTTAATATATGCGCGAGGTTGATAACCTTTTTTTCAAATTTGTTCATGAATTTATAGACTCCCGAATATTTTTATTTTTACTGTTATCTTGAAGTTCAATAACTTTAGCTTTTAAAAGATTATGCTTGTTTGACCTAAAAGTTTCTGAAGTTTTCCGCCTGATATCAACGAAATTTTATGGAACTCTATCGTTCGGATTTTATAGCCAGCGCAGTTTGCCTAATTTCTCTTCTTTGCTACTTTAGTGCACTCTTCATCGAACCATGGTTTGTTCCTACGTGTTTCCAAGCGTCCAGTTTTTTTCTTTCCTGGAATTTTAACTCAAGTATCCTCAACACTCGCGCATTTCAAACTTTCTAAAACAGAATCTATTCGACATTTCAATCTAGTATTTCCCTCCTCTGATTTCTGTCAATTAACATAAAACAATTAATAAAGAATTTTCAATTTTTTTTAAAAAAGATAATCTCTCTTATAATCACTGTTACCAGGTCAGGCCTGCAACTAGAAGGGGGCTAGGGGAAGCCTGGGCCCCCTAAACTTTTCGTGTCCCCTCTAGACCTCAATACAAAAAAAAAAAAAAAAAACACAATTTTGATATTTGTAAGAGAATTTTTGATGACTTGGCCCTCTTAACATATTCATGTCTCCCCCCTCCCAAACATCTGTGGCTGGTTTCGGGCCTGTACCACGTACACTGGTTAGTAACACAGTCAGTTCCTCTAAATGACTGAGCATCGATTATGCTAGACTGTCTTGTTCAATCTATTAAAACGTGACAAATTTGATTGTGTTTTTCTATCTTGTGAGGTTCAAATAGATTTATAAATGTTGCGAAGTTGGATTTTGTACTGTTCATGATGCGGTTTTTGAATGTTGAAAAGTTTACGATTCTACGTAACTCCGTTGCCATTACTGTCCTTATGCAGACTTTCGTTCCCTATAATCGATTTGCAAATATCCTCTCTTTTATCTTCGCATTGAAATCTCTCAGTAGAATTTTTATGTGGTTTCGTGGGAGTCAGTCAAATACTCGTTCTACTTCTTCGTAAAAGCTGTCCTTTATGTTACCAATCTTATTCTCTGTTGGGACATATACACTCATTTCCAAAATTATTGTCGCATGTCTATAAATACATTTTGTAGGAATATAATTTGATAACTAATTCGCCCGGAATTTCTTACAATGTTGGTATGTGTATAATCAATAAAGACATGTATGTGGCAAATTTCATGTCAAAAGAGCAGTAAATAAGAACAATAAAACGAAAATAAAACTTTCTTGACCATTTAGCAACATTTTGTTCTACTCATTCTAATTTTCGTATTTATTATTCTTTTCTTCTGAAATTTCCACAAATATACACTTCCCGATTATACACATAGTATCAGTGTTAAAAGTACCCTGCAAAATCATTATCAAATTATAATCTTACAAGAAGACAGTTATAGATATACGACAATCATTTTGGACATGAGTGTACATTTAGAATAATAACGCTCCACCGATCCTAAATAGTTATATGAGTAAATCTATCATTATCAAATTCGACACGTTCAATTGCTGATGTTATTCGTGTGCGAGAACTAATCACCTTCGAAATCCTTACTCAAGGAAGGAAATAACGGGGAGGGGGGGTGAAAAGTGTACATAAAAGGAGATGATAAATACCAGAGACGTTAGATATTAGAGTCAAATTCATAGTTTTGGGATTGCTCAGATGAATAGTAACAATCCCAAGCCATTCCAGTTCAACTTTATCCCCTATTGTTGGGAGGGCGCGTGAGAAATCACATGTCCAAAATTTTCATAGTTTTCGAGGTCACTGAAATAGATAATAACACTCCCGTACGTTCAAGCCCAACTTTAGTCACCATCGGGGTTTGTAGGAGAGAGCGTGAGAAGTAACATGTCCAAAAATGATCGATATTAGTGTCGAATCCATAGTTTCGGAGCTAAGTTCATTGTTGACATTTCCAATGACATTTGAGCACAAGTCATGGCATATGGCAAGAAGGGACATTGCAGCCGGCCCGGAAACTGACGGGGACAGCACCAAAGGCGTTGCTCTTTTGTATTTATTTATTTCACTCTTCCTGAAAGGGAAAATGCCGAAGGCGTTCTATTCATTATTAACTTATTACTCTCATATTGACAAAGATAACGCTCTTCAAACATGATATATTGCATAAATCTTACATCCCCCGTGCAAAGAACATGCGACCTTGCGAAATTGCCGCCCCTGCGTTGAATTTACATTCGGAAGGTCGTGGGTTCGATCGTCACCGCCGACCATCCTAACTGGCATTTTCCTTATTTCTTTCCCTTGTTATATGTCCAGTCAGTGGCGGCTAATGTTAGTGTTGCAGCGTTGCGCAACGACCAAAGTATTTCAAGAAAAAAATATTATTAGCAATAGTAGTAAAGAACAGAAAAAATACTTTCTAATACTCCCATATATATTTCAAATAACATTTTTTTTTAACTTCACTAACTGTCCGTTTCGTTAATCCGTTTTAAAAAGCGAAAAATAATCCGTCACAGAGTCTCTAATTTATATTGTGTTGCAGCGAGCATGCAACGACCAGATTCCTTCAGCGCGGGAATTGGAGCAAATGTTAAGTCTCCTTTCCCCTATCTCAGAAGTTAAAGGGTCTGGTCGTTGCAGTGCTTCTATATATATATATATACTTTGAAAGAAAGTATGGATCTTTTTTCTATATCAAAATCACCACCAAATTTGTTTTAGTATTAACGTAAATAGCTAAATTGTGCCTCCTAGACATGATGACCCTAACAATGTTTTTGTAAACGGTATAAAATTATGCAGTTCATTGTTATGAAGTTTCCGTCATTCCCCATTCCCGTTCCTCTTGGAGTTCGAATATTGGTTTAAGAAACTTTTTTCAAATACTATCAGTCTGCGATTTTCCCTCAGAGTGAGTGACAATGTTTCGCAACCATACAGCACAACAGGCATGATTATCGTTTTATATTTTAAGCTACAAATTCCTCAACAGAATTCGCAACAACAAAAGATTTTTAACTGAATAATAACACGAAATCCCTGCTTTCAGTTGCCATCAAATTTTTTTGTGATTATGGTTTTGGTCTCCTAATAATGATTCTAGATATTTGAAAGTATCCACTTTGTGGAAGTGTGTATCCACTTTCACCACTGTGTGTGAATATTATTTGGTATTTTAACGCATCCAAAAAATGTAGTATTACGATCCCGCAAACTTCCATTTATTTAGTTTTCTCTGCATTTACTTTTAAGCTCATATCTCTGCAAGCGTTAAGTAAGATTTCTGCATTTCTTTCCATTGTTCTATCATACCCTATTAAATTTACCTCATAAGCATACGCCATAACCTGGTAAATACAATTCAGCTCTGAGACCTGATTCCTGTCTTTGATTTTCCTTATAGTGTTATCCAGAACAAAGTTAAATAATAATGGCGACAGCGCATCCTTTCAGGCCATTCTCAACGTGAAAACTCGTGAACAAGAATTTCTCTACTCGAACCTTACTTTGGGATTCATTTAAACATATCTTAATTGAACTATCTTTTTCGGTAGTGCAAATTCTGTAAGCATTGTGGAGTGCAGGGGAAGAAAAGAGAAATCTCTGTATGAAACTCATATGTAAATCTCTCTCTTACTACCCCTTTACTTACAGGAATGTTGTATCATCCAAATTTAAAGAAAATCAAAAGATATGCAAAATAAAATAATAGAAATTACTGAAATTTAGATAAAAGTCGGTAGAGCTAAGATAATATATATATATATATATATATATATATATATATATATATATATATATATATAATTTCTATAATGCCATTCCTGTAAGTGTGAGTTCCTTATTTAAAGTCCTGTAGCCCCTTTCGGACTTTCTTTGATATGTGGACTTACGCATGAGTTATCTGCCACCTTGGTTTATCAAAGAATAGGCGTGTGATTACCTTACTAGTTTTGAACATCTGATATTAAAGAACATGGAATCCAGCAAACCTGCAAGAAACAAACAAATTATTCTGGTACTTACCATACCAGCCGAAATTCCGTTAGGGAAGGTGATAACTCCATGTAGTTTAATAAACACTTTTATTATAAACACAACACTTAATCACTTAAACCACAACACTTAATTGATATCGATATAAGATATGCTCACAGGTGAACTAAAATAATTTAAAAAATCTTATGATTTTTTATCACTAGTTCATAGTTAATAATATGTATTTGTATCTATTGCACAGTTCATCTTCTTTAATTTCCAGGTAGGTGTGTCCGTTACTTCACAGCATTAATCACGATTTTAGTGTCTATTCTTTCATGTTGATAGTATTTTTTTTTAGAACGGTTTCCGTAGCATCCTAAAGTAGATTACGTCCTTGGTGCCTGATTATAACTTTAAGTCCACCACTTTGTAACTACTTCAAACTTGGTTTTAGTTGCACTTCTATCTCTCTCTCTGTATATTGTTTGTTGCTGCATAAGTAAGATGTGTGTATTCATTTCCAGTGTTGTCCGATTGGATCTAAAAATGCATATAGTTTAGAAAACTGACACAGTTTATTTAACTTATTTTGAACACCAATGGTGCAACTTATCGTACTTAACTAAGTTCACTTTGAAAATAAATGTATGCACCTATCTTCCAATTCAACTAACTCTGTTGAATCTATAGATTTCATGATGAAAATAACTATTTTCACACGAGCAGCAACTTCACAGACCCGATCTAAACACCAACTGCCTTGTTCTTCTCCAGATTTTCGGTTTTGTAAAAGGGGTTTGACGCCCAAGAGTCGTGCTTCGCATCAAAGCTACTGGCTTTTCAATAGAGATAACCTTTTCTATTGTCTATCTACCTGCTAACGGAACTTTGCAAGGAAGTATGCTGATTTTTATTTACATTGACATTATACGCAAATAATTCACTTCTTATAGATTGTCATCTAATTTCGAATCAAGCACTAAAATCTGCATTCTTTGGCCTTTCATTAGATACCAAATATGTTATAGTCCCCTTCTGATTATACCTTAAAATTATGCATTTAAAATAGGCCGGTTAATATGTTTTCCACCACCTGACATTTTCTTTTCTTATGTTTGACTAGTCATTGGTGTCCTCTAGCGGAAAGAATTCATAATGTCGCGGACACCCATAATAGTTCGGAGTTTTCTGCTTCCGCGTGACAATTTTACAAATTATTAATTATGGAATGAAATTAAACATACATCTACTTTACTTACAAGTATATACATATCTTTGCTACCATATACATATGTGGTATGGAGTTGTCATCCTCTATTAACTTTATTTGAAACAATTTCTTAGGGTACGGATTCCCAGTTCCGTCTGTCCCCAGCAGAAAGCCAAAACTCCACACTCCAATACCAGATAGTACTTGTTTTGTTTTTTTTTTCTCACGGCTGAAAGAAAGTTTTATGATACGATATACGAAAGAACGGAAAAGGTAAAACAAACAATAAGGGTAGGCGTAGCTTTCCAATACATAATTGACTCTTAAACACACTAATTCCTACATATTTTAATTATTATTATTATTTGATATTACAAACTGCTTCATCTGGTAAACCTGGAACGAATTCACAGCCTGTTTTGATAGATTCACTACGCCAGCTAGAATTCTTGTGAAATCGGCGGTTAACCCAAGATTTTCACATATCATTGTCCTTCTGTTTTTATATCTATGTGTTAAAATTTGACAATAGACAAATATCCGACTTTCTGTCGCCTTTTCGGTAGTGTTACAACTCAGGGTGTTTTATGGTTTTTTTTTTAGTTCTATACAGTATTCTTATAGCTGCTTAACAGAAATAAAAGAGTAATTTTTAGTTTCAACTCACAATATAGTTGGCTAGGCTGACCAAGCATAGGTGACTGACCTTTTGGAGCTTAGTTGTCTTCTACAAGTTTGCTTAAAAAAAAATCTAACTCACTAGTGTCTATCTTTCTATATATGAAATCCAATATCTATAGTTACATTCTCGATATAAACTTGAATCTTACCAATACTTAGGAAATAAAATAAATATGATTCTAAGTTAATTAATAATATAAATAATATTTGAAAATAAAGAAAACCATTTCCATTTTGATATGCAAATTAATGATAACATTTAAATATACTACTATATAAACTTTATTAATGAAACTAATGTGAGACTGCGTCGTACAGCATGTTGTACAATGTTTCCCACCTACCCTAGTCTAAAGTCAATAATTGATGTGCCAGAATATTGTATTCCCATTTCTTTTCAAGTTTTAGTTGAATACTAAATATCTGGTCGATAGTTGATCGATTTTACCTACATGCGCTGTGATAATCTCCAATAATTTCATCTGTATATGGAGTCAATCTTGCTAATAGAATGTGTAAGAAAGTTTATTGGATGTTGACAGAAGAGAAATGTCTCAGTAATTCTTAAATCAGTTTTGTTGCTTTTCTTCTGAACTGGAACAATGATTGATTCTTTTCACTCTATTCCTCCTTGTTCCAGATAAGGAGAATGAGTTTCTGTATCTTGCTCTACAATTCCTCCCCCCAGCTAAAATTAAGTAAACTAGAATTTCGTCTACAGTCGGAGATGTGTGTTTCTTTAATTTTTTAATAGCGATCTCTATTTATGTCTTGTTAGGTTCTGGAATATACGGTTATGCTGTATACATTTCACTTTCTCCACGCACATTAATTTTTGGCTATGTGCTAAGAAAATCGTCAAAGAAATCTTTCCATCTATTTAAGATGCTATTCTGATCAGTGAGAACTATTCCTTTAGCTTTCTTTAATATATAAGCACGAAATTGATAGCATTTCTTAAGTCCGTTGATGCATTTATACATGTCCGGAATGTTTTTTATTTTTTACTATTTTCTTCAAGTTAATTAATTTTAGCTTTCAAAAATCGCGTTTCTTTGTTCTAAAAGTTTTGGAAGATTTCCGCCATATGACAGTGAAATTTTATGTAGATATTTCGTTCGGATTTTGTAGCCAACGCTGTTTCTCCTGTTTTCTCTTCTCTGCTACTTTAATACATTCCTGGTTGAACCATGCTATGTTCCCACGTATTTCTGCGTGTCCCAATATGTCTATTGCTGAAATCTTAGTGTTTTCTCTAGTTTCAACCAGTATCCTGAACACTAGTGCACTCCGAACCTTCTAAAACCGAGAATCTATTCGACACTTCAATCTTTCTCCCCTTTCACCTGACTCTTCTCTAATTTCTTTCAATTAAACCGCTCCGTTTTCAGATATTGAATATTTCCTTTATTCAACGATATTCTCTCTCTTATTATTATAATCAACTCTTCTGAACGACCGAACATCAGTTGTGCTAGACAGTTTTCTTCTATCTACTAAAACGTGATCGATTTGATTATGTGTTTTTCCGTCTGGTGAGGTCCAAGTATATTTATGAACGTCGCGATGTGGGAATGTTGTAATCATCACGAGTAGGTTTCTGGATGTTGCAAAGTTCAAGAGTCTAACGCCGTTGTCACGACCTTCCTTATGCAGACATTTATTCCCTATAATCGGTTTGAAACTACTCTTTCGTCCTACCTTCGCATTGAAACCGCCTAACAGAATTTTCATATGGTGTTGCAGGAGATGATCAAATACCCGTTCTATTCTTTCATAAAACTTTTTTTTTAATTGTCATCCTTATTTTCTGTTGAGCATGTACGGTTGATTTAAAACAATAATATTACACCACCGACCCTTAAGAGAAGTAAAAGAAAATGTATCATTAACAAATTCAACCCATGTAATTTCTAATATTACGTATTCGTTTGTGAACGAGAAGCCCTGATCCTAGTTGGTAATTTTTAATTCGTTCCCCGTAAAACAACGTAAAATTTCCCGACTTGACTCCTCCATTTCCTTCTAGGACCTTGATATCCCACTAGGTCCATCTTCTATTTCTAAACTCATTCGTTACACATTTTAACGCACCTGCCCTATAGAGACTTCTTATCTTCCATGTTCCAACTCTCATGTCCATTTTACTTTGCTGAGTTCGTGCCAAGTTATCAGTTCTAATCCGAGGATTCTACAAATATTTCTGAAAATCCTTTTTTTTTTTTACAGGATGAGTTGTTAGCCCCACACCAAATCCCCAAGCTGGAGGATCACCCCTTGTCTGTCCGCGACTGCTTATTCGGTATATTCTCAGCTAACCTCTATATCCGAGAGGTCTTCTCCTCGATCCACAACCTGAGGACGCGCCGTGCCGTGGTGACAGGAAGACCACATTTTACGGAAATTAATATACCTATATAAGTAGCTATATTTCAGAATTACAATAAATACTGATTATCCGAACACCGATTTAAAACACACAGGAACAATCAATATGCTCGGATATATTGGATGCATATTAAGACTGTGAAACCCTCGATGCCGTAAAAATCGTAAATTAGAGACTAGTGTCAGTGTAGTATTTCATGAATGCATCGTACGTTTGACTATCCGAACTATTCTTGATGTATCGCGTTGTTTCGTTTTATAGCTACATAACTTTATAATATTTTTGTACTCTTTACCTGTTTTCTGCCAATAGCAACTGTATGAATTTATAAAACAAAACTGAAATACAGAAGAATACAATTAAAAAATTTGATATTTCGCAGGGCATCTAATGTAAAGGGCGCCTTGTATTCTTTACGGCTTCTTGATTAACAATCACTATTTGAATTTATTATATAAAGGTGGTACACAGGATAACTAAAACCACTTATCTGTAATGTGATGTTTCGTAGGGTGCCTTATGTAAAAGGCGCACTGTACCTTTCACGGGTTCTTTACCTATAATAACTGTATGTATTTATTGTACAGAACTGTGATATACAAAAGAGTAAATAAAATCGATCACCGTTGATGTGGACTCGCAAGGGCGCCTAATGTAAAGGGCGCACTGCACCTTTCACGGGTTCTTTACCAATAAGACTGTAAGAATTTATTACTAAAAACTTGTACCTTTATTTATACTGTGATGTTTCGGAGGGCGCACCGGGACACGTTCCGGTGTCCCGGTGGCCCAGCACGGGCCTGGTTTCCAGTGAACGAGAAAGTTTTTCGCGCTAAATAAGATTTCTAAATTTTATTTCACTAGCAGTTAACAAATGGAATTTGTTTTTATGCATTCATATTTTTATATTACGGTACTAATACTGAAGCAAATCAATATAATGACAATTGAAAAAAGTGATAGCAGAATTACAAAATAAAAAGAAAATATATAGTAGAGCAGAGATCAAATGAAAGTAGATCCGCATTTACAAGTTAATTCTTAGCTTATATAGGCAATGAAGGCTTCTTCTACAGTAATTTGTGATTCAAATATTAATAAGTCAGTATGTAGAATCCCCCCCCCCTCTGTGGATAGTATTTTAGTATATACATATTTCTTTTATAAAATAAGTATATTTTATACTCTTGATAAAACTGTATGGTGGGGATCGCCACATTGAATTTGGGACTAGTTAGCAATGCTCAGAGGCGTAACCACGAGGGGGGGGGGGGCACCGGGTCCGGACCTCCCCAAAATTTCGAAACTCGACTAGCATTTGTAGACTTTCTTAACGAACTATACTTGTTTAACAGAGAAATGATTGATGTAAGCTAAATATTTTATTTTACGCCTCATCATGTACTCTTTCTTTTCTTATAGAAATAATCGTTCTATCATTTTTTCTAAAAATATAGGCGACAGTAATTAAGAATTACTTATCTTTTCGGGTACAGTAAAAGACAGGTTCGTTATTACGTAGACGTATTGGACCTTCCTCAAATACTTTGGACCCCTCCCATGTTGTTCCTATATCTGGCGGGTTTCACGGTTGCTTTTCAGAACGTTGATAAACATTGTTTCGCCTCATGTGGAAGTATATTGTGTTCATCGTGCATTGCGTAACAACCAAGACGGATAATTTGGAATGTAGTTCTTTTTTTCTTTTAGGCACAATTGTGTGTGTGTGTGTTGATATATGAATAGGGTTGCCAACTCTGTAAAATAAAAAGAACCGACACTTCCTCAAAATTCTCTGTGATATAGGTCTCAGCGTGAAGTATCTCTGTTCGGACCTATCCATGGAAAGGAAATTCACTATCGTGGACGAAAGTGCATTAACACATATATTCTGTATGTCCTTAGAACATTCACTAATAACCTTAATAGATACATTTTGCTATAAATGAGAAACTGAAATTGATCAATCGGCATTGATCAATTTATTGTATTTACCAGTAACTACCATTCCTTTAAAATTATCGAAACAGATGAACAAAAGTATAATAATCTTTACGTGACAATTTTGGATTTGGAAAATGAAATTCACTCTTTAAACATATACCGATAGTCTCTACTTCAACTATAGGAAATTGCTTTAAGAAGTCCTTTTCCACTCTTAATAAATGTATAAAATTCCTTGAAAGTAAATTTCAAATTTTCCCTGATACAGTCCCTGTCATATCTCTAAAATTTTCTAAATAGGTGAACAAAATATATTAATCGTTGATACATGATGAAAGGTAACAGTTTTGAGTTTACAGAATGACAGCTACTTTTCAATATCTATACTTCGAACTAGATACAAATTAAAAAAAAAAAAAACGGTTATAAAGGGGCTGGTGAGAAGTTTGTACCCGTCACCGACTTTAATCAAAATAACATCAATTTTTCCGGCCAGGCCAATGAAAAGCCAGCCAGTTTACAGCCCTATGTATGAATATGTGACATTCGCAATTCATATACTAGTACCGGTATCTCTTTTGTATCAGCTGTTTTGGTTATTAGTTATTAGATTTAATTTTATTGTGTGTTTATCAATTCTGTACATAACCTACAAATTCTGAATGAATTGCATATCATGACTTCTGTAAATAACTTACAAAAAAAAAAAAAAAAAGCCCAGCTTTCAACTGAGGAAAAACTTACAACTAAGGCTTAGACAATACAAACAAAGAATTCAGGAGAGTGTTCGAAAAAAAAAGTTTAAGTTTACAGGACACCTTATGGCAGTAATGTATGCACTAGGTACATTTCCACAATTTATTTGAAATTTTCCTAGATAAATTGTGAATAAAGCGTGTTCAATGTACATTTTTTTAAAAAAAATAACATTAATCTCTGCTACGAACTCTCTTCAGTCTACAGTGAAGAGGAATTCGGATCACTGTCAGGGACTGAGTTTGCTAGAATGAATTGTTCACAAAAATCTAGAAAAAATATTTAGTGAATCTACAAAGCTTCTGCAATTAATATTAACTGTACCTATGGCGTCAGTAAAAGAAGAAAAGTTCTTTTTCACATCAAAAAGAATTGACACTTTCAAGAAATTAAATGTCCCAAGAAAGATTATCACCGTTGGTTATGCTTTCAATCGAAAAAAAGAAAAAAAAACCTGACAATAAGAATACCAGAGTTCAACCAGCATGTATTAAGCAGATTTGTTCCGAAGCGTTCGCACTGCAACACCCGAAACCACAATCCACCGGCCGCCACTGTGTCCAGTGCAAAATGGCCTCTGGGTTGTATCTCGTATTTGATAAATAAATAAATAAATAAATAAACGCCAATTTGTGAAAATACGAGTGTTGAGCTGCCTACTGCCGCCTAGATCCACCGACAAATGATCAAGCCACAACAATAACTAGTGCTGCGATTAATCTATTACAATATTATCGTAGTCAGACCATTTTTAAAAAATAACTTTAGCTTATTTTATTGAGGATATGCGGTGAAATATGTATTTTCAGTAGCTTTATGATTTTATAAATATTTTTAAAAGAAATTGCCGCCCCTCAAAATTTGCCGCCCTGGTCCCGGGCCCATGCCTATATCCGGCCCTGTATAACACGTGCAAACTGCGTACATCCACCACCTTTTGAACTCATAATCCTGCACTCCGAAACAATAACTCTGACCCGAGTTACCTAAACTACTCTAAACAAGTAGTTGTTTTGAAGTGCTTCACATATTATACGTATTATATTGTTGCTATAGTGGCTGCTTATCTTTCATTTACTCTCAACTCAGCCTACGCCACTTAAATTTCGTCACCACTATTTTAGTGGTTGAAACGATAGCGTCATGTGACAGTTACACTTGACATAATTTACACTACAGCAGTGTTGACAGGCTAATAATAATTATTGTGAATTAATAAATAAGAAAACACTAAATAGCATATATATATATATATATATATATATATATATATATATATATATATATATAACGTAAAAGTTATATGAATATGTTAAACTAAAACTTTTATTTTTCGTGTAATATGCATCTGCATTCTTATCTACTCGATATAAATAATGTATTTTAAAAAAAAAATATCGCGTTCAATCTGTTTATTATCAAAGCAGCAAGGCTTTAATTGATGTAGCTACTTACATTTCTTACATCGAAAAAGAAACTATTTTTAAAAAATCACAAATGTTAATTGTAATGTATTAATGAAGGTCAAAGTCAATAGGAAACAAGTTCTTATTTTCTTATTTCAATGAAAATTAAGTTTCATAGAGGATCGGATTTAGTAAAGCTTTTATTTATGTGATCATTCAATAAACTTATAATTGTTGTGATAATTTTCTTTTAAAACTGGCAACTTTGAATATACCTGTGCTGTCTGCAAAAGCGCTTTAAACATGGCGGATGCGGATGTTTTGTAGTCTGCAGTGAGGGGCGTGAGTTGTGTATAGATGCATTGTAATCATCCAAAAACTATTCATGTTTTAGAAATAATCGCATTGACAGCAGAAAGATGGTGTTCGAATCAGTAGTAGTGGACTTACTGAATAGATTTCTTGGTGATTACGTTGAGAATTTGGACAGTTCGCAGTTAAAAATTGGAATATGGGGAGGTGCGTGATTAACTGTTATGCTACAGTTAGTTATTTTCATGTGAAAGAAAGTTCAAATTACTTTGGATTAAGATGTGGATATTGTTTTTTAAGCGCATATTTTCTTTTTTAAATATTATAAAGTATCGTTTCTGTGGCTGTATTTTTGATTGTTCTAGAGTAGTGCAAGTATAAATAGTTTCACATTTAGTTGATCTGCTGAACATTTTTCAGTCTAATATTAAATGAAGCAAACTGTATTCATTATTAGATACAAATCTAGCACAACACTTGGAGTATAAGAGCCCTATTTATTTTATTTTTTCTATCCTTATGGTAAAGTGCCATCGATCCGGTAGGTTTGCCGTACGTTTTGTTTTTACCGGGGAAGGGTTAGTTTGTAGATTCTTGACCTGATGTCCTACCGGTTTACATTTTCTGTTGGTTTTCATTCATGAGAGTTTCTTCATCCCAATTTTTTTATTCTCTACTTTAATTTCAGTATTGTAAAATATTTTTAGAATTACATACTTTTACATGAGAATAATTGACTTTTATATATGAAATCTTAATTCGTGCTGCACTATTTCAATACAACATAGTGTTCAGTTCAGTTTATTAAATATGAACATGTCATTACGAAGTAGACTTTTATTACTTTACAGTGTTCCGTAAGTACGTTACATTACAGTAATTGCATTTGGGGGTGCACATTCAGTTTAGGAGGGCTTAACTTTATGGATATAAATATAGTGACTAAATATATGCCATAAAAACTACAGTGGAAACAACACAAACCTTCATATGCTAGGTTGCCAGTGAAAAGAACAATTGCTGGTATTTAACTGCGTCAGTGTGGTGGCTGAACAGATGGACCCGCACGAGGGTACGTCCGTAGGGAAAATGTGTCAGCGTCGGTGGGTATACGCGTAAACGAGGATGTCAGAGAAAAACTTTACATATTTCGCTGATATTTTATAAGAGCACGTCAGGGATGTTTTGCATTTTAGTCACTATTTTCGGATATACTATCAAGCACAAACGTTATCCATATCTTCCCTGTAAATTTTAAAAATTTTGCTGGAAACGGACGCCCAACTTTGGAAGTTAACCCCTATTTTCGGTTACTATCATTGTTTTCAGTTCCTAACTGCATGCCTTCTGTGTTTCATATTACCTGCCTAAACTTATGCAACCTTTAGTACTTAGGTAACAGATACGCTTTACATATTTTATCACTTATAAACTGCTTTTCTCAAATAAAGTGATGCATTTCTTACGTAAAGTTTACAGTACTATAATAGCGCGGTGCCCTTTTAATTTATAGTGCACTTGAATATTGGTAAAGCATGCTACTTCTCGACATTTTTATATTTTTTAGATCTAAAAGGGCTCGAAAAAATTTCCTGCTGACTTAGGCACCAATTCTGAAAACCGGAGACCCCCATAATACAATTCGAATGTGGTACATAGGCCTGCCAGTACATGAGTTGGCCGTAAATTATAGTTACTGACGTAAAACGTACCATTGAAACGTCAACATTGCTATTTTTTGGACAACTTCTATATAAAATATTTGACATAATTATTAACAAAATATCGAATTTTTAAAATAAAATTATTGTGAAGAGCAAAATCATCTAAATTACCATAGGTAAAATAGCTATTTTTACACGGTATAAAATTGTTTTCGTCCTAATTCCTGATTTTAAGATTTTGATATAAATATATACAATTTGTTAAATTAAGACATTACACCGAAACTATATACAGAGTCTCCCAAAAGTTCGAGAAAGTCTACGTCCAAAAGGTTAAAGCTAGATAATTACGTCCCTCTGGTTTGCTTACAATCTAGTTTTCCTTCGTTCTGGTACAGAGGTATAGTACGCGACAAAACATAACAAATTTTTTCCTCGAAGGTCAGGATCTAAGGGTTTACTTGTCCCTGCCATAAATCCTTCATTGTAACTAGATTTCGGCGTTGCCACTCCAACTCAGGTAGAACTGTATAAAGCTCTCAGTATGGCTAACCCCATTACAGGTATCATAGTAGCATCGTACAGCGTTTGTTCCGTCTGGCATCTGTAGCTTTTACAGCGTGATTGAAGAACGTGTATTTCGGTAGCTAGGCTTTGCAGTCAGCCCACGTCATGTGACAATATAAGAAAGCTATTTTATTCTACTTTGTACAGCTTAAAACACAAATTACTTTGATGTTTATTATGTCGGGAAGTATGTAAATTGTATCAAATAGAGCAAATCTTCTTTAAATTTTACTCCCGAACCAAGCCTTTGCATTATTATTATTATTATTATTATTATTATTATTATTATTATTATTATTATTATTATTATTTTTTTTTTTTTTTTTTTCATAAATGACGTACAGGCAATGTTCTAAATAGAAGAGGGAGAGTATGCGGGGTATACTTTCTTAAATCTTCCACTTCGGGCACTGCATAAAGGAATAGCAACACAGTTTAAAAAGCGAGATCTTGCTATTTTGAATATTTTTAGTGCGTAGCTGATTCTTGTTGTATTGCGACATTGGGTAGGCACTGCCCCTCATGGACCGTAGCTCCAGGGAGTCAGTTTAGTATATTTCCTAGCTAATTTTTTCACTATTACAGTAAGCATTTATTATTTTATTACCAACGTCCTAGCCATACTGGAATATCACTTCCCATGAGATCAGCGAAGTCAAGCAGTCCTGGGTCTGGTGAAAGGAAAGATAGGTGTGACTATTCGTACTCACCAGACGGTGTTGGCGCTGCGGCGTCCACCCAGCGTCGTGAGGACAATTGAAAGCTACTTGAAAGAAAAAAAAGTAGCGAATTATAGTCCAGAAAGCAAGTATTAATGGCGAGGGTAGCCGATCTGCTGACAACACATCACCGCACAGGAATGAGTGCGATAAGTCCAGACCTTCTAAGGGCTGTTGCACCAGAAATTTAGTTATTATTAGTCCTATTATTATTGCTAATAATAATAATATTAGTAATAGGCTTTATAAAGATATGCCTGTTTGTCTGCTCTGCTCGTAAGTACGTTATTTCTAACTTCAAGATATAGTTAGACAGGCAGTTTCTTTCTAATGTGATTCGCACATTATTGGAAAATAAAAACTGGACAAGCCACAAATTAGGATACTATACACAGGAAATTAATAATGATAGCTTTATTACTCTGATCTTAACCTGCACACATTAATAAATATGAGGATCTAGGTACTTAGTTGAATGCTTTTTAATCATTTCTTTTTTAAAGAAAAAAAGTTTTAAATTGTCTTTATAGACAGATGGCCTGTCAAATAATAATAATAATAACAATAATAGTTTTCCTAGGACATTGAACAAAGTCATCGTGTCTTGCAAAATGTATTTGATGAAGACAAGGATCATGTTGTCATCGAGATAGATCAATCGTCTCAGAAAGTGAGGATAATGAAAACGAGGACATGTTTTAAAGTCTTGAAGTGTCAAGTTCCAATTGTTTATTTTATCTATTTATAAGAATTTTCAAAATCATATTCAATCAGGTCTGATATAGTGGTTTATGTAAGATTGATTCTAAGTCACATGAAGGGCATAAACAAGAAACAATAATAATAATGCTATTTATAAAAGACTAACATTAGTGCATCACGCTAACTTTTAATAGTAAATCACGTTCATGCTCATTGCAATAATATAATGCCATAATTTAGATTTGAACATTTATATTTATGAATCCACAAATTCGTTGGTCGGCTAAAAAAAAAGAGTTAAGATTGAATTTAACCTATAATTAGTGCTTGAATTTTTCAGGTAAACAATATCCTCCCGATAACCATTGTGTTTGGTTTATACGATCCGTAGACCTGATTAACCCGTTTGCCCCGCCATGTAGTCATTTCCTAGGAACAAGTATTTCTGCGACGTTGCCACTCTGCTTTCTGAGTTGCAGTAATGGATTTTGGACCACTACACCTTACCCAGATTCGGACCGGTAACACAACAACGGTGCAGAGTTACGAACTGTACGTTGCCCCATTACCTAGATAGATCTGCAGGATTACACACGTAACATTTATTGCTCTACGGTATGTGGAATTGAGTAAGGGTAAAATTTTCTCCCGCGCCTCTCGTTAGCCGACAAATTTAAAAGAAATCACACATGTGCAACTTACTCAGACTCTATTGTTTTGCGACCCCCGGTTCATATAAGGTTAATATGTTCCAGGTGTAGTTGTAAAATATCCCCTTGCAAGGAATGCGTCGAATTACCAGTCATCCTGTAGATATATATATATATATCTTCCCCTAATTGCAGTGCTGAATTTGAATTTAAGTTTCATCGGAAATGGCACTGTTTATCTCAGCAACCCCGAAAACTATGGGTTCCACACTAACAAGGAGACTTACGGAAGTGTCAGTCACCTATCTGAATGAAACTTTGCACACTTGTAGAACATCGAAAGATAATCGACACCTTTTTTTTTTTTTTTTTTTTTTCGGCAATGGTGAAGATTTAAGGGTAGAAACCACCCTTTGAACTTTAGGGGCTCTCTAAGATAGACCTAAAACAATCATTAAATTTAGAAGAAAACATACTGCCAGGGGGGTTTAGGACAGCTGATTTAGAATCTGACGTCAAAATTACAAAACTCAAAATGGCGGATCTAATATAGTGATTACAATTACAAAATGTTTTTTGGTTTGAAATTCTCTGCAGTTAACCAAGAATAATTATAGTTGGCAGAGATTGCAGACCGGTTTGAAACTCCTTTATTTTAACGGAATGCTTGATTCAAGTGAGTCTCTGCGCCTCTCCCTATTTGGGGTGCTTATGTATAGTAAGTCCCTCGCCTCTCACTATATCAGAACTTCATATATCCTCAATTGTTATAATTATGAATTTATTGAGGAAACGTTTCACAGTAATGATATTTCATTAAAAACAAATGTGTGATATATAAACAGTTTACACCAAGCTCATCTTATTACAGCAATAACTGTGACAAATCGTAAAATGCTGCATAATCTTCTTCCAAATAACTATTTTTGAATCACGCATATCTAATAAGATTTGCAAATCTGGGAGAAGAAAACTGATTATGAATCAGTGATTTGGATCTAAATTATGTTATTACGGAGATGCAAGTTTATGTTATAGTTATAGAGGACAATTTCAGTAAAATGTGTCAAGAAGTTTTTCCACGGCGTAAAGACGAACACATCAAGAGGCTGAATCCTACCAGTTGTTAGTGCAGAATGATTTCTATCTTTTGTTCGTAAAATAATTTGAAAAGTTGGTGAATTGTGACCACTCCACTAATCTAATAACAAAATGAACTTTACATTAGACATTAGGAGAAAAACCTCTTGAAACCATAATCTCACAAGTCCTGATGTTAATTTTCCCGAATCTGATGCTTTCACAAGGACATTTTCAGATTAAAAGAGATTAATTTGGACTATAAGATCAAATGTTCCATTCTTTTCCTGCAAAATAATTAACAACGATGATAACAACACCATTTTCAGAAATTAAAGGCTGTATGAGTTCTACATTTATTGACTGTGCCACACTTTCTACTGTTTGTGTCCCTGTAAACGCTATAGTGAGAGGTGTAGAGACTCACTTTAATCAAGCATACCATTAAAATAAGTACAGAAAAAGGTTTCAAATTGGTCTGCAACCTCCTCGTAGTAATCTCTGCCAACTATAATTGTTCTTGGCTAACTGAGGAGAATTTTAAACCAAAAGACATTTTGTAATTGTAATCCTATATTGGATCCACCATTTTGAATTTTGTAATTTTGAGATCAGACTCTGAATAAGCTGTCCTAAACCCCTTCCCGCCCTGGCAGTATGTTTTCTTCTAAATTTAATGATTGTTTTTGGACTATGCTTAGAGACCATCCCTACCTTTCAAAGGGTGGTTTCCATCCTTAAATCTTCGCTATTGCCGAAACCAAAAAATACGTGTCGATTATTTTTCGATGTTCTACAAGTGTGCAAAGTTTGATTCAAATCGGTGAGTGACACTTCGTAAGTCTCCTTGTAAGATCGATAATTTTCAATATACAGGATGTTTCAAAACAACACCGACAACGTTTGGGAGGTGATTCTGATTCCTGACACCAAGATGAGGCAAAAACTATAGACCAACCTGGGTGCACAAATACTTCCTTTCGAAGTTATAGGCTGCTGAAAGCATTTAAAAATGAACTTTAAAGGTCCATAGCTCCAATACTATGGTACCTACCGTAGTCGAGTCAAGACTTCACTTAGGAATTAATATGTGCCCTATCCAAAGATTCATATTTCAGAATCCTAAGGTACTCACGCAACAATTTTTGCAGAGGGAGTTTGGCTACGGTCATATAATTTGAAGTACTCACAAACTACTTCTATAACTCCGGAAGGAAGCATTTGTGCACCCAGGTTGGTCTATATTTTTTGTCTTAACTTGGTGTCAGGAATCACTTCCCAAACCTTTTGTTGTTTTGAAACACCCTGTATATCCGCACTTCCTCCAGGTTGTACCTTAAAAGTGAAATAGTAAAATCCATCACAGGCCTGAATCTCATCTATGTTGAAATTTTTTTTATCGAGATCAGTTTTGTGGTTCAAAAGTTGTTAAGTTACAAATATAGTCACCTTCATTATTATATGTATAGATAATTTGTCGCATTAGTTATTAATGTATCGTGGCGGACAAATCTTTGACCAGGTAATGGCGACTACTTTGAAACAAGGGCAGAGTATGAGAATTAAATCTGTCATATCTGTAGTTTCGTGTGGAGAAGAAACAAACTTCTAAACAAAAGGTTTAAGAACAACTCAAGTTATTAATATAAACTGTGCCGAAGATAATTGACTTATATCATGATAAAAGAAATACGAAAAACGTTTTGAAATGACGAAAAGTAACATACAACTTTCCAAGCGGAGGCAAAGAAACCTAACGTAACCACACTAAAGACGAATCATTTACCGCGTACGTGGTTCAGTAGTCAAGACGCTCGACCAGTAAACTGGAGTTTCTTGGATCGAATCTCCGTCTAGGAGGTATTTTTTTCTTACTTCTTTTCTTACTTACTTTAGAAGTTTTCTGGCGATGACACACGTTTTATTATATTCAAATATATAATACTCGGATGTTTCAATATTTGAACTGTCAAATCTTCAGGAATAATAATAAACTAATAATAATTATCTCGTAGAAAATTAAAAGCTAGGAGCTAATTATCGCTCAGGTCATACCATTACAGGCAGAAATGTGACATTTGGCAAGAATATTTCGGTTTTGTTTAACGTTACCTACGATAAGAGGAATTTCTCATCTCGTTTCTAAAGCAAACGAAATAACGTGAGAATTAAAATTTACATTTGAGACCGGACAAGGTTAACTCAAATTATCGTCTCGCTTTGGAAATGAGAATCGAGACGGGACAAAAAGTATCGTAACCATTCTTCGTCTTCTCTCGATTCTCGAAATAGTGTATGTCCATTCTTTAAGTAACAATTGCTCTGTAGACTGAATCTTATAGGCTATTTTGTGTTTCAGAGCTCATTGAATTATTTTTGTAGCAAAGGTATTATAATTACCTCTGCATATCCTAAAAATTAGTATATTACATGTCTTACTGTTAAGTGATATTCAGTTACTTTTACTACAGTTATTTTCCTTAAAACATACAGTAGAATACTTTCGACATTATTATTACTGAATATTTGAGACGTCAATATTACGTCCTATTAAAATGCAAATAAGCATACTGAAGTTAAGAAAAATGAAATTATTTGGACCCTCTATAAGGATGAATTGATTTATAAGAAATACTTTGGAAGGAAAAGAAGGGGAAAAAGGTGTCAGCACCTGGACAATATGAAAATCGAACCTTTGGTTGCCTTAACAGAAACTAAGTAGGATTTCTCTTCATCACAATACCTAGTAACGCCCTTTCTTTGGGTAAAAGACTCTGGATTATGTATGCGTTATATTAATATTTTAACAATATATACACTCATGTCCAAAATTATTGTCGCATGTCTATAAATATGTTGTTGTAGGAATATAATTTGATAACGAATTCGACCGGTATTTCTTATAATGTTACTATGTGTACAATTGGCAAAGACAAGTATGTGACAAATTTCTTGTCAAAAGAGCAGTAAATAAGAACAATAAAACGAAAAGAAAACTTTCTTGTGCATTTAGCAAAATTTTGTTTTACTCATTTTAATTTTCGTATTTATAATTCATTTCGTATGAAATTTACCACAAATATACATTTCCGGATTATACACATAGTATCAGAATTTAAAGTACCCTGCAAAATCATTATGAAATTATATTCTTACAAAAAGACGATTATGGATATGCGACAATCATTTTGGACATGAGTGAGTGTACATACAATTATAAAAAAGAATAGTTCCTATTTACACATTTTGGTTGAACAGATATATGAAACGTGTTGGAAATGGCGAACGAAAATAATATTATTATTTCTAGTAAGAGTGGAAGAACGTAGAAACAATTCCACAATGAAACAATAACGTTTCACACATATTTATGACTCATACGTTATGTAATCATGAATTGTTTGCTAAACACGCTAAGGTTTCAGAGAGTACGAATGGAGATTGTAGACTGTGACGTCATGCTGCCAGTATTTCCCCTGTGAAGGAAGTCATTTCAACTCTTAACTTGTAAGAACGAGAGAAATAGACTATTCTTCATGATATTATACTCATCAACATTGTGAATTATTATCAACATTGTGAATTATAAAATATTTTTGTTAATTTCCTCGGCGGGAATCGAACCACGGACCCCTAAATTACGAAACAAATGCTCAGGCCAATACCCTAATGCTGCTCTTTCAAATAAGAGTCAAGAAACATGCCTGTATGTAGCAAATAGCAAACGTTTACGATTCCAATATTTTATTAACGATGAAACAGTGATTTCAGTCATGATAAAATACTAATGACCAGAGAGTTCAAATTTAAATAAATAAAAAAAAAAAAGTTACAAACACGCAAGAACATAAAGGAGAAAGTGGCCTTAAAAGTAGTTTTGTTACAGTCCGCTCTTCAGTGAACTGTACCATTGTAATTTTCCCGTGTTTTTATAAACATAAACACGTAGATACTCTGCATTGGGTATCTTACAGTTCATTTTGAGAGGAAGCGTAGTGGTCTGCTTATTCCTAACCTGCGCCAGCGTTTTGACATTATTTCCATTGACATTGTGCACTACGCATGAGTGTATTTTTACCGGTATTTAGGCTTGCTTCTCAGGCAATAAATCACTTATTAAAGTTAATCGTGGTTCAGAGGAGAGTGATGATGCCGACTGGACATGTAAAGGATGAGTATGTTACCAATAAATATGTTAAAGAACAGAATAAATAATCATGTTGCTGTTCTAGGCTTACATATATATGTCTTATATGACAGGTTGGTTTATTTCTATAGCATTGTTTTCTATAAAAAGTAGAAATTTCGTTTCAAACAGAGCTTACGGCCTTTCTGATATGATTATTAGGGTTAAATTGTTGTCTTAATAATAATAATGATAACCGAGAATCAATAAACAATAATTACATACATACCTGTCTGCCATAATTGGGATTTAGAAGTAAGGAAGTTTAGTAATTCAATATAAAATTTATAATGTGCATACGTAATATTAGTAAATTTGGGTTTCTAAGATTAAAATAGGAATTTAAAAAATGAAATAATACGAAAATTAATGATAAAGTGAATATATTGAAATATATAATAATAATAATAGTCCCAGGGGGCGCTATGATGTCCGGTGCAGTGAAAAGAAAGTAGAGATGATGTAAGTTGTTTAGGTAGGGCAGTACCCAGAATTTAAAAACTATCTCCTTAAAAGGGACAATTTGGCCGTAAACATTGTTAAAATTAAGATCAGGACAACCTTAGGATCTTTTGGAAAGCTGGGTACTTGCCAATCAAGCGTTAAAAACTAAAATTTAAATAATTATTCTCCACGGGAACTTCTTGAAGATTATAAGTAGCCATTTTGATATTAATCCGTTAATTTGAGTGAAAAAGGGAACATTCCTATTTAGAAAAACTTTTCTATAATAATATTGACATTACAGGAGGATTTTAAGTTCTTTAAGATGAGCAACTAAACTCGTTCTGTCTGCACACAAATCTAGGTAGGCCTATGGAGGTGGTACGAACTTATTGCTAACATATCTATGACAATACATCAATGTCCTCTGAACATAGCCATCCATCTTATTATTCTTGAAATTAATTACGTTACTGAGTAGTCCCGTTAGCCACAGTTAATTCAGAAATTCGTGAATTAAATTATTATGGCAGTTATATTCGATGATTAAACTTTCCTTCGAATGCTGCTAATTATAATGACAAGTAAACCTTATCAAGGATAACGGCAAAAGTCTCATTTGCTACTTTAGGTTCAGTCTAGGTAACAATTTAATGACTTAATGTTCCTATTGTTCACGGGGAATATTTAAAAAGCATGCTATAATTCTATTTTGTGTATTGTAAATGTGTCAATGATGTGTATCGGTTAGGTTAGGTTAGATAGGTTAGGCTATTAGTAATATGAATAATTGAAATAAATGTGCTATTACCCAATTCATGTGAAATTATAGAGATTGGGAATCTTTGTTATATATTGCGAAAACGCATGTGGTATAATTGTAACGATAATTCTGAATTTGAATACTAAAATATAATAATGATAGTATGAATTTGTTGACTATGCTGACCACATGACAAATAAGGGAGATTTAATGATAAGATTTTTGAGTTGGCACTACCGTGAACAGTTGTAGGAACTACTATGAATGTAATCTGTATGTTCATAATGCACGAAAATATTTAGATGAAAACTATGCCTAGACAGACCAAAAACTAACTACTCTGGTTTGCAAATAACTACGCAAATGAATATAAGTATGTTGAATAGCGATAATTTATTGTAATAGTTTATATACAATGAAATACAATTTAAAAAATATATATATATATAGATAGCGGGCGTCGGAGAATAACAATAATTAGAATGTAAATGTAACTGCTTATTGTCTAAATTATAATCTTCCTCTTGAAATTAATAACAAGAGTCTGGAATAGATTTTTTCTTTCTTTTATCTTCTGTTGATGTTTGTTGCCGTTAATGAAAGAGAAATAAACGTACTATTGACATTTAAATCACTTATTCATTGGCACAAGAAAAAAAGGTTTGAATAAGATAGTATGCTATAGGATGGCTAAACATGGGCTTAAGAACGATATATTTATAAGATTTCTTGTCAGAATGCCATTACTGCAAGTTCCTGGATTAAAAGGTAAATATTTTTTTTCTATTTTGTTTCTGAATTGATAACCGTTGCGCATAACAATAAGGATAATGAATAATAGTATATTTATTTTATACTAAGAATTTGTAACTATGGAGATAACTGAATTATTTAAGTACACTCCAGATTATCAGAGTGTAATAAAGTAGTTTTACCTGTCTAGGATTCATAAAATTATTATTATTATTATTTTTTCTTTTTTTCTTCTTTTTTCTTTTTTCTTTCTTTTCTTTTTTTTTTTTTTTTTTTTTTTTTGAGAAGCAGGAATGCAATAAATTCGAATCATTAACTGGAACCTGGTACCACAGACCACTCTTTTCTGATTCACCGAAAGTATCTTCGTAACTTATCTCTATTATATTCGGTTATTCTCAACTTACAGTTATTTCCAGTAACCTTGAACGAGACGGACACGAACACAGATACATCGAGGACATTTAATATTTCAAAGGCTCTTCCACCGTGAATCGAAACTGAGACCCCCGCCTACTAGACTATCTGATGTGTGGGGTACTTGGTTCGTTCCCAATGCAAGTAAGCTTGAGGCGGACAACATCGTGCTCGTGGGTTTTCTCGGGACACTCACATTTTCTCATTCCAGCAATTCATCTATCATAATTCTCTTGGTTTAATCATAGCCTTCCTCAACCTAACAGGCATAATCGTGGGACATATAAACGTAAAGATTACATTTTCAAGCTGTTAACCCAAGCCAATCCGAACCGAAAAGCAGTTGTATTTTCTGTTGCTCATTAACGTTTTTTCACAATATATATATTTGGTCTAGGAATTAATTCGTGCGGGTGGACAAGAGATGGCGCAACGAACGGAACGTCCCACAGTTCCGTGTATCCACACATGTGTTGCAAACCCCTGTCATCGCGTATCGTTCGTAGTATAGGGCAGTGGATTAAAGCGTCAACAACACCAGTTTGTAGTTAAGTGAACATGGCGCAATTTGTGCCTGATAAAGTGTTTTTGCGGGGTGTCCTGCTGCATTACTTTAACATGCAGAAAAGTGCGACTG
The DNA here is from genome assembly GCF_964235325.1 of Thermobia domestica. Taxonomy (NCBI): domain Eukaryota; kingdom Metazoa; phylum Arthropoda; class Insecta; order Zygentoma; family Lepismatidae; genus Thermobia; species Thermobia domestica. The sequence continues at coordinate 330,239,767 of NC_137455.1, forward strand.
AAAGTCATCGTATTTTGGTGGAAGTGTATGGTGACCATGCTGTAGCTGAGCGAACGTGTCAGAAGTGGTTTGCACGGTTTAGAAGTGGTGATTTCGGCTTGGCAGACCAAGAGCGAGCTGGACAGCCAAAAAAATTTCAAGACGAAGAATTGACAGCATTGCTCGAGCAGGATTCGTGTCAAACGCAGGAACAACTTGCAGCAGCATTAGGCGTTGATCAAACAACAGTCTCCAAACGCTTGAAAGCCATGGGAATGATTCAAAAGATGTCACATTGGGTTCCACATGAATTGAAAGACAGAGACGTTGAAAGACGAAAAACCATTTGCGAATTGCTGCTTCAACGACAGAGCAGAAAGGGGTTTCTGCATCGAATTATTACGGGTGATGAGAAGTGGATCCATTACGAGAGCCCTAAACGAAAAAAGGCCTGGGTGAAACGAGGTGAACCAGGTCCATCACAACCAAAACGAGATATTCACTGTGCAAAGGTTATGCTGTGCATATGGTGGGATATGAAAGGTGTGGTGTACTATGAGCTGCTGCAACCGGGTGAAACTATGAATGGAGAACGTTATCGACGACAATTAATGCGTTTGAAGCAAGCTCTGGCCAGAACACGACCAGAATGGGAGAACAGACATGATAAACTTATTGTTCAACATGATAACGCTCGCCCACATGTCGCAAAACCGGTCAAAACCTATTTAGAAAATGTCGGATGGGAAGTTTTACCCCACCCGCCGTATTCACCAGACGTTGCTCCTTCGGACTACTACTTGTTCGATTGCATGAACAACGATTTGATTGGACAGCGGTTTACTTCTTCAGAAGATATCGAAACATGGGTCTCTGACTGGATCGCTTCCAAGGATGAGGACTTCTTTCGCCACGGAATCCGTACATTGCCTGACAGATGAGCGAAAGTGGTGGCTAGCGATGGACAATATTTTTCTTAAGGTATTTATGTATTTTGTGTTTGTACTACAGCTTCAATGTGTGCGTACCAACCGCACGAATTAATTCCTAGACCAAATATATATACATAGCGAGAGAGAGAGAGAGAGAGAGAGAGAAAACATTGGAAATCGTAATTCCATTCAAAAGTGGAACAGCAGACTCATAGTACCTTAACCTAAAAGGAAACCATCACATATCGTGTGGAACTTTTCCAAAATATATGCGGATATTCTGAAAAGTGGCAGTATAGTGTCTATTTTCAAACAAACCTGAACCAAATTACGGTTCTTGTTCTGACATATACAGACACATTCTGTTTCAAGCTTAAACCGAACCCAAACCAGTTAACCGACCAGAGATGGCGTAGGTCAATGAAAACAACCCACGACCCACTGACCCACCAAAACACATCGTCAGCTCTGTCACATGATCCACGGCCTCTTCCCTACCTACTAAAGAGTTTACATTTGAAATAAAAGCAGGTTGTGAAAGTCTAACTAATCGGAGTTTGAATTTTTACGGTCAATCGCTCAAGCACCGCTCTGTTACAATAACGTTGGATCTGACTTTTACGATATAAAATGGTAAAGTGTTTGTCATGGGTAAAATTACTATGAACTTCAATTAAATTATCGGGTAAAATTACTATGAATTTCAATTAAATTATCATAGTATAATATTTTCCTTGTTGAATTATCGATACTTTTCAGTGGAAAAGCGGATGAAATTATTAAATTCCCAAACGAAGTTAAGTAAGTTCGTTCCCAAGGCAAGTAAGCTGGAGATGAACAACATCGTACTCATGGGTTTTCACGAGACATTCCCGTAAATGTGCCTGAAACGAGTCCCATAGTTTTGGAGCTATGGGCCGTTTAAAGTTCATTTTTTCAAGTTTTCGGCAGCCTTTAACTCGAAAGGAAGCATTTGTGCACCCAGGTTGTCTATACTTTTTATGTTATATTCGTGTCAGGAATCAACCCCCAAACGTTGTCTATATATATATATATATATATATATATATATATATATGGGCGGAAGAGCAGACTATAGGGGTTTTATCTCCAAATTCCAACTACATAACGGCAGTTGATTTCACGTGACAATAGTAACATCAACTACAATCTAGGTACTATACGTGTTCCACTAGAGTTAGAATGGGTCAAGTGGATCGAGTTTTCTGAGTGGATCAATAGGTCGTGGGTCAACAGCATGTGACCCACTACGACCCACCACCCACCGACCCACTCTGCTCACTGCATTGTGGACAGCATCTTCTGAACAGCATATTTTTTTCACTCGACGCTAGCCATGGAAACTAAAACACGTTTCTGTTTTGTTGCAGTTTGCGATTATCCAAACCTTCGGGTGTATGTATTATGTATTATGGTAGTAATAGAAGAACATTTTCACTTTGTTGGGATTGAAGAACACTGAGGAAGCGGTTGAGGTTAAATTTATATCATGGCAGTCAAGGTGGAACAAAACGAGCTCTGTGGGTCTTCTAACCCATTTCTACTACTACTACTACTACTACTACTTATACAGTGGAATCGTATAGCAAAATTGCACACGTAACGTAAGTAAATCACTTTTTTGAGTATTATTTTTTTTATAGAAAATAAAAAAAAACTTTCCTTGGCCCGGGTTTGAACCCATATCAAAAGCAATTATAATTACTAGCGCATGCCGCTAGTACGCTCGGCCACGAAGACCGCCAGTAACAGACATTTGATTTCTGCTATATTTATGCTATGTGGCGAGAAACTGATCTGCGTATATAGATCATATGAGTATGGTCGAACCTCTTTTAAAAATATGCTTCTGAACACTGGTGAATTTGTTTACGGTTTACTTTCAAAACCTCCATTTTCCTTTTTCATTTGTTTCTGTTTACTTCCTTAGATGAGTATCTCTAAGTGAAAAAAGAACTTGAGGCTTTTTTGTATATTGATATTTGTAATTGTAATAATAGCAATAGGACGTATACTACTACTTGGCTTTCGACACACACATCCTGAGAATTTTTAGAGGAGCTAACTACTGGAAAAAAGTATATTTTTAAATCACTGTCATATATAAAGTATTATATAAAAAATTGAATGTAACTATGCGCGCCTAGTCATCACGGCCAAATTCCAATCAAATGAAATGGATTTTGGTATATAGTTAGGCCTTAATCAAAACTTAGATGTTATCATATTGCTTTCTTTATAATAATATCCTAAGGGATAGTGGGGATCCGAATTTTTGCGAAAAAGTATTTCACAAGCAGTTCAATTTACGGAGCTGAAATTCAGTATATTAACTCTTTATTGAAAAAGAACAGAACGTCTAGCATTATAGGGAGGGGCGACACTTTCCATATATGGTAAATTGATAGTGAGTTGGTTTGTAAAACTAATCGAAAATGATAGATATTGAGAAACAAACAATACAGTGCTTCGCATCATATATGCATATATATATATTTACCATCAGGGGCAGATCCAGGACGGACTTCTGCGGGGGTGGTAGGTTGTAATACTGCTACTTAGAGCTACTTTTAAGAGCTCCAAACTCTGGGATGGGTTTTATTTATATATAAAATAAGAAAGTTTCCTCTAAGGGGGGGGGGGAATTGCCCCGATCGCCCCCTGGATTCGATCCTGCTTACCACGCGCTTTCTACTATAATTGCTGAAGCTTGTTTATTAGATGGAGCACTTAGAGCACAGGGTAATCAACCCATAAAGTTGTGAGAAAAATAAACATAAAATTTGTAATGTAAGCTTCTGTACATTGGTCTACTTACCTTGATTAATAATTTCATCCGTTTTTCCACTGAAAAGTATCGATAATGCAACAAGGAAATTAGACCATGATAATTTAATTGAAATTCATCGTAATTTTACCCATGACAAACACTTTACCATTTTATATCGTAAAAATCAGATCCATCCTTATTGTAACAGAGCGGTGCTTGAGCGATTGATCGTAAAAATTCAAACTCCGATTAGTTAGACTTTCACAACCTGCTTTTATTACAAGTGTAAACTCTTTAGTAAGTAGGGAAGAGGCCGTGGATCATGTGTCAGAGTTGATGATGTGTTTTGGTGGGTCAGTGGTTCATGGCGGGTGGTGGGTCGAAGTGTCATAATGGGTGTTGGGTCAGAGTGTGTCACAGTGGCTGACGAGTCATGGGTCAGAGTGAGTCACGGTTTGGTGGGTCAGTGGTCGTGGGTCAAGTTTTCATTGACCCACGCCATCTCTGGTCGGTTAACTGGTTTGGGTTCAGTTTAAACTTGAAACAGAATGTGTCCGTTTATTTTAGAAAACGAACTGTAATTTGGTTCAGGTTTGTTTGAAAACAGACACTATATTGACACTTTCCAGAATATCCGTATATATTTTGGAAAGTTCCAAACGATATGTAATGGTTTCGTTTTAGGTTAAGGTATTATGAGTCTGCTGTTTTACTTTTGAATGAAATTACGATTTCCAATGTTTTTTCTGTATATATTTTTTTGTGAAAACACGTTAACGAGCAATAGAAAATGCAACTGTTTTTCGGTTCGGATTGGTTTGGGTTAACAGCTTGAAAATGTAATCTTTACATTTAATGTCCCACGATTATGTCTGTTAAGTTGAGGAAGACTATGATTAAACCAAGTGAATTATGGTGGACGAATTGATGGAATGAGAAAGTGAGAGTGTCCCGAGAATACCCACGAGCACGACATTGTGCGTCTCAAGCTTACTTACCTTCGGAACGAACCAAGTACCCCACCCATCAGTTTTTTTGGTAGGGGGGTCTCAGTATCGATTCCCGGTGGGAGAGCCTTTGAAATATTAAATGTCCTCGATGTATCTGTGTTCGTGTCCCTGTCGTTCAAGGTTACTGGAAATAACTGTAAAACGAGAATAACCGAATATAATAGAGATAAGTTACGAAGATACTTTTGGTGAATCAGAAAAAAGAGTGGTCTGTGGCACCAGGTTCCAGTTAATGATTCGAATTACTCTTAAGACCACTTTCTCCTTTATGTTCTTGCGTGTTTGTAACTTTTTTTTAAATTTAAATTTTCTGTTCTCTGGTCATTAGTATTTTATCATGACCGAAATCAGTGTTTCATCGTTAATAAAATATTGGAATCGTAAACGTTTGTAATTTGCTACATACAGGCGTGTTTCTTGACTCTTACTTGAAAGAGGAGTCTCAGGGTAGTGGCTTGAGCATTTGTTTCGTAATTTTGGGGTCCGCGGTTCGATTCCCGCCGAGAAAATTAAGAAATATTTTACAATTTACAATGTTGATATTTCTGACGTGGAATAACATGAAGAATAGTCAATTTGTCTCGTTCTTACAAGTTAGAGTTGAAACGACCCTTCACAGGGGAAATACTGACAACATGACGTCACAGTCTACAATCTGGATTCGTACTCTCTGAAACCTTAGCGTGTTTAGCAAACACTTCATGAATACATAAGGTATGAGTCATTAATGTGTCTGAAACGTTATTGTTTCGTTGTGGAATTGTTTCTAAGTTCTGCCACTCTTACTAGAAATAATAATAATGTTTTCGTTCGCCATTTCCAAAACGTTATATATATTTGTCAACCAAAATTTGTAAATAGGAACTATTCTTTTTTTTATGTTTTTATGTATATTTTGTTAAAATATTAATATAATGCATACATAATCCAAAGTCTTTTACCCAAAGAAAGGGTGTTACTAAGTATTGTGAAGACATCCGAAGGTTCGATTTTCGTACTGTCAAGGAGCTGATGCCTTTTTCTCCTTCTTTTCCTTCCAAAGTATCTCTTAACAAGTCAATTCATCCTTATAGGGGATCCAAACAATTTCTTTTCATTTTTCTTAGCTTCAGTATGCTTATTTGCATTTTAACAGAACATAATATTCAGGTCTCAAGCATTCAGTAATAATAATAATAATAATAATAATAATAATAATAATAATAATAATAATAATAATAATAATAATAATAATAATAATAATAATATAGAAGACAAATTCCGTATGAGGGCAGATTGTATTAGAATCTGTAAAATTGCCCCTAGCGTTAGGCAAAAGTTACAAAATATTCGGGATTGGTGAGAAGTGTCAGGATCATCGGGACATACCCTCTGCATACGTCCCTACACCTAGCAAAATGTTGAACGAAATGTTTTCAGGCAAATTTCCTGTAGAAAGTAGGGCTATTGAACTCACAAGAGCAATAAGGAAGTTTGTTATTAAGTAATGGGTATGCCGGCTAAGCTACAGTAGACGACGATGATGGGAATGAAAGAAATAATGGAATAAAGAAAGTTGGAGGAAGCGGAACCCGGAGAAAACCTACACACGTGGCGTTTCTGCAGCACAATGTCCACTAGACAGGAGCTGGGTGAAACAGGGTGATCCATTAAATTCACAACACTTCAGTAATAATAATAATAATAATAATGCTATTAAAAGTTTGAAAGTTGCCCTAAAATTTGGCAAAACTTACTTAAAAGTGGGGATTTCGGGGAAGAGGTGCCGTACCATTAAGACACACCTCTGCAACTACCCAAATGTCGAAAGTATTCTACTGTATGTTGTGAGGAAAATAACTGTAGTAAAAATAACTGAATATCACTCAACAGTAAGGCATTTAATAAACTAATTTTTAGGATATGCAGAGGTAATTATAAATACTTCGCTACAAAAATATCTACACAGACCATAATTCAATGAATGAGCTCTGAAATACGAGATAGCAAAATAGCCTATAGCTTTTAAGATTCAGTCTACAGAGCAATTGTTACTTAAAGAATGGACATACACTATTCCGAGAATCGAGACAAGACGAGAAATGTTTACGATACTTTTCGTTTCGTCTCGATTTTCATTTCCAAACCGAGACGATAATTAGAGTTAGCCTTGTCCTGTCTCAAATGTAAAATGTTAATTCTCATGTTATTTTGTTTGTTTTAGAAACGAAATGAGAAATTCCTCTTCTCATGGGCAACATTAAACAAAACCGAAATATTCTTGCCAAATGTTACGTTTCTGCTTGTAATGGTATGCCCTGAGTGATAATTAGCTCCTAGCTTTTAATCTTCTACGAGATAATAATAATAATTATTAGTTTATTATTATTCTTATTATTATTCCTGAAGATTTGATAGTTCAAATATTGAAACATCCCAGTATTCAAATATTCGAAGATAATAAAATATGTGTCATTGCCATCAAACATTCTAAAGAAAGAAACATACTTCCCCGATGGAGATTCGATCCAAGAAACTCCAGATTACTGGTCGAGCCCCTTGATCATTGAACCAAGATCACTATGCGGTAAATGATTTGTGTTTAGTTTGATTACGTTAGGTTTCTTTGCCTCCACTTGAAAAGTTGTATGTTACTTTTCTTCATTTGAAAACGTCTTTCGTATTCCTTTTATCATGATATAAGTCAATTATCTTCGACATAGTTTATATTAATAACTTGAGTTGTTCTTAAACCTTTTGTTTAGAAGTTTGTTTCTTCTCCACACGAAACTGAAGATGTGACAGATTTAATTCTCATACTGTGCACTTGTTTCAAAGCAGTTGCCATTACCTGGTCATAGACTTATGTCCGCCTCGATACATAAAGTTTACATTAAAGTCTGTATTTGAATATTAAATAATAGTAATTATATGTATTAGTGCATGAGTAGTAGTGAAATTTGCCTACTGCTCTTTCTTTTAAAAAGTAATTTGGTTAAAATTAACAAAATTTCCCCAGATCAAGAGCACTTTAAGAACTTAGTTTCATTCAAGAGACCTAATTGTTGAACAGAGAAACGCTTTATGATGGAAACGACTAAAACAGCACATAAAGGAAATGATTGCAGAGTATTAATTTTCAAGAATAATTACAACACTTTTATTTTGTAATGCTCCTTTAAAAAAAAAAAAAAAAATATTCACAATATTGAAAGTTCTCAACTTACCTTTTTCACTTTTTTTAAAGAAAAACTGTTTTATTAATAGTAAAACTAACCTGATACAAAGATTTTCGTTATTTTCCCCTATTTTTCCGGAAAGAAAGCGGAAAAAACTGTTTTTTACCAGCAGGTTCAAAATTTCCGGAAATTTTACAACACTATCAGAACACAAAAATACATTTCCAACTTCTTTCTGAAGCATTGGATGTGCACAGTTGTGAAGGCTTACCTCCTGCCTACTTTGGGCCCTCCTTGAAATCAAGGTATATCTGAAAACTCTATTGAGAGCATGTGTGAGCATTACACCCTGTAGGGAATGCCTTGTACACTTCTTGAAAATTGACGAAATATACACTTTTGGATTGTGTATGCGTCGCTTCCTTTACGCTGCTAAGGGTCATCATCCACAGTTTCGGGAATTCGAAATAGGACCTCTTGAAATTCGTCTTTTTTCCGATTTTGGACAGCCCTAGCTCTGGAACTATTCACTTTTCGTCATAGGTCCATATGAACTTTTTGTCTTAATTTGGTGTGAGGAACCACCTCTTACAGTTTGTCGGTATAGTTCATTAACACCCTGCATATATATATATATATATATATATATATATATATATATATATATATATATATATATATATATATATATATATATATATATATATATGTGTGTGTGTGTACTATGTGATCAAAAGTATTCGGACACGTGGCTGAAAATGACTTACAAGTTCGTGGCGCCCTCCATCGGTACTGCTGGAATTCAATATGGTGTTGGCCCACCCTGAGCCTTGATGACAGCTTCCACTCTCGCAGGCATACTTTCAATCAGGTGCTGGAAGATTTCTTGGGGAAAGGCAGCCCATTCTTCATGGAGTGCTGAATTGAGGAGAGGTATCGATGTAGGTCGGTGAGGCCTGGCACGAAGTCGGCGTTCCAAAACATCCCAAAGGCGTTCTATGGGATTAAAGTCAGGACTCTGTGCAGGCCAGTCCATTACAGGGATGTTATGGTCGTGTAACCACTCCGCCACAGGCCGTGCAGTATCAAGAGGTGCTCGATCGTGTTGAAAGATGCAATCGCCATCCCCAAATTGCTCTTCAACAGTGAAAAGCAAAAAGGTGCTTAAAACATCAATGTAGGCATGCGCTGTGAGAGTGCCACGCAAAACAAAAGGGGTGCGTATTACACTTTACGACCCTCTTCAATTGTCGGCGGTCTCTGTCAGTCAACAGACAAGGTCGGCCTGTACGCTTTTTTGCTTTACGTGTCCCTTCACGTTTACACTTCACTATCACATCAGACGCAGTGGACCTAGGGATGTTTAGGAGTGTGGAAATCTTGCGTACAGACTTCTGACACAAGTGACACCCAATCACCTGACCACGTTCGAAGTCCGTGAGTTCCCTGGAGCGCCCCATTCTGCTTTATCACGATGTCTAATGATTACTGAGGTCGCTGATAATGAGTACCTGACAGTAGGTGGCAGCACAATGCACCTAATATGAAAAACGTATGTTTTTGGGGTGTCCGGATACTTTTGATTACATAGTGTATATATGTGTATACAGATGGTGATCAGAAAAATGGAAACACCTGAACGAAATTGCAACTTACCAGATTAATATGGTGTTCGGGCCACCTTTCGCCTTCAGAACAGCCTTGATGAGACGTGGGATGAAGGTATAGAGGTCGTGAATGCTAACAAGTGGAACTTTACACCATTCCTCGTGCAGGGCATCGGCCAGTTCTGTGAGAGAGGATGGAGGTGGAAATCGTCGTCGGAGTCGTGTTTCCAAGACGGACCACAGATGTTCAATTATGTTGAAATCTGGGGATTGGGCGGGCCAGGGGAGGTGTTGAACTTCATCCCAATGTTCCTCAAACCACGCTGCAACAACGCCAGTTGTGTGAATGGGTGCATTATCATCCTGGAAGATGGCATTGTCCGGGAACAACATCCGGACCATAGGATGCAAGTGGTCTCCTAAAATTGCGACATAATCGTTGGCAGTGATTCGTCTGCTAAGTGTGATCACAGGACCCAATGAAAACTATGATATGGCGGCCCACAGCATCACCGAGCCGCCGCCATGTTTCACAGTTGGGCGGAGACACTGCAGATCATAAGCTTCTTTGGGCGTTCTCCACACATAAACAGGGCCCGTGGTTGGGAATAGGGTGAAGGATGACTCATCCGACCATATCACACGTTTCCAGTCTTCAACAGTCCAAGTTGCATGGTCGCGGCACCATTTGCGGCGTGCGAAAACGTTATGGTCCCTGATGAGCGGTTTGGCCCGTGCAACACGACCCCGTAAGTTCATGTCATGTAATTCGCAGCGGACTGTGATTGTCGAAACAGGGTGGGGGAGGTGCTGATTGAGTTCCTCCGTCACTTGCTCCGCAGTGGCACGACGGTTCTGCGTGACAATGCGCTTTAATACCCGGCGTGACCTGTCACTCATGATTTTCTTCCGTCCACTGTTCCGCTTCCTCGATGTGGTTTTCCCGTGTGTTGTGTAGGCCGTCATCACCTTCGACACTGTTCCACGCGACACACCTAACACAGTAGCCACTGCCGTCACACTCACTCCACATAACCAGGCACCACGACACCAGTGCCAACCCATACATCTGACGTGTTACCAACTACAGGTGTTTTCATTTTTCTGATCACCATCTGTATATGTGTATATATATATCTATATATACGGTCACACATGTTTCATAAGCCGACCCGTTTTGTAGGAGGTTTGTGTCCTATCTTTAAATTAGGTATCTAACTAAACTACTGGGGGTAACGAAAATCTGGAAAAATTTAAATAAACGTAAAAGAAAAATAACTGTCATCATGAACGCACTAAAAAGCAGAAAATGAAATCTTTCTGTAAAAAAAAAAAAAAAAAAAAAAAAAAAAAAAAAAAAATGTTAACCGACTTCAAGAAAAACGCCAAAAAGCATCAAGTAATAATAATAAACGCTTAAAAGCTGAAATAATTAATTATCTTTATCTATTAGAAAAAAATTTAGTCTGTCACAGACAAAGGATATATCCTTTGTCTGTGTAGTCTGTGCCAAGCCGAACAAATTAATGCCTAATGTAAAGTTGAAATTGATAATTTTACGGGGCGTGATCGTTATCGTTATGATTATCGGATAATCATTATGATAATGGATAATTATTATCCTGAGAATATAAGAAAAATATGAACTTAATTTGGGCCAGCAATAAGAGTTGTATCGTAGTTGGAAAATCTAGTTCTCCATCCCGTTTCTTAGTATAAAAGAAGCTGTTCACTGTCGACGGATGTAAATGGAGCGATTTCTTTAAATATGTTCTAATCAGGTCGGCCGTCTGTTTTATAATAAGTCGGCGTTACCAGGCTTGAAATCTAAATATTAAAATACGTTGGAAGTATGTATGACTACAAAGGTATAGTCTTCCACTACTTAGGCTTAAGCGCTTCTTTTGTTGGTCCTTCCAATAACTGCTCCAGATTACAAAGATGAACCTTATTTCCTAAACCTTTCTGAGATGTATACGAACAACCAAAATATACGAATAGCTCATCAACTTCTGTTCCTTTGAATTCAATTTTATTCGTACTAATTTTGAACAGTACGGGCCATCCAATATTTACCACTAGTTCCTAACCAGAATGCTAATCATTTATTAAGATAAATTTTCAATTCTATATACCGCAACATACAAAACATATCAAGCACTTGTAGTTCAGCAGGAGAATTAGCAAGTAACAAAACATCATCAGCATAGACAACCATTGGAATATTAAAATTATCCAAGTTATGCCCCATTTTCATGTCATAAAGCTGACGTACAGTCAGATCAGTTACTGTGTTAAACAGTAAGAGGCTGAGGGAAACTCCCTGACGAACTTCTGTTTTGACTTGTAGGGAGGCACGGTGATAGAGCGCTTACCTCTGGCTTGGAGTCCCTGGTTTGATTCCCGGCCAAGTAAGTTTATGGTGGAGAACATCGTGCCCGTGGGTTTTCTCGGGGACTCCCGTTCCTCCCACATTCTTATTCCCCTAGTTCTTCCATCATCATTCACTTGCCTTAATCGTCATCTCTTTTAGCCTAAAGGGTATGTATAATCGTGCGGCATTAAACTGAAAGATATTTTCTCTCTTTTGACTTCCATAGCTACTTCTATTCTATTGAACGCTGCAATATTATTGTGATACATATTTTTGATAATGTTCTTATAATTATTTATAACTTGTCTGTTGTTCAAAGTTGAAATAATAACTTAATGTAGCACAGAGTCAAATGCTTTTTGAATACTAATACACCGTATACTGAATTCTTACTTCTAGCAGCTTTTAATGATGTATCCAAAATAAAATAATTAACCAAGTACTATTTCCCCAAAAAACCGTTTTTGCGACTCATGAACACAAACTACTATTCCAACCTCTTCTCCAGAATCCCAGAGAAGACCCTGAACAAAATAAAATAAATTATTATAGAACGCCGGTTAGCGGCCTCTGTTAGGTCTTTTCCAGGTTTCGGGATTAAAGTTGTAATATTATTCCACAACCTCCTAGGAACAACCCCTGAAAGAAGAAGTACATTATAAAATTTATATAACATTTAAACAAATTCTTTGTTATATCATGTACTAACATTATCGTTTTTCTTGCCATGTAACTTATTCTAATTATTAGTTTGTTTCTAATAATTTCTAGTAATACCGTCCAGATCCATAACCTTGATCATTAATCTTTGCCACATCTTCCTTGCTTACAATTTCCGTAATCTTTCTTGCCATTTGATCCTTCAAATCTAACAATCAGATTCAGTCCCATATGATCTAGCCTTAATTTTCTGAATTTGCAATTTCGACATTGCTCCTTTATTTCAAACTCTTTATTCAACCCTTCATTAATTGAGTTCAGTTTTTTACTCCATTCCTTTTTTCCTCACATGATCAATTTTTCTTAATTTCTATCTCCTTTAAGTTCATCTTTTTCATATCCCAGCTTTTTAACCTTTACTGTAATTCTGTAACTCCATTATCCATACGTATCCAACATTTTTCTCATATATATAATTTTCTATATCAGAGATTATATTTGAGACATAACTTGCAGAATAAACGTTTGAAATAACTTGGGTAAGATCCAGAAGTAATACTTCCTTCCCTCTTTAATCCGTTCTAACTCCAATATCATTTCTTGGACCACTCTATATTCCTTCAACATTTCCCGTCCAAAAATACTTCATCATCAATCTCATCCGGTGAAGTCTTAACCTATTTCTGTCTCCAATAATTCACTTTCCTTTGAGGCGTCCACATTACTTCCTTGAGTACTAACCAAATTTTCATTCACTTTACTACTTGATTTTATATATATATATATATCTTGAGGTAAAACATTCCCTGGAGTTTTCCTTGATAGACTAATCTATGTTTTTTTAATTGCGAGCTTCTGTTAAAGTTCTATTCAGATATTGCCCCAAATTGCTATAAGTATTTTGCATTAGTTTACTTTGTAAATATGTCTTACCTTATTGTTTAGTTTTCTCATATATTTAATTATCTCTTTTAATTTATTTTCTTTTCTTTCTAGGCGACGTAGTACTACAGGATTTGATATTGAAGCAGAGTGCGTTAGATGATCTAGATCTTCCAGTGAAGACAGTATATGGGCATCTAGGTATAATTTAGTAATATATTCTAATTTTTAAAATATAAAGTGTTTTCAAAATTCTTATTGCAACGTTTAAAGAAATAAGTCGTAGACTAAATTGCCCACCTACATTCTAGTACTTGAAATCTTCATCCATATATTGAGTTAATCAGCTTAGAACAGCGCAAAAATATCCAAGCGTTTAACTATTACTTGAATAAAATTTTGTAAAAATGATGATCACTGAACAAAAAATGTATTTGCTTGTAAGGAGTTTTGTGTATTCAAGATCCCGTCGCCATATTTATTCAATGTTGCCACACGCAGCATTGGTACATTTTCTGTGAGTATAAGAATTTGCAAAAGCAATACTCCAAAATATGTATTAAAAATTATAGTGTTAAAAACACCAACTGATGGTTAGTAATTTTATATAGAATGTAATTCCAACTTTTATCCAGTGAACCTTGATTGAGATTAAGTTCCGACTCTCTCGTTTTAAGAAAGAAAGATTCGAAAGTAGATCTTTCGATTTGTGAAGTGGTCCTGCAGAAAAACTGTACCTTATTAATGGTATGCTTGGAAGATGTTAAATGAATATTTATCCCAGATGTTTTTTAACCCTAATTAATGCAGGGAACCCTAACCCTAATAAAATAAGTATTACTTTATAAATGTTAAAGAGGAATTGGCTAGTGTCAGTAGGTTTAAGTTGTACTTACCTTAAACTATCCAGTAACATACTGCACTATAACCTCTTGATCCCCAGAGGAAATCGCCTACATGAAGCAGGAGGAATCTTAACTGCCGTCCAATTGCACAGCATAAGGCGCTTCTGCTATTGTTTGCCGAAGCAAAATCTGAAGTGTAGAAATAACCCTACAAAAGGATTCAACTCAACAAAGCTCGAGATATTCACAGGAAAGAACGTGCAAATGTCGTAATTGTTTGTAGAGCCGGCTCTACGCGGGGTGTCAGGAGTATAAGTCAAACTAATGTATTCACTCTTATATAAATCTTGAAGTTTTATTCATCCTTTAATTCATACCTTTGATCTTAAATCTTTTGACAATAATCTCTTTGGATCTCTCCCAATTCATATTTTCTTCCTAATCTTTGTTCTTACGACATATACTCAGAATCTTCACTACATCTTGTTTCTTGCTAACCTTGTTTTTCTTGACAACCACAGTCTTTATAACATTAGCCGTAGACTACATCAGTATGTGCACTCTTTTGTGACACTTCCTGCTAACAAGATTCTTCCAAGCTAACCTGAAGCACTAAGATTCTCCACATTCTTGTATCAACAGAGATTTGTGTGCTACTTTTTAAAACAATATTTCTAAGCAATTTTTGCAGTCTATATGAAAGTTTAGGCCGTAATCGGAATGACATTTACTCCCCATAGCAGAACATGCCGCGATCTGCGATGTGATCGCAGAAAATTTGCCGCGCCTGTGCAGAAAAATTGTCAAAAGATAGCCAACAGAAAAGTATAAAAACATGCCTGCTATGTGTAGATGTTTTAATGCACGAAAGACTCGCATAAATATAGTTTGAACTGTTTTTTACGTCTTGTAAAGCGTATTTTTAACCATCAGAAGTGTTTCTTCTGCAGAGTTCCTGCAGAAAATTTTTGACTTACAAAAGCTCATCTCAGAAAGACAAAGTTCTGCCATCGAGTATTTACTTAACAGGAGTTTGTCGTTAATGTTGTTGGTACCTTTGCTTTGTTGTTTGTAGAATTTAACACCTATGATTTCCATTTTTCCTGTCATACATAGTTTCCCATTGTTTTTGTGATATATAACCCCGGAACTGTCAACGGAGTTGTAGTTCTTTTTCCTGCGAGACATCATAAAGACAGCCCTTGATGTAAGATCTTAACATTAAGATTTGATTTAATGACAGATAACACACATAATGTATTACGTTTTGCATAATATCAGCCAAACAATAAAGTCAAGTGTGAAGTCCGATTATTAGCACAGACACATCCCTTTTAGGAAGCCATTAATGCTTGCGTTGCATATTTTGGCAAAAAGTCGTATTCATTTCGTACAGCTAACTTGTTCAGAAACGACCTGCGCTTTAAAAAACAGGAGGGAAGTACAAATGTCTACACACTATTGTAGGTTTGAAGAAGAAATGTGTGGGTTTCCTCACGTTTAGTTTTGACAGATAACAAGGACTTTTTTAGATGTTGCTAGCAGTTAAATGAGCGACTGTGGCCACTTCTTTACTGTTGCATTTTAATTGATCTATAAAGCGAAGTCGAATTTCGTGTGTTCGTTGTACTACATAACCGTTTTAAGTGGAGATTGAAGTTCTACATAAAAAAATGATAAGTATGTGACGAGTCGGCATGAAATCCCGAATTATTGCTGGTTCGTTTGTTTGGAGGTTAACACTCCATTTTAGTACCGCTATATTAGTCCTTAAAATGAACACTGAATCTGAACCACATTAGCGTTCACGGGGGCCGCGGTGGCTCAGTGGTAGAGCGTTCACCTCTGGTGCTTGGGGTCGCGGGTTCGATCCCAGCCCCCACCAAGTGGACTTTGTGGTGGACAAACACCGTGTACGTTGGTTTTCTCGGGGTTCTCCCGTTTCCTCCCACTTTCTTCATTCCACCATTTCATTCATCACTCATCATCACAGTCTCCTTTAGCCTAACCGGCATAACCGTGGGACGTAAAACTCAAAGATTTCATTTCATTTCATTAGCGTTCACAGGGAATGAACCCAGATTTCTAAGGGTGCTAACATTAACTATATTGTCACGATAGAGCACTTGTAGTTTCGAATCAAAGAGCTATTTGGGCTTACACTGTTCATTATACCTAAGGAAATCTAAAACTATTATAAGTATTAATTTAATTTACTTCATGTTGTCTAGAGCTCAGCAGCTCACTCAGCCAATGTAATCAGTTTCCAATGCAGTATTAATCTAATAACTTGGAGCTGAATATTGATGTTATTTTAGTATGTTAATTATTGTATTATCCATGAACATTGATGTTATGAAAATTTATATTCGCAGGGAAGTTAGTACTTAAAATCCCATGGACGAATATCTACACATCACCTGTGGTAGTTTTAGTAGAGAAATTGTATTTAATACTTGTTCCCAGTCAGTTAGCCAAGTACAATGCTGCAAAAGAAGAACAGTTATTGCAGGAACGCAAGCAGGCAGAACTTAAGAAGATTGAGGAAGCGAAGAAAAGAGAGCTGGAGAAAGGTACATATATAGTACTTCTGTTCTTATATTATTTTTAAAATTCAATAATATTAGTGTTTAAAAAAATCAAAATGTGAAACATATACCAATAGGTAGATCTCATGAAGCTGACCAAAATAATATGAATGATTGTAAATCCTCATACTTACGGCACAGCTGTGGCAAACGAAAGACTGGTTGCTGCACCATGGCAACGGTCCCCTACCCTCCGTACTCCCCTGATCTAGCCCCTTGTGACTTCTGACTGTTCCCGAAGATGAAACTCGCGTTGAAAGGACGACGTTTTGACTCCATTGAAGACATCTAAGTGAAATCGCAACGAGTCCTGAACACCCTTCACCCGCCGGACTTCCAAAAGTGAGAATAACGCTGAGATCGTTGCATACATGGCGGAAGGGACTACTTTGAAGAATGTGGGATGAAAATAAATATTAGAAAGACGAAAGCCATGGTGATTGGAACGAAGGAGTCAGTGTGAAATATAGAAGTAGGAGGGGAGAAAATAGAACAGGTGACTAGTTTTCAGTTTTCGATACCTGGGTAGTATTATTGGTAATGATATGAAATGTGAACGTGAAATAAAAGCAAGGACAGCAATGATAAAAGAAGCCTTTAGCAGGGAGAAAATACTATTTTGTGGGACCTTGAATAAACAGTTGAGAAAAAGACTCATAAAATACTTCGTGTGGAGTATTGTACTGTATGGTTCAACAATTGTAAAATACAAAAATATAGGAAACACCCTCTATATTTCCCCAATTTGTCCTAAATGTTGTTGAGCAAAGCTACACACTTGTAGGAGATTAGTCGGCAAATTGTAACTATCGAGTAGGAGTTACATTTCAATAGCGACAACTTATTTTTGGACAGCTACTTCATTCGGGAGTTGTGCACATGGAAACATACACAATAAATATGCCTGTAACTTTTTACCAAATGCACGTATCTTAAAACTATTGCTACCATTATTTTTCTGCTTAAATTCTAGCCCAAAATCATGTATCATGTTGCCCTATTCCTATTTGCAAAACTTGACCTGCATTCAAGATGGCGGATTTCAAGATATCTACCGTCAAGGTTCACCTTACCGTACGACTTAGGTATAGTATGTACCCACATTGGTGTTATTGAATTTTTATTATTAACAGGCAGTTTACAAGGGGTTGTACTGAACGTATTGTGCAATTGTCGACATGGATACGCGACATTTCAATCTGCCATTTTGGTTAAATCCACTTCAAAAACGCAGCTGCTTTTCTGTGCGTGGTCTTTCTGTAAGACTTCCTTCCTCTGAGTAAAATTTTACGGTAGGTTTCGATATGAGCTCATTGATACTTCCCTTGTTAGTTTCAATAATTCCAATTTATTCTGTTTCTTCCCACCATGAGTTATTAATATGCCTCTGCATGTTACTGCTGAAATTAGTTAGCATTCTCTTTGTCCTTCGTATTGAATTCGTGCTAAATGACAGGTTCGTACTCTAACCAAGAAGCTCCCACACAACAAATTGAATGCTTTTATGTCCAACTAGCAGCGTTCACCCCGCTTCGCTGCGGTCACCCCGGAACGCAATAAACTTTGTTACTTAGATAATTTTTACTTTTTCGCTTTCAAATTGCATTAAATGTTAACATTATAGCGCCTGTCATTTATGTTAACCCGCCGAGTGATAGCAGCGTTCACCCCGCTTCGCTGCGGTCACCCCGGAACGCAATAAACTTTGTTACTTAGATAATTTTTACTTTTTCGCTTTCAAATTGCAGTAAATGTTAAAATTATAGCGCCTGTCATTTATGTTAACCCGCCGAGTGACACGGTCATGCGGGTTGCATATAAATACGTTTATTTTTACCTATGATGAACTAATAACAAAGGATTTGTACGTATGGACACTTGAATGGTCAATTATCTCAAGACACTGGTAATTAAAAATTAAAGTGATATGATAAAAACCATCTAGGGTCCAAATCCTAATAACCCCCCAAAAATGAAAGAAATTGGTTCAGCCGTATTAGCGTGATGAGCGGACAAAGGATTTGTACGTTCTCTTTTATATATATAGATAGATGATTTAAAAGAAATACATTAATAGTTGAAGTTTTCCTTCCCCTTCCCTTTTAAATTTCCAGAATTCGTATAAATGAATCTATCTTTCGTATCCAAGTATCGGAAAGTCCTTAAATGCCAGATTCTGACCTTTATGGAAAACAGTTTAAAAGAAATGTATGATTAAAATTTCCAAACTCAATCGCCCTTAACGGGTAATATTTCCACAATTTGTAGAAATTAATAGTTCTTCGTATTGTGTGAGGAAGAAAATCTGAATCCTTGATAGAGCGATCCTTTTATAATAATAATTATCCTTTATCCTTTTATATCCTTTTATAATTCTTCCTTTATCCTTTTATAATAATTTCCTTTTATAATCCTTTCCTTTTATAATAATTTGGTTTCATTAATCATCCGTCTCCTTTAGCCTAAATGACATAAGCATGAAACGTTAAATTAAAGATATCGTTTCATTTCGTACTGTGTGAACGATAAATTCATCAGATGTCAGATTATATGCTTTTTACGTCCAGTGCAGAAGAAGCTTCCAATTCCGAGAAAAATCGGTTTATGTTTTTTTTTCTCTCCTTGGGAGTTCAGCTTCTGTAAGCGTATATATATATATATATATATATATATATATATATATATATATATATATATATATATATAATATACTTGTTTATTATTAATTACAAGTTCATAGCCGAATTTTGCAGGGCATTACACTCTGCGAGAAATTTAAAACCCTTTCCCTTTGGAATATACATTTCAAAAGTGAAATGATAAAATCACATTTCGACCCAAGTGATGTTCAAAAAATGCATTTTAAATGGTATATCTATTTTACCCTGATGAAACTGATAACCTCAAAGTAATTTTTTTATATTGAAAAAAAAAAATGAAATTGACGACCTCCTCTCGTTAAGAGGGGGATTTCCGAAAACACTGTGGTATATGCCCACGTGTTTTTAATACGGAGTTTATGTATCAACTGTCATATCCCTAACATGTCTAATCTTTAGGGATTTCGAAATATGGCTATCTTATTATAACAATTGCAACCTGATCCTTTTTTCGATTGCAATTGCAACCTGATCCTTTTTTCGATTGCAACCTGTTGCTTCAGTATATCCGATAGATTCTTCAATAGATCCAAAAGATAACATCTCTGGACGCACTCCCCGAGGCTTAATTTTATTATTAAGCGCATCTCTAGACGCTGTCCCCGAGTCAGCGTTGTCTTCTATGACATATCGTGAAGCGCTTCTCATTGAGGAATTGACGTTCAGTGCTGCAGATAGTATCTTCCCAGTGCCAATGTCTGGTTGTAGAAGTAGAGTGACTACATATATTTATCGATTCTTCGCTTTATTTTCTTGCATGATAACTCATAGTGTCATGTGTCAAAGGTATTGTTTACGCATAGTTTCATCAAGAAAGAGTCCAAAACTCAATTTTATATCCTTTTAGGGCAAGCATGATTTTTATATTCATGTGTTACTTTTCCAGAACGTCTAGCTCAAAGGGGTTTAAACTTCTAATCCTCAAACTGGGTACTCCACTGGTCAG
Organism: Thermobia domestica; assembly: GCF_964235325.1. Classification (NCBI taxonomy): domain Eukaryota; kingdom Metazoa; phylum Arthropoda; class Insecta; order Zygentoma; family Lepismatidae; genus Thermobia; species Thermobia domestica. Next base: position 330,260,199 of record NC_137455.1, read on the forward strand.
AAGTGTTGGCCAGTGACAGTGCAAAGTATTGAATTGATAATCGATCTTCGCGTTCACCATATTAGTCATATATGCTCAGATGTCGTCTTAGGTGATGTGTAAAATATTTAGGTCGTTCCATATTGATTGATTGATACTATCCCGTATGAGAACATTTGTGTCCCAAAGAATGATATGAAAAATATGTCTGACATAGATGACCTTGGATTACATGCTAGCTGTATTTCACACCTTGCAGATGGCGCCGTTGACACATTGTGTAACACAGTGTAATGTGCTCACGTACAAGCGAGTTAGTATTTTGAATCTAGTGTTTAAAATTTTTAAAAAAAAATGGAAATCGATTATCACTGTCAAAGGTGGACCACATGATTCCTGTGGAAGGAAGGTGTGTCTACAGGGTTCATTTATCAACGATCTGAACTGTGTGTTGTGCAGTAGGTCAAGTCTTGCAACTGCATTCCGCTGGGTAGCTGGTTTCAAAGCCACAGCGAGTGTGGAGAAAGGAACTAGGCTTGGAAGGCCCCGTGAATTGCGAACCCCAGCCAAGATGAATTATAGGCGCGTAACTGTAGATGCTCTACAGAATGCTACCGGTTTGGGGAGGACAACAGTCCATTTCATTGTGACACAAGATTTGAAGATGAAAATGTGTACTCGTTGGGTGGCGCATGAACTAACCGTCAAACATAATCATGTGCGTGTGCAGTTGGTGCAAATCCAGAACAAGTTTTTTGCTCGTTTGGTGACACAGGATGAGTCCCTTTTCAGTTACGAGAGAGAGAGACAGACAGGCAGACAAATCGATGCACGAGAAATTCAGCAACGACGACCAGGGAAATGGACTAGCATGTGCTTCTGTTACACGATAACTCAAGACCACGCACATCCACACAGATAGCGATAATCCTTCAGGAATTGGATTGACAATGTTGCAACATCTACCATATTCCCCTGATTTAGCTCCTTCGGATTACACACTCTTTGGTAAAATGAAACAATCTCAGTAGGGACCGTCTTTTCCGTATTCAAACACTTACCATGTAGTTGTCAGTGGTGGTTCAGTTTCCGAAAATATGGTTCGATCAGGCAATCAAAAAACTCCTACAACAATGGCGACTGTGCATCCAGACAGATAGAGAGTAATGTTACGTGCAATGTGCCTGAACATTTCAACATTCTGCCGTGTGGTTTTACGCCCGCAGCGAGGTTAGTGTCAATCAGTGTGGAACGCCCCAGGTATTCTTTGGGCAGGAAAGAGCTCTGTTGCTGATATCAACAAGAAATACTAAGGTAATAGAATTCAGAGTTTTGCAGATTTTGAGAACAGATGCTGAACGATCTCTTTCCATCTTTTTCATTCTTTCGAAAGTTAGAAAAATCGCTATTATTTTAGCCAAAACACTTCTTTGTTTTTGTTTATAAACTCTTTAAAACATTGTTAAAAGAAATGAAAAAAGTGTTTTTGAGAAAGGGAAGAAGGTTCTAAAATCTGATAAATTACCTTATATGTGTGTACTATTTTATTCCAAATACTCTTCCAGTTGTATTGTTTGTATTTAGAAAACACTCTAAAGTATAAAAACATAGGAATGGTGTGCTATATTGATGAATTAGATTAAGACGCAAATATTATTCAACTAGTTATTTACTTTAATAAATTCAAATGGTTCTCACCTTGCTCTTTTGTTTTCACTGGCAATTGTCAGCATTGTCAACACATAGATAACAAAGAGGTTATAGTGGGGATAGGGTGGATGGAATTATTTAAATATGAAGTAAAATATTTATACTAGTGCTGCCATTATTGCTGCTACATAGTATACACATCTTAAATATTTGTTATTCGTCTTTTTCTGTGATTGGTGGCAACAGTATTTCAGTGATGTTATTCCAGTTTCTGTGTGCATTGCCCATGTTTGAATTTAATTTTGATTCCGTCTTTCGAGTGAAGGTCTTGTGTACCTGTTGGTCTTTGTTGTGCTTTGTATCTTTCAGGTATTTTGAAAGGCCTGATGTTATATTGTTTTGCTTGTGATCTTGAATTATTTTCAGTCTAGTTAACGTGTATATTCGTTTTCGTCATGCCTGTACAGTATTTTTCAAAATGATTGTTGATGTTACAAAGAAGCACTGTATTTGTTCAACGAACATACATAAATACAAATACACGCAAAATGTCAGAAAATTCACTAAGTTTGGTTGTGATCTATTACAAATGTTTAGTATCCTTTCTTCTAGTCCCTCAATCCTCTAGATATCTAGGTGGTAGTCCATCTCCTGCCATACATGGCTTAGCATGCTACAGGTAACAATGTAGATGGCATTGATTATGTGTGCCTTTGATTTGTCAATTGTAAGCGGTAATTGAGGATAGTAAACTGCATACTTATCTAGTCACAGAAGAGAAAATCGTAGAGGAAAAGGTCTGGGGAACGTGACAAACATGACGGAAATTTGTCATCGTCATCACTTCCGTACCCAATCGAATGATGTAGGTTTTCTGTTCAAGAATGATATCACCTTGCTGTGGAAATGTAGTGGAGCTCCATCTAATAGCATGATATACGTGTTACTGTCTTCATCTTGAGGAAATAATCACTCGGTCACCATATCAAGAAAAATGAATCCCGTAACCAGGGTTCCCATTCGTCCTGGAAAACCTGGAAATGTCCTTGAATTGTTTTGTCCTGAAAACATCCTGGAAATGTCCTTGAAAATTCATTTCTGTCCTTGAAACTTACAGAAATATTGGATGTCAGATTTTTCATAATTATAATGAAGATTTTAAGTGATTGCTATTTTTGTTTGCTATTCCTGTTTTTGTGCTGAATAATAATTAGTCATCAACCTGCATCTGCGGGTGGTTGGTGGGCTTTCTTTCTCCCAACAGGGTAGTTGGCTGGAAGAATGTAATGATCTGTTTGCTTTGTATGGAAAATTTATTGAGCAGTTTAAAGATACATTTGCTGGGTATAAGTTGAATTGTATTTACACAAAACTGTTGGATGGTTCGGAAGAATTTAAAGATATGTTGTTAATCATGAAGAAGCTTTTGGTTTTGTTTCATGGACAGGCTGCTGTCGAACAAGGCTAGAGCGTAGTTAAAGATCTGCTTGTTGAAAATATGAAGGAGAGATCATTGGTCGGTTTGAGATTGGTGTATGATAACATTTCCCGTAAAGACCTTACTTCAATCAACATGACGACAGAAATGCTGTATCATGCCTTCCATGCAAGGCAGCGCTATATGGTAGAGCTGGAGGAAGTAAGGACTGTTGAAAGAGAAAGTCAAGTGCAGAGCAAAAGGAAAGAGATAAGTGAAAATGTACAGCAACTGCAGAGAAAGAAAAGGAAATTGATGGGAAAAAGTGAAGCTTTGGAGACTGAAGCAAACCAGCTTGAATATGAAGCAGAGCAGAAGTTTTGCTTTACTTTATTGACAAAGTCAAATGCTTTCCGTAGAGCGGCTTCGCTAACGAAGAAAGAGATTATGTCTATAGATGAGGAAACTACACAACTCCATACTCAGTTGAAAAACTTGTGATATAATTCCTTCTTTTTATCCTAATTATATCTGTTACACTATCACGCAAGGAAGATGCCATGTACGAAAAATAAATTTTTGTTGTTTGTAAATTCGTTCGATTCACAATTAAAATGTTATGTAGAAAGAATGAAAATACATGTGCTGAAAGTGGGATGGATCGGGTAGCTATAAGGGAAGTTGGGAGGAGAAAAAAGGAAAAAAAAAACAGCATATCACGCTCCGTTTTATGTATTTAATTATTGTGTATTAATACTGTACTTGCATTAATATTCATTGCATTTCACTGTTGTGAGTTTTTGAATCTGCAGTAGCAATCCTGTTATACCTTCCTGTCTCGAAGTCCTGGAAAATTGGTGATTTGTCCTGGAAATGTCCTGGAATTTTTTAGGGGAAAGAGTGGGAACCCTGCGTAACTGTTTCCTCCTTGAAAAAGATGGGACAGTAAACCTTTTCTCTTGATACTGCGCAAAACACATTTTCCACTTACATGAATTGTCGTCTTGTTTGTGACAAGCAAGTTCTGAGTAAAATTGTCACCTTCAGCTATGAGCACTTGCATATCAATGCAGAACTCTTCCCCTGCACTTCGTCGGGTGTTAGCATCTGAGTGAGACTTACTCAGTATGGTTTCATGGTAGACTTCTATAAATAACGTTGTGGGTGGATTTTCAAGTTCTCTGGATCTAGCAGGAATCGAATACTTCGGACTTCATAAGTAGGTTGAATGAACTCGCTCCACATCTTCAGACACTGAAAGCCTATTACGGCTTTTGCCCTTTCAAATGCAACCCCTTTCTTAAACTATGCGTATCACCTAATGGAATTTTCAGCTGGTGCATCTTTCCCATAACGAAAATTTCGCACAATTGTAACAGACCTCATTTTGTGATATTGAAGGACACAAAAATTCTTTTTGCTAACAATATTAGCCATATTGCGAAGTTCCCTTTTAGCGACAGGATCTAGAAACAGAAGTATCGAAACAAATGGAATTAGTATGGAATTTAGTCTGTTTATCTTCCTCATGTAAAATTAACGTACTTTTTTTTCTTTCTTTGTAACAATGTAGATTTAAAATTTCGATTTCAAAATGAACATGCACTGTATTTGCTAAGAAGGGGAATGAAAAGTTTTACATAGCTAATCCATCACCTTTATATTTTATCCAAAAATTGAGAAACATTTCACATGTTAGCTTAAACTTAACTCCGGATGTATGCAAAAGAGCAAGTTGGGTATCTTTTGATTTTATTGATAAAACTGCTCTTCAAGGAACTTTCACTATGATTTATAAACTTATTTATTTACAGACAAAAAACCGGCAGAAGATACCTTTGCGGAAAAGCTGGCTACCCAAATTATAAAAAATGTACAAGTCACTGTCAAAGATATACATATTCGGTTTGAAGATCAAATTACTCACAAGGGTTTTCCATTCGCTCTTGGAATTACCTTGCACAATTTGTCGGTACAATCAACGGATGAAGAATGGAACATAGGGATAAATAAGGACACTGGTAAAATGATATACAAGGTATTTTTATATGTATTTGTTATTTAGCATGCTTAACCGATATTTTTTAATAATAACTTCCATGTTTCTTGAGGACAGATATTTGTAAATAATTATCTGCTATATTTGAAAGACACTGTTCATCTTCAGCGGGCAGCGGCCATTATCTATTTTATATGATTTTATTAATTATTCTCATATTGCTTCCTTGTTAATCCTTATATGTGTAGGTTCTTGTTCTGGTTGGAAAGCCAATAAACCTTTACGTACTCCTGTCTTTTTTTTTTTTTTTTTTTTTTTATTTTATTTCTGAAAATCCTCAGATGTGTGTACTGTCTGGCAAACTTACGGAAAATGAATAAATTTTAAATAATATATATCCCATAGTAGAACGTGTCGTGATCTGCGATGTAATCGCAGAAAATGTGCCGCGCCTGTGCAGAAAAATTGCCAAAGAAAAAAATAGCCAACAGAAAAGTGTAAAAACATGCATGCTATGTGTAGATGTCTTAAATATAAATATAGTTTGAACTGTTTTTTACGTCGCGTAAAGCTATTTGTAACAATCACAAGTGTTTCTTCTGCAGAAAATTTTTGGAGAATTCCTGCAGAAAATTTTGACTTACTAAAGCTCATCGCAGGAAGACAGAAATTTCTGCTATCGAGAATATATATCTATTCTCTCAAAATACTAAAGAATGAAGTTCTGCATTGCATTTTGTTCCCACCATTGTTACATTTCAAGAATTAACAAAGAAACAATATATGACTAAACAATAGGATTGTTTAAAATACGAAATCATCGCTGCCCGCTGCAGAGTTTTCCTTGAAGTATTGCAGATGATCATTTACAGATATCTGTGCTCGGGGAATACGAGGGCTGCTAGAAAAATTTCTGCAAACTAACACTTACAGTGGTGCTAGTGTTACACTATTGTAGAATTGGGAAGAATAGATCTTTCCATGTTTACATTATCTCTGATTGTTTGTTTAAACCGTTTAATTTCGACAGCAGTTTGAAGTAGTATTTTTGAGTGAGAAATAGAAATTTCTCGTGAACATGATATTTTTATGATTTCAAATGTAGTTTTATTTCAGCATAATGCATTGGGTGATTTCATTTGGCTTTTGAGGATGAAGCATCATCCAGTAGGACTGTATACAATTGATTTTCCAAAGCTAAGCGTGGTTACGTATTTCTCAGTGAGGAATTTTCTCAAGGTCGTCGTCCATCCAAGTCTTTTGTTGCCAGTAAGTTGTGCTGTCCGTAAAATGATTGAGAAAGATCGGCATGTGACATACCGTGAGATTCAGGCATCCTTGCGTATTGAGATGAAAGTAATACATACGATTCTGCATGGTCACCTGAACGTATGGAGATCTTCAAACCGTTGAATTCCACACAACTTGACCGAAGCTCAAAAACAGGCTCTGTCAATTGGTGTAAAGAAAAAGGAAAAAAATCAATCGAGGTGAGTCAAATTTGGTGCACTACATCATTATAGAGGACGAAATTTGGATGAATTCATACGAACCCGAAAGTAAACAGTAATCTATTGTTTGAATGTTTCAAAGTGATCCTAAACAAACATAAGTTGTTGGTTCGAGAAGTGCTGCCAAGCAAACGATTATTTGTTTCTTCAGTTACACCAGACATTTGTCACCATAGTTTTAGAAAATCGTTGTCAGAGATCATCAATGAATTGCTTCAAACAAACCCAAATCGTCGTATCATTCTTCACCACCACAACACCAGTTCCTGCTCAGCACACTAAACTGTTGATTTTTTTCCTGTAAAAATGTCGAATTAATGACTAATTGTCCGTACTTACCTGATTTAAACCTAATGACTTCGTTTGGTTCCCAAACATGAAAAATAGGATGGGTAGTGAGCGATTTGTATTCCCTGAAACAGCTGTTTGACGCATTCCGAACAGCGGTTTCTGCTGTAGCGGTACTTATTCAAACTACTGTGAAAAATAAACGAACAAGCTTAAACAAACAATCAAAAATAATTTAACATAGAAAGGTCTATTTTGTTGAATTTTATAATATTGGCATTCTAGCGCATTTGTTAGTAGTAGTTTGTGAAAACTTTTCCACCAGCCCTGGAAGTGAATGTTAAAAATACAAGTGTTCCTTGGGTTCTGTATATAATTATATTTTAATTCACTTATATATAACCACAGGAAAATGTTATTTACAACATAAGTATGAATATGTTGTTAAAGGTTATCGTTCTTTATCAGCGCCGAAGATATAAAGGAGATGGATTATATGAGACGTGGCCGTACAGTTGGTGGAATCTGTCCTTTGTAATACAGGAATTGAACCCCGAACCAAGTGTATCAAACCCGCACATGCTAATCACTAAACCAGCGGGAAAGGCTATTAAGAATCAAGAATGGTAGTTTATCGATGTTGCTGACATTACTCTATATAATCTAATATGATTTGGCTGTGGACATGTATCCATACTAACGTTATTCCTTGTTCTTCAACGTACACTTAAAAAAAAATCATGTGTAACATACTGTGTATCAGTTTAAAACTAGTGATGCTGTACATTGTTGAAGCGATCAATCTTCCCTCTCACTAATTTGAACTCCAAACTATAGGAATAAGTTCCTAATCTCCGACAAAATGCAGTGTGTTTTATAAAAATCTGAGTGTGTCTAATAAATATTCAGGAAAACAAGTCATAAAGATCACGGTCCTTTATTATTGGCCCGTTGCAACTGCAGACAATTGAGACGATTGGAAATTCTGAGATAGCATTAAGTCTTCGATTTTTTTTTTTTTTTTTAAACGAAAGTCATCATAGAATTTTATTTAAATCTTCGGGGGTGGGACAGGTTAAATGACTCCTGATGTTTAACTGACTTCAACTGCAATATTAGGTATAATGTAAAAACCTCAATAAACACGGAAATCATATTGTATAAAGGTAACCAAAAAAGTTCTGTCACTTTTTGTGGAAGTCTGTTCCATTGGCCCTCACACCGTGAGTTGAATTCGAATGGAGATAAAGCGAAGGTCAGTTGTTAGTGTGGGTTTGAGTAAGGACAGAGTGAACATGGGACCTCCACAGAGCGATATAAGGGCGTATATGCTTTACGAGTTCAAACTGGGGTCAAACGCCGCTGCAGCGGGGGCGGAAGATATGCCAGGTCGTTGGTGAGGTTGTCGTGACTACGTATGCGGACAGTGCAGCGGTGGTTTAACAAATTTAAGCACGGTGACGAAACACTCGAAGACGCACCACGTGTCGGAAGACCAACACTTATACAAAATGAGGATGTTCAGGCAGCAATTGAGCCGAACAGTGGCCTGACATATGAGGAACTGGGACTAGAATTCCGTGTGAGTGGAGAAACCATTCGGCAGCACCTCCATTAACTTGTTAAGCATTATAAGTTGGATCCCACATGATCTGACTCTTGGCCAGAAGGTAACGCGAGCAGACGCCTGTGTTTCTTTACCGTCTCGTGTGAAGAAGGAGCCATTTCTGGACAGAGTGTTGACATGTGATGAGAGGTGGGTCCTATACGAAGCCCCACGGCGCCATCATCATTGGTTAGCATTCCATGAACCGGTTCCAAAACAGTCGAAACCAACACTGCACCAGTGAAAGATCCTCCTCCTTTGTGTTTGGTGGGCTGTTCGCGGCATCGTGCATCGGGAACTGCCACTAGCTGGTCAGAGCATCAATGCAACTGTATACTGTCAGCAGTTGAGCCGAGTTCAAGAAAAACTCAAAACTCTGGAGCCAGCACTTGTGAATCGCAAAGGGGTCCTCCTGTTTCAAGGCAGTGCTAAGCCCCACGTGGCTGGGATGCCCGGGACACCATTCTATGCCTTGGATGGGAAACTATTGCATCTACCATACTTCCCGGACATTGCACCGTCCGATTATTACCATTTCCATTCCTTGGACAATTACCTTAGAGGACGCCAGTTCAGATCCGTAGTAGAGGTGCAAAAATGCACTTGATACCTTCTTTGCTTCACGGCCCACCAAGTTCTATGGCGATGGAATCCATGGCCTTCCAGAACGTTGGCAGAAGGTCATCGATGCTGATGGGGACTATTTTTGATCTTCCAGGTACGTCTTAGGTGACATATCGATGTTCGAAAGTAGTGGGTGAAAAAGCGACAAAACTTCCTTGATTACCTTTATATTAAAATCGAATATTTACGAAAGTGATTATGGAACATGATCTTTTAAAACCTGGGGAGAAAATTCTCTCTCTCGATTGATTTTAAATCCAAGTAATAATGGAAATGATTGTGAAGTCTCAGAAAGTATACACCATTTTTCATGAATATTTAATATTTCTACGAAAGAAAGAATCATATTTTTTAATCGGAGAACGGTGAGGGATGGCGAGGGAAGAGCAATCCATACCACATTAGGGCGCTGAATTCACAGCTCATTCTTGATTGATTTTAATCCTAAGCATTGGGGATTATGGAAAAGAATAAAAGAAAATGTACATTATATTGTATCAAAATTAAATGGAATTTAGAAAATATATCGTGGAACTTTAAAAGAAATCAAAAAGAAAAAAAGGGGGGGGGGGCTAGGAGAGTAAATCTACTACTTTATTCTTTACTAATTTGAACTCTCTGCAGAGGAGGTGATTGGGTTGCCTCAAAGAAAATGTACGTCATTTTGCGCCAAAATCTTTTTTTTTCTTTTCTTTTTTAACAAGAAGTATCGTGGAACATATTTTTGAATCTTATTCATTCTAACTTTGGAACTGCGTTGCCTTAGAAAAACTATCTGACCAAAGCAAATCACTTTTAATAAATAATAGTGTTACAGTTTCGACAAGGCATCATTTTCTTCATCAGATACTGTATATTTTTGAAATTGAGTAGGAATTAACACTTCATTCTTGGCAGATTTTTAACCTTAAGCTGTAGGGATACCTCTAGTACCTTAACCCATAACTTCCCAGCGTGTCCATATGGACACGCAAATAGGGATAACTTTTTACGCCTGGGAGATTTTGTGCGTAGAATTTTGTGACACAGCTCACAGTGAACACATTACAACAATAACAACAAAAATTTCGTTATTTTCACATTTACTACGATCATATGGAACAAACGTAACTGAAAATATTATAAAATCAGGAAAAAAATAATTCGGGCAGTTATGGGTTAAGGAAAATATACATTAAGTTGTATCATAATCGAAAATGTTTTACATAGTTTATAATGGAAAATTGTCGTACATGTATAAATTTGCTACATTGGGAGGCTGATTTTACTCCCTTTTATTCCCCTTGTGATGGATTTCCGTCCCAAACAATAGGGTTATTCTGCAAGTGAAAGGAAGGGACATATCGTGTTTCATCAAAACGGATAATTTTTAAGAGTTGTTGTGAAACAGACCTACAGACACACAAATGCCAATCGAGTCGAATGGTAGAAGTTTCGCTGACGCTCGCTTCAATTATAGTTGTTTGGCAAACTTTTATAAATATGACGATCATCATAACAGATTTTCAACTTTTTCTTTCTTTATTATTTTTAACCAGACAAGGTGAGTGGATAGGAGTGTTTTTTTTTTTTTTTTTTTTTTTTTGAAATCTCATAAAAGTGGTAGTAATGTAACTGTTTATAAAATTTTACTTGTAGATGAGTTTATTTGATTTAGAAGGTTCAATTATTTAATTTATAAAGTTTAATCTAATCCATTCTTCTATCAGGTATTTAACCGCAATTCTATAATTATGCACAATATACCGATGAGAACTGCTTCTAGCAGGAATCAAATCTATATTTCAAAAGAAAATATCCCAATCATACTGCAGATTGTGGCTTGCTCAAATACCCAATGAAAATAGGTTTCACCTTTCTAAAACATAATTTAAGTTGGTGAATCGGTATATTACATGAGTATAACAATAAAATATATGAAAAGTGTAATGCTATAATTACATTATTTATATATTATTAGAAAGTGCTGGAGTACGTTGTATTAAGGGTAACTTAGAAACAACAGAATTAGTTTACCTTACGAGGGCCATTATTTATATTTTGAACCTAACAATGAAAAAACAGTGATTTGCCATTGAAAATTGATTTATTGTTTTTCGAAATATTCTCCTTTATGATCAATACACTTTTGCATTTGTTCGAACCATTTGTCAAAGCATTCTTTCCAATCTTCTTGAGACACCTCCATAATATGATATTTGAACGCATCAACAGCTTCTTCCGCCGACGAAAGTCGTTGTCCACGCAATTTATTCTTGACATTCGGGAACAAGAAGTTGTTATTGGGTGCCAATTCAGTACTGTACGGCGGATGACCCATCAATTCAATTTTTTGAGTGTTCAAATAGTCGGTTGTTAGACGAGATGTGTGAGAGCTTGCATTATTTTGATGAAGAATGATCCGACGGCGCTTGATTGTTTTCCGTATTTGACCGAAGACCTCTGGCAAACAAATTATTGTGTACCATTCAGAGTTGACCGTTCTACGTTCCTCTAAAGGCACAGTTGCCACATGACCAGTTTTCCCGAAAAAACAGCAGGCGATCATTTGTTTCGATATGCTTCGAGCGCGAACAACTTTTGTTGGATTTGGTTAATCTTGAAACACCCATACAGTCGACTACTGTTTACATTCCGGCTCATATGCATATATCGATAATTCGTCATCTGTTACAATCTTATATACGTCTTTTAAAGCACCGCCATTGCATTTATTGAGCATTTGTGTGCACCAATCGACGCGAGCTTCTTTTTGAGTTTTTGTCAAATTATGTGGGATCCAACGAGAACAAACCTTTCTCACAGCTAAATGATCATGTAATATTTTATATATGCTGGTGGAATATTTTATATATTTTATAGATGCTGCCTAGGGTTGCCTCAATCTCACAGTATGTCACATGACGATCTTGCAGTATTAGGTTTTGCACAGCATCAATGGTTTCTTGAATAAGAATTGATTTGATTTTGGACGACCCTCGCGAATTACGTCAGTGAGGGGATGGCGGCCACAAGTAAAATCGTTATACCAGCGTTTCACAGTGGCAAAGGATGGGGCTTCATCGCCAAGTGTGGAAGTAAGTTGATCGATGCACTCTTGTCTTGATAATTCACATTGAAAATCGTAATAAATCATTTTAACGATATTTTAATAAATCATAAATCATAATAACGAAAATTTTCACGAGTTAATTCCATTTTTCTGTTGTCACGCAATCTTCAAGTCAACCTAAACAACACAAATAAACCTATTGACAAAACATTTGAAGTACGTTATGGTCAACAATATCAAACGTTTCTATACAAACGTAAAATAGCACCTAACTACAATCAGTGTTGCCAAGGCTCAAAATATAAATAGTGGCCCTCGTATTTGGCAGATTTTATAATCAATAATTATACTAATATGGTTCTGTTTTTTTTTCTTTCTTTTTTTCCCTGCAGCTACTTAATCTGGAGGGCTTGTCGTTATATTTGAACTGTAGGACAAGTCTGATGAGTTCTATGGATGTGAAGCAGCGTTTACATCATATGCAAGCAGGAATTATTACTAAAGACTATACTCCTAAAAACTATGCATATAGTAAGTGTAATATTGTGTGTAAAATTTGAAAAGATAGGATGTAGTTAAAGAAAAGTTACTAATTGTATTCTGGCAGTTTTCCAAATTCACAATAAGTTGCGCTTTCTAAAAAAATTAAAAAAATAATAAATAAATAAATAAAAACTCGTGGCCTGAAATTCAAGATTGTGTACAGTAAATAAGTTTTTTTTTCTTTCTTTCTTGACAAACGACTTATTGAGGGAAGTTCTAATGTATTTTATGAATAGTAGCGATATTTCGAATGGCTATCTGCGTTCTTTCACTTGCTGAGTAAAGAATAAGGCTACTGATACATTCTTATTCTCGACATCTTCAAAATAGTTCGGGTTGTTCGTAATATTTAATAACAGAAATGGCTTAAGTGAAAATTAGGAAAACATGTAGGTCATTGTTAAGCTAAACTAAGACGTGTTAGGATTTTCAATAGGCTTTCCATATGAAGCTTTATAATACGTATTGTTGTCTCCACATAACAAATAATAAAAACATGCAATATCTGGTAAAAATATTATAATAAAAGTTATTTACCTGATTGTGCGTATTTACTTTTGTACCTTACTGTGCGAGAGTGGAAATATAGGAAGACAGGAAGAAATATAACTACGCAAAATAAGATAAATAACTTACATTACATTTTTATATTTTATACTACACGGTGTCCAATATACAATACAACTCGGAGTTTGGAATAGTAGAACTTTTGAACCTTAAGCGATACATAAATAATGGTTATACCAAAATAAAGCTTTGTTCATGCATATATTTTTAAACTAGGAAGCAGCGATTGAAATACACTAGGTACCACACAGTGTTCCCAGATGTAGCCGAAGATGTAAATCATTTTTTTTCCAAAACATGTAAATTGACTCATAACTCATACGTATGGATGTTTTGTCGTTAATTTTCAGTTTGTTTGTTGGAGTAGCTTAGAAACTATGAAGCAGAAAAAAGAATTTTTCATTTCCACCAATAACTAATCGGGTGAGACCTCCGTAAGGAGGAACTAGGGAATTCGTAGTTTTCATAAATTAACACTCTGAATTGGCAACATTGCTGATGTTTCAGTGCATCAAAAAGTGTGTTAAGGATCTGTCTACGTTATTCAAATCCTGAGACAATGGAAAAGAAACTTTGAAATTACCATGATAAAACGTTTACTTACATGCACCCGGCAACACTGCTATTCATTTCTATGAGACTACTTAAAGCAAAAGGTACACAAGAACAATTCTCGAACTATACAAGACCTGGAAACGAACATACACAGTGCCATTGAGAATATTAACACTTCTACTCTTCGTAAAGTTCCTGCCAACATGGTGAAACGTGTAAACCAGTGTTTTAATCAAACACTTCCAGCATCTGCTGTAGAGCTGATAACTCATTGCGTAGTAGTAGCAGTGTTGCCGGGTGCATGTAAGTAAAAGTTTTATCATGGTAATTTTAAAGTTTCTTTTTCGTTGTTTTCAGGAATTGCATAACGTAGACAAATCCTTAACACACCTTTTGATGCACTGAAACATCAGCAATGTTGCCAATTCAGAGTGTTAATTAATGAAAACTACGATTTTCCTAGTCCCTCCATACAGAGGTCTCACCCGATTAGTTATCGGTGGAAATGAAAAATTCTTTTTTCTGCTCCATAGTTTCCAAGCTATTCCAACTAAACAAACTGAAAATTAACGACAAAACATCCATACGTATGAGTTATGAGTCAATTTACATGTTTTGCAAAAAAAAATTGATTTACACCTTCGGTTACATCTGGCAATACTGTTTGGTTCCTAGTGCACTTCAATCGTTGCTTCCTATTTTAAAAATATGTGCATGAACAAAGCTTTATTTTGGTATAACCATTATTTGTGTATGGCTTTAGGTTCAAAAGTTTTACTATCCCAAACTCCGGGTTGCATTATATATTGGACACCCTGTAGTACGTAACAAGAATTTTAGGATTGATCCAAAAAATGCATAAAAAGTTTGCGATCTTGGCCAATAATTAGTTTCTGGATCAGGGGCCACAAAATTTTTGAACGGCCCTTAAATCGAGTTTTCGTATTTTTTTACGGAATAAGCACATCATACTGAGTTAAGTGATAGTTTGGGTTTCGTTACACTGTATGTAGTTCTCCAGATATAAGGCGTACAAGAAAATTTTGATTGAAATATATTAGATTTTTTGATTCGAAAATACATTGAAAGTTGTAACGTATTATGTAACATCTGAATTGGAAAACAAAATCAATAACATTAGAGATATTGTACGTACCACAGTCCAAAAGTAGGATTAGTTATACATACGCAGACTTGAATTGACAGTACTATAAACATTGCCAAATACATCCAAATCTTTATTTCCTCTTTTCAGCAACGGCAAAAACAAAAGAAGAAAATCTCGATGTTGAACAAATTTATGCTAAAACAAACTTTGGATATAATAACATATTTTCTGTTCTTCATGTACGACAGTAGTTTGTAATGAAGTTTTGGGGCCGCGGTGGCTCAGTGGTAGAGTGTTCACCTCTGGTACATGGGATTCTTGATTCGATTCCAGCTCAGGCCAAGAGAGCTTTGTGGTAGACAAACATCATGTGTGGGGGTTTTCCCGGGATTCTCCCGTTTCCTCCTACTTACTTCATTCCACCATTTCATTCATTTCTCATCATCACATTCTCCTTTAGCCTAGCCGGCATAAGCGTGGAACGTAAAACTTAAAGATTTCATTTCATTTTGTAATGTAGTTTTTTTTTTTCCTTTTGTTCTTTCTTTAACGTATAAATGTTCGTATGGCTGTTTGATATCGAATTTGTAGTTGTAATGCATCACTATATATATATATATATATATATATATATATATATATATATATATATATAATATACGCATCTTTCAGCTCGGGGAGAGAAAAATTTTACATCCTTGATGGTATTACCGATAAAAGACGAGAATCTACAAACGAGAAGTAATGTAAAACTCTACAAACGTTTAGTTTCAGAATGGGTATAAAATATAACAAATTAACAAATTAAAGCAGTATTATGGAAGTAACGTCCAGCTAAGTTTATGTATTATTGAGCTGACTTATGCGAGGCATTATCTCATTCGAATTAACATATTACGAGTTGCACTGCGCAGGACCGGAAGATCCGAGTTCTGGAACTCTGGAGCCATATCATCCTTGGAATACTGGAAACGTTAAATATTACTAATACGGGAAATCTGAAACTCCAATTTACAGACAAGGATGAAAAACACAATGTAAGTCGAGAAACTTTGGATCTAAGCGATTTCCATAGACTAATCTAGTTTATTTTTCTTTCCTTTTGTATTTTGTAAAATAAATAAAAATAAATCTTTTCATTAATAATTAAATACGTGTTACAGTTTCACCAACTAACTCTTTGGCTTCATCAGACACTATGAGATACAGGATAACTGTACAATCTTATATACATACAACAGCTGAGACATCTTTCTTCTGATTGGCTCCTAGCAGCAACAAATCCCCTTCAAGTATACTTATTTGAAAATTCCTATATAGGTGTTTTCTCTTGTTACTAATAACACAAAATGACGATCTTAACTAAACTAATTTATATTAGGATGGAGTGAAAAATCGAATTTTGGAAATTTGAAATTGACTCGTGTGCAGAAGTTGTCATTCGGTCCCTACAAAATCCACAAAAATTTCATCAAAATCAGATAATATCTTCTGCCTCCCCTACGACCTTGAAAATTGGCAAAAATGGATTTTTTTAAAAATTATTATAATTTTTAGGAAATTGAATTTAACAAATTTGAAATTGGCTAGTGTGCAAAAGTTGTCATTCGGTCCCTACAAAATCCACAAAATATTTCATGCAAATCAGATAATATCTTCTGCCTCCCCAACGACCTTGAAAATTGGCAAAAAAATCGATTATTTTACATTTTTATTTATTTATTTATTTATTTATTTTTAGAAAATCGAATTTAACAAATTTGACCGGTTAATGTGCAAAAGTTGTCATTCGGCTTTTACATAATCTGCAAATTTTAATGGTTTAAAAATATTAAAAGTACTTATAGTCCTCAACAACAGTGTTTTTATTTCAAAGGTAAAGTTTTCAGTAGAGTTTTTACAGTATATTGTTTTTAACTAATTTAGAGTTATCACAATGCAACGAACACATAGGAGTAGAAAGTTTAGTATTTGAAATCACGTTTAGTGTGAAAGTTGGGCATCATCCTGGATTCAATCCTTGCTCTTATGAATCCATTCCTTGCTCTTATGAATCCATTCCTTGCACACTTACCACACACAGAGGCAGATGCCTCCATCACCAATTTAACTCAACGCCCTACTGATTGAGTGTGGCAAGGTAAAGACACAACTAGACGGCCAACATGCTGGTTGCAAAAATCTTGAAGTACATCCAAAGCAGCGCCTTTGGTTAGCGGGGGCTCTGTAACTACGCACTCAGGCCAGTAGATGATTTCCGTGTAATCGTTGATAGTGAAGTTCAATTTAGGAATAGTGAACTCTCTTGGCTCCTGGTTTGCTTGTGTTATTGCCTCACTGTTCTCACGAGCCTTCCGAATTCGTCGTACTGCAAGCTCTTTGATATGTTGTCTTTCATCAGCAAGCATTGCTATTAACATATTTTCTGGATGGTCAAAGGAGCCATTTCTCTGAATTATCCGATAACCATCTTTCAGGTCATCTGACAGATGTCGGGAGAGGTGCCCCATTATCCATATGTGTTTTGCACCCTCAGTGCACGATGGCTTGCTCTTGATAAGAAACCACATTGGTGCGTACACCTTGACAACGTATTCGGCAAGAATGCGAAAATCATTTTAAGGTTCTTTTGTAGCAATGTACAAGCGAAGAATTCTACTCGTTGTTGTTAGCCATCGTGAATGACTGAGTTTTCCTGGGTTACGATATTTAACTCCTTCAGTGCATTTCCCGATCTGGACAGCTTTGCATATCTCGTATGGATACTTTTGGTCTGAACTGAGGTCTTTTTTTAATGTTGTCAGTTAGTTCCTTGACATTCCCTTCAATTTTCTCAAATTGAACTGGATCTAGCTATGACAATTCTCATGCTGTTTTCCAATAGGTCCTGCAAATCCACTTAGTCCAAGTTTCGTGCCATCAGTGTATCGGATTAGATGACGTAACGGAAGTTCGTTTGTATGAAACAGGCAAACGATCCACTACAGTGGTCTTCCAAGCTCTTTTTCCAGAAGAGCGATCACTCCACCCTTAGCTCCAGTGTTTGTTGTAGTGCCGTCTCAACCAATAGCCAAAATATCTTCCACATTGGTAGACATCCCGGTAATGCTTTTACAAATGCTCTTCTTGATTTCCAAAGCTGTGCCACATTCAGGAGTTGAGTGAGCAAGATACGTTGATCCAGGTTCCTGAAGCAATGTGATACGCTCTTCCATTACACTCTGCCTGGTAAGTGTCTGTCCTTTTGTTACTTGAACAAGTGTTTTGTCCTTACGACCATCAAAGAAAATGGCAAGAGGCTTCTGGAGTCTAGATTTCTGCTGTGTACTTGATCTAATCTTTTGTCTTCCTCTCCACACTTTAGATTTGTCTACAACTAGTGATGCATCTTCTTGTGGAACGACAGCCAAGTCATGCAAAATAGACGTGGCAATCGTAGCAGCTGCTCTATCTGATACACCATATCGGTCATAGGCTGAAGCAAATGAAGAAAATTCCACTCTCATTTGCGATCTTTCACGTGTACTTGGTGTGGATGATTCATGCAGTGGGTCAGTTTTCTTATCGCTGTCACTTGAATTTGCAAATTCATCCTGAATGGACTTGGTCTCTAAAACTTTCATTTCGGAGGTGCTTGCCCAGAGCCTTCATCTGTAATTTTCTCGATATTCGTATATTAACACCATGCATAAACATCTTTCGATTGGTTCTTTGATCGAGGAGAAAAGCTCTTTCTTCGGCTGGGACTTTACGATCCTTCTCACAGCAGCAAAGAAAGAGATTGACTGACAAATCGCATTTACATACAGCGATATCAAACAGACTTTTACTGTTGACCTGGAATTCTCTAATTCGGTCCTGGTACGATGTCATATTTTTTCTTGACTTGTACGGCTTCAGTAAGTTTTTGTACCTTTAATGGAAGTCGAACATCATGGATGCAATTCTTCTTCTTGAATGAACAGAAATCGAGCTCTTTTCCAAATTTCCTCCAATTTCACAGCAGTAGCTTCTGAGATTTCACTAAAAGTTGGTTCCTTTTTTCCTACTTTCTTGATGAAACACAAGAATTCACAGTGTTTCGTGACATCTTCGTAAGTTGATAGTATGTTTTCATTCAACTCAGAAAGCGAACCAAGCACAGGGCAAACAGTAGTAGCTCTAATTGTAATTGCAGACGATGGGCCTGCCATGTATGAACAGAAAAATAACACTACCACAAAGACACAAGCAGATTTCCTTATTAATAGAAGTAGTCGTAATACAAACAAATCTTTAAGCGTCCCCACGAAAATTCTGGCTACTAAGTAAAAGCACTCACCACACTTTCATGTTATTGACCGTCATGTACCCATTTAAGTTTTGAAGGAAAAATAGTTATAGTGGGTCTTTTCTTTATCAATTTTCTTCTTTTCTGACTGCCTCCTTATGAGACTATTGTTTGCTTTTGTCCTTAGCTTATTATATTTCAGTTACTGACTAATTATCTTGTAATATTTTTCTTCCTTAAATCTAGAACAGAATACAAAATTATTATTCCCAACACTGTCATCTATATTTCTTCTCATAATCCTCTTAAAACAAAAGAAAGCTGTAAGCACAGAATAAGTTATACCTGAAAACATGTTTTCTAAAGAAATATTTCTCCTTCGGCAATATTGTATGGTATCTTAAAACGAAATTTAACATTGAAAAAGAGAGAGAAATTTGCCAATTTTCAAGGTCATTGGGGAGGCAGAAGATATTATTTGATCTGCATGAATTTTTTGAAGATTTTGTAGGGACCGAATGACAACTTTTGCACACTAGCCGATTTCAAATTTGTTA
This sequence comes from Thermobia domestica, assembly GCF_964235325.1. Lineage (NCBI taxonomy): Eukaryota > Metazoa > Arthropoda > Insecta > Zygentoma > Lepismatidae > Thermobia > Thermobia domestica. The sequence continues at coordinate 330,279,925 of NC_137455.1, forward strand.
AATTCGATTTTCTAAAAATTATAATAAAAAATGTTTAAAAATATCGTTTTTTTTTTCCATTTTCAAGGTCTTTGGGGAGGCAGAAGATATTATCTGATTTTGATGAAATTTTTGTGGATTTTGTGGGACCGAATGACAACTTTTGCACACTAGCCAATTTCAAATTTCTAAAATTCGATTTTTCACTCCACACCAATTCACATTTTATATTTAAGCTTTTGTAACAATTTATTTATTCCACTTCTGGTCTATATTAAGTCCTGTGTTCCAATTCATCGCTTTATTACCCTCCATTTCAGTACATCATGCTTCCTTCCATTTCCTGACTATGCTTCTATCTCCTTGACCTAGATTTTTTTCTTTTTACTTTTTTCGAATTAACTGCATGTCCCGTGTCCCTTACGTGTTTGTAGATCTAATTTTTGACCCTCTCTAACATAACGCCATCTTTATGTTGTTTTATATTGTACTTCCGTACATGTGAAATTTCCAATTGTAGTTTATTTGTAGTTTGTAGTTTATTGGATTCATAAATTTCACATTTCAAATGGTTAATAGCGTACAAATAGCTAAATCAAATGTGACAGTGCAGCCTCTCCTTCCTTCTAGTCGCTAATGTACTCTTTAATTCGTGTATTAATGTTGCTCCTGGTCATATTAATATTAGCGTTATCATAATCGCATTCTAAACGGAACATAATAAATTTAATTAAATTAAGTAAAAAATCAGATGGTAAACGAATTAATTTCCTTTGTAGCCTAACCTATCGCAAGACGAAGAAAAGTCGTACAAGAAGGTATTAAATTGAGATTTGAAATCAAAATAAAAATTAAAAATCCGTTACTGGTTACAAGAACCACTTCGTTGATAAGTATTCGCTTTCTGGAGTATATAAACTTAAGCATGATTTCATAATACTTATATTGGTATGACCAAGTGGAACGTTAGTAGAACACTTTAGGGATTTGAGGAAAGGGAAAGACAGTTTGATATTTGTACGCTATAAACAATCATCAAGTTTTAAATAAACGTGTCTTATACTGAAAGAAGCGTAAATGAATCTATTTCATTAGAACTACAAGTCAATATTAGATAGCCAATACTGCCCGCCCCTATATATATATATATATATATGTTGGAAAATACCGTTTACAACGCATGAGTGATGAACCTATGCATGAAAACAAGCCAGAAAGTCTATGTAGAAAAATGCTGCAGAGTATTTTTTTTTTTTTTTTTTTTTTTTTTTTTTTTTTCGAGTTGTGAGCCGCGGAAATATTGGAAAAGTGAACTTTGGGTCGCCATAACGTAAATATTAACGACGCCAGAAAAAATTATGTGGTGAATTTTACGGTAAGTAATTAGTACCTTTAGTTTTCAGAAAGATGAGTGGGAACGTGTGCAAGGGATTCCCCATTTCGACCCACTTTTACTTTCAGGATATTCGGGAATCCCATACTTTATTTTATTTTTTTTTTTTTTTGATTAAAAAGAAAAAAATACTTTACTACAAAATATTCACATACACCAAGCATAGAAATATGTTTCCTTTCTCTATATGCAATAAAGTTTGTTTTAGGACTTGAATATTTTTTTCTTTGTTTTTGTCACTGCTAAAACTAGTAAACATTTGAATGTATCTGTCAATGTTTATGATATGTATTCTCAGTTTATAGTCTATGTATGTATAAAAAAATTATAGTTTTGTATTGTTGTCTGTATCTTTAATGCAAGTGATTATATGTTTTTTGGCGCTGAATCTCATCACCAGGCCCAACCATTGGTTTTCCGTACCAGGACAACAAAAGACGACCATGGCTGACCATTCATCACAATTCTTGGCCAAAATTTTTCAACATGTTTATTTTGTAGCGATTCACGTCGGAGTTAAGTGTCGCTACCCTTTATTTAAAAATGTATTCCTTAGTAGTAGAGTAAAAACGAATGTAGTAGAGAGGAACGATGTGGGTTGAGATGTAAGAAATATTCTTCTAACAAGTGGTGCTTGTATTACGATTCTCTTCAACAGCATGTAGCTAAAAGTTGTTACTGGTGGTTGCTGGTAGTTCGTTTCGTGACTTGAGCAATTTTCTGAAATTTTTTCTTTGTTTGCTGCTCTTACATAAATCTTTTTCTCCCAGCGATGAGATAAGATAAATCACATTCTATTCTTCTCGATGTTTTCTTCTAAACTGATAAGCCTACGGGTGTTTTCCTCTGCATATGGATATTTGTTAACATGGACATATGTCTAGATTACGATTAGTTTCTAAATATGATGATTGATTTCTATTAACTGCGAACTTCTTATTCGCCAGTAATTTTTTTTTCGTCTAATGAGTTCGGTGATGTAATCACTTTCTTACCATTCGATGTATGGTGCATGAACAGTAGGTCACCAGGCGGACGGTAGGTCACCCGTAACGAGAATGCTCTCATTTTCTGTACCAATATAGCTAAAATAATGCATCTAAAAAGTATGGTGTGTATATATTGGAGATGTAAGGTGCATATCTTTGCTTATTAGAAGCAACGGCCATATGTCTGATCGTCCTCCAGTTACATATGTATTTCAGATGTTATTCATAAAGACTCTCAATATTTGGACAGAAAGTTATTATGTAAATTTTGTGTTTTATGTACACGTTTTTAATACTTAAATACATTTTGTGATTTATAGTGTTGGGTCCAATAAATTCTTCGGCACAACTGAAATTAAATCCTAAACCAGAACTAGATGGGTCAAATTACACCATTCCAAAACTTCAGTTAAACGTTGAAATGGAGACGTTAGCTATTGGTAAGTAGTATTTTATCTTCAATAGATCGTTGAATCTCTCTCTCTCTTTCTCTCTCTCTCTCTCTCTCTATATATATATATATATATATAAGCATTAAGCATTCAATATTTCATCTAGATGAATCAAAGTATAGAAAGCTTTCCTTTGCACGGCGATTTAAGGGTTCCAAGCTAACCGAGGTGATTCTTTAAAATACCATAATAATAATAATAATAATAATAATAATAATAATAATAATAATAAAATGAAGGAGCGAACAGCTCGCGTTTTAAATGACGTGTTGTTGTGTACAAGCAGAAACCGAAATGAGGTAGCAATTGTATAAATTAATAATAATAATAATAATAATAATAATAATAATAATAATAATAATAATAATAAAATAGAGAAGGTTCAAACATCTGATCCCAGGATTACTAGCATAAAGCTCTATCAAACTGCTCTTTCGCTGTGGTTTTCGGAAAATCTAGTCATTCGTGCTCTAGTTTCTCTCTTGGAGGGCACGGTGTCTCAGTGGTAGAGCGCTCACCTCGGGTGTGTAGGATCGTGGTTCGATCTCCGGCCAATTAAGTTTGTGGTGGACAACATCGTGTCTGGGTTTTCTCGAGGTACCCCCCGTTTCCTCCCAGATTTTCATTCCACCAATTCTTCCAGCATCATTCATTTGCCTTAAATATCCGTCTCCCTTAGTCAAAGGGCATAATCGTGGGATGTTAAACTGAAAGATCTCAAAGATCTCTAGATTTTCGCCCTCATAAACCTTAATAGCCCCGCGCGTAGTAGTGAAACAGCTCCGTAACCACGCGTATTGCTGTGAACAATCATCTTGGAATCTTCAGGGCTATTTTGTGATGTAATTTTCAGAAGTACTGTACTGTGAGTTTTTTATTTTTTTAATTTTGTTTTATTGTTGTACTTTTCAACTTACACTAGAACGATTGAATGTGCTGTACACCAATTAGTATAGTCCTATTTAGTTATTATACTGTACTCACGCCTTTACTACTGTATGTATTGTCCTTCATTTTGTAGCAAGTTAGGTTTACATTAGCTCGGATAATAGTGGCTGTACTGTACTAATTAGGGAGCAAATAAAATGTATCAAAATATGTTACATTTCTTTGTAACAACATTTAAAATTCGTGTATTTTTAAATTGATTCAAATTCAAATAAGTTAATGAAAGAGGCGAGATGCAGTGACTTTTTCAAAAAACAAGAAACAAAAGAATAATAAGAAAGAGTGGCTCTAAACTTCATAACTCACTTAAAAGCGTTAAAAACTGTTAGGATTTTGTTGTAATAAAAAGTATTAAAAATCACATAATTCGTACGGTAATGTTTGTTTACAAGATAGATTCTGTATAATAGACATTTATATATATGTAGGATATTTTTGTTTGCTTGTGAGATTTTTTTTTAAACAAATAAAAAAAGCTGTAGGTAACTCCTTTACTTTGTTTCTAAATTTAGTGCATCCTTTGTTTCAAGGAGCGTACAATACAATTTTCCAACGATGCTACAGATGATTATCGATTTGTCTAAATTTCGCAGTGGGTAGATGTCCCATTACACCTGTCAGCTCTTGTGGTGTATCATTGGTTTCATAGCTTAATTGTTTCAGTTGTGGATACTGTCAGAGGAAACAATAAAACATTATTCTAATTGATAATAGTGATTTTAAGATTTCTTTTTCCCTCAGAATTGTCCAGCATTCTCTTTCAAGACTGTATCGGATTGGATATATGCTAATCAAATAAACATCTCATATTAACCCTAGGATTACCAAGCCCGTAACTGTTACGCCTAGTAATGAGGAAGGGGAGGGTAAAATTTGCCTGCACTTTTTTGAGGTGAATTTTACACTGTGTCTAATGATGCAAGTGGGCACTTTTATATTCATCGTAAATGGTTGCATATATGACGGGGAAAATGGTTGCATGGGGAATCAAATCCACTCGCAGCAGGTGAATTCTTTTATATTTTTTTGTTCTGTAAGTCATATATTGCTCTCAGTATTGAGTACTGTTCTCCTATCTGGTTTATGGCCTGCCCTACTCATTAAAAAAAAAAAATCCGTAATTAATTTCTTTTTAGCCATTGTATCCTACCGAGCACCTCACCTCCGAACACTTCCAAAAAATTACATTTTAAAATCCCTCAAAGTGAAACCTCTCCTAGTGAGAAACAAAATTTCTGACCTAATATTTTTGCATAAAATTGTAAATGGACATATATCTTGTGAACAGTTATTAAGTCAGATCAATTTTCGCGTACCCGCTAGAACAACACGGTCTAGTGATCCCTTGTACACTCGAGCGGCGAGGATAAATATTGTCCAAAGGTCCCTTTTAAACCGAGTTGTCAGTACTTATAATCAGTTACCAGAAACTGTAGACGTTTTTTCAAATGAGTATACTTTCAGATCCTCTATAAATAAGCTATTTTTGTAATGTCGCTGTTGTGCTGTACCATCTTAGCTCAAATTGTTATTCAATTGTTACGTTATCAAAATGTTCAAATGTTGCAGTGTAAAATGGCCTAGTGCTGTATCCGAAATCTATTTTATATCTATATCTATCTATCTATCTATCTATCTATCTATCTATCTATCTATCTATCTATATATATATATATATATATATATATATATATATATATATATATATATATATATATATATATATATATACACAGGGGCGGATCCAGGATATGATCAAGGGAGTTGCTAAACCATATTTTGCCGTTTTATCCAGTGTATACCTCAGCGTCAAGGGGGGGCTATAGCCCCCCCTTGGATCTGCCACTATATATATATATATATATATATATATATATATATATATATATATATATATATATATAGTGTTCGAAGTGGAAAAAAGTAAAGGTGATATGTTTTATTATGATTTTGACTCACCATACCGGCTATTTAAATATTGTCTTGATCACTGAAAAAACAGTGACGGTATGTCCTCATTACTGAAAAACCACGGCATGACATACCACCGCATACCGTCTCACTTCGACCACTGTATATATATAGAGAGAGATCGAGAGAGAGAGATTATATTATAATATAAAACAAACAAAACTGAACGTTACAGTGTTACATTCAAAAGAAGAGTGTAAAATTCAAGAGCTCTTAGGAAATAATTTATCTTGCGAAAAATTGAAAATTTGAATGAGCGGTGAAAGTTCCCCCAACCATCACAGTATTTCCAGGGTTATTAATTAATGAATCAGTTTGTAACAATGGGAACTGGGGTCAAGCATATGAAAATTATTCTTTGCTGTATATCAGAAAATAGTAAGAGTGACATGTATTCCGGTACCCTTAGAGCTAAAACAAGGGAATCTCTAGTATGAATGATATCCAAAAATGCTGATAACTTAAATATATCACTATTGAATCGCAGTTTACCTACATTCAGAAGGATATTTAAACTTAGTTATGAGTTAAACGAGACCCAATGATGAGAAAAAAGCTTTGAGAGTTAAGTTTTGTGCTAACCCAGTAGATTTTATGACACCTAAATTTGATACATTAACGAGTATTTTTAATCAACTTTTAATATTTTCATTCTGTGTTTCTCGAAGGTATCGAGAAATACCAATTCCAGGATCTCATTCGTCTTTTGGAGTCAATAGGGAGAATGTCAATTGCAGCAAACTATAGAAAGTATCGACCACAAGTTACACAATATAAGGGACATTATAAAGAATGGTAAGTGATGTGTCTTCTTTTAGTAGTTTAGTAGAGTAATATATATAAATTTCAAAGCCCATTCTGGTTATAAGACCATAATCTGTCTGAAGGCTTAAGGTAATCTTCATCTGTGAAGAGATGTTTCAGAGAGAAGATTTAAAGAAAGAAACTACCTGGAAATCGGTAACAAAAATGATTCTTATGTTTCTAGGCCTGGTGATGGTTTTCCTGGATTTGTTTCTGTCTCATCCCAGACCAATGCAGAACTAACCATAGTACATTCAGGAACAGTTTCGTCGTCGTTCCGTCGTTTTCAATCAGCATTTCTTTTTTAATTATACATATTATACACACAACGATTACTAGGAAAGTTTTGCAATACGACGCATCCATGGGTCGCAGGAGTGTGCTTCTTGGTGCATGCTGAGACATATTCATACTTGTAGAGTAACCGCTGCGCCAAGTCGGTGGGCTGAGTTACACTACCATTAGCAGTGTAGTGTAAAATGCTTGCTATGGCATCTTGGTCACGAAATGAGATACAAGCAGTTTTACGACATGACGTCGCACGTGGTTGAAACGTAACCTGTGCTTAGAAAAGATGATTCTTGCACTGGATGATATCTGTCCACATAGTGCGACTATATTCAGGTGGTACAGAGAATACCAAAGGGGAAATTTCACTCTGGGGACGTTGAGAAGTCGGGAACGTCATCTACGGAGGAAAGGGTACTGTTGTTAGGAAAATGCTTAAAGAAGACAGGCGAGTGACCTACCAGCAGATTGAGGATATCTTAGGTCTAAATGCACAAGCAATTCGTTCGATTCTGCGTGATCATATAGAGAAACCTTTTTTGCCTCTGGGTGCCACATAGTCTGACTGAAGAGCATATGACTCGACGTGTGACATGGTGCCGGGAGATACTGCAAATATTTGATAAGGGACAATCTCAATATGTGAATAACGTCGTGACAGGTAACAAGACTTGGTTGTACTTTTATGATGTTTCATCCAAGACTCAGAACAAAGTTTGGGTCTTTAATGATAAGGGTACACCTGTAGCTATCAGGAAATCCCGATCAGTAAAGAAGAAAATGAAAGGTGTATTTTTCATATCGAGTGGAATTGGGGAGCGTGTCGTTTTGGACACACAAAAGTGGTACACTCAGCAGCCTGCCTAAAGTAATCGAATCTATGATAACCTACAACCAAATTCAAGGATGAACACCTGGTTCCTCCATCATGCTCCATCTCATCGCGTGAAAGCCTGCACCGAATATTTGACCGCTGCAGGACTGAAACTTCTTGAACATCCTCCCTACAGTCCAGACCGTGCTCCCTGTGACTTTTCACTGTTCCCGTATGTGGAAATGAAGCTAAAAGGGGTGCGGCTTTCCAGTGATGAGGATCTGAAATTTGGGTAAACGAGTATCCTTACTCCCTAGTCAAACTTGGCAGATCTGGTTTAACGATTGGTTTTGGAGGATAGAGAAGTGTATTGAGTGTAGTGGAATATTTTTCAAAATTAAATAAAACTACATTGCAAAACTTCTCGAGTACCTTTTGTGTGTATATATATAGGGTTTGTCCATAAAGTAATGAGAAGCTTTGTCCAATCGCCAGCAGAGCGCTTCCCGATGGGGGGATTTGTAGTAGTGTAAGCTAAGCAACGCAAAGGACGACAGTCGCGTCCGAGCTCTGATGCAATGAGGATCACGCGCGGCACAAAAGCTGTTTTTCTTACGGCAGAGAACGCGAGAAATGGAGCTTTCGCTAAAGCAGTGCTACGCAATTAAATACTGCTTCAACCTGGGAAAAACCGCTTCCTAGACGCTTGCCTTGGTCAAGGAGACTTACAAAGACGACGCCCTATCAAGGGCCCAGGTTTTCCGGTTGTTTAGTGATTTCAAGAAGGACGGGAGACTATTGAAGACATGGAGCGAACGACGGTCGGAATCCAGGAGATTCTTCATTCTGGCCTCATTTTTGTCCAAACCACTCGTTGAAGGGCATCCAGATCGCTCTACAACAAAACAGAAACGCTACTGAGGGTACGAAACAGCATTATACAAGCCTGTAGGCTTTACAAGTTTAAAACGGGAACAGGTGCTATTGGAACTAGAAGTGATAAGTAATGGTACAACACAACGTAGTTTAACAAATTTTAAAATGGCGATGAATCCCTCTAGGACAGACAATGTGCGAGATGTCTGTAGTCCATATATGGCAAGGTACCGAAGGGGACTATCGAGGCTAATACTGGAAAAACATGTGAAACATTGAATTGTAATGCAGAAACCAGCCACCAGCATCTCCGCGAGCTTGAGAAACGGTATAAAGTGGAACGAGGTATCCCACATGAACCGACTGCGATTCAGAAATTGACACAAGAAAATGCCCGTTGTCTCGTTAGGAGAATACGTTCTTATAAAAAGTACTAACGTGCAATGAGAAGTGGGGCCTGTACGATATTCCATGGCACTCTTATCGGTTTGGCAGTACATGAACTGGCTCCGAAACAACCGAAACCACCATTGTACGAGGGGCGTACCAAAACGTAAATTTACAAAGCAGATGTGACAATCAAATTTTATGTTGTACAATGTTGTACATAAACAAATGCACATTGTGTGCTACGGTCAACGCTTTATTTTTCAACATAGTCGCCAACACGAGTGAGACATTTCCTGATTGTTGAGCCAGCGTTGCACTGGTGTCTTGTAAACGTGCTATTGGGGCTCCCTTTTATTCCTTTGACGTTAGACATCATGCATCTATAGCAAGGTGTTATCACATACTGCCACTGGTACTCAAGATCTCTTGCGACAGTTTCGGTGGGAATATGTGTAACATCCATGATACAGCACTGTCCTGTTGCCCAGTGATTACCATCTCTTGCCTTCAAAAAACATTTTCGAGGGCACAGATTCCAAAGCGACTATAATCTCAGAACAGTTGTCCAACACTGGCTCAGCAGTCAGGATCTCACATCTAGCATTGAGAAGCTCGTCTCGCAGTTAGACAAGTGCCTCAAGCATCTTGGCGACTATTGAAAAATAAACGTTGACTCTAGCACATTTGATAGTCTTTATTCTGCATTATTTTGAACATTGCTTTTATTTATATAAATCAAAATTATTGAACCAGTTTGTTGTGCAATGAAAATTCCTTCGATAATTTATTCATTGACTAAAACAACTCATTGTTCATGAATATCTGTCAACTCATGGAAGGGTTTTGATAGCAATAGCGGCAGAAGTGTCCTAGCCAATATGAGTTCTCCCGTAGAGGACGCAAGTGGAAAGTTTGAACATTTGAGGATTTCGTGAGTGTACATTTTAAGAAAAATCGCTTTGAGTTCGAGACTAGGTGCTGCACGCAACACAGAGCAAGAAGGACTCAAACTTCGTCTGCATCCGACCGCCAGTTGTATTGCACCACGTTGCATGTTCCTTGTTATATATTTATAAGAACCGTTTGGATAGTTCGTTTTGTGGTGTTATCTCAATAGATTTTAACTTGAATTTAAACACGAAAGTTTTTTTTTACTAAACGTAAATAACAATTTTTATTCAAAGTTAAAGAATAATGTGTAGCAACAATTCTATATAAGAATTTTCTTTCTGCTTCAAATAACAAAACACAATTCTCTGAAGTTTCAAGAGTTTACGGACAATTTTAATGTCTCTAGAGCATGTTCTGAGTGAAATACAAATGTAGCCCAAATTTTAAAGAATCTCCGATTGTCCATGTGAATAATAATAATAAAAAAGATATACATACCAAAAAGCCAGCATAAAAACAAGGGAGAGAGAATAGTCCCTATTGTTCGTTTGCTTGTCTGGTCAAACAGAATTTAAACAAATTTTCCACAACTTATTTTCACAGTTTTCTTCGTTTCACAATCAATATTAACTTTTATTAATCTCCAATTTCACTCTTATGATAATTTCTAATTCAACAAAACACATTATAAAGGTAAATTCTTCGAATAACATGCTCTATATAGGTTATTTGACTACAAACGAAAATAAAGTTGCAGTTGATCCTTATCTTCCCAACAGAATTGAAGAGCGGAGGCATGCCACATATCCACGAAAGTTCGTAGATGGCAGCACCATCCACGCCTCAATCAGGTGACAAGGTATCCAGCTAGCATACACTTCCAACAACTGAAGCTATCAGAAATGCTTACTTTGCTATTGGACCTTGTTTGATTTTTTCCAAACAAATAAATTCTGTCGCACAACAAAAATCTCTGGAGAGCGCAAACAATTTCTTCCGATAAATTCCAGTGCTAAATTTTATTTGTTCACTTCATTTTACACACACACACACACACACACACACACACACACACACACATATATATATATATATATATATATATATATATATATATATATATTACTGGTCACTTCTCTATGTTCATGAATCACAGATTGTACCTCTTGTGTTCCATGGGCTCATTTCTACGTAGAAATACGTAGAAATACGTAGAAATACAACGATGTCATTTTTGAAATTTCTCAATCCATGAAGTCATTGATCTCCTTAGTCAGGAGGCTGTATCACTTCCAACAAATGCTCGAATGGATCTCTTCAAGTTTGGCAGCTCCCCAGGTTACAAATAAGCTGTAAAATACAGTAACCAAAAACAGTATCAAACTTATATTAACCCTTCTACATCTAAATTCTTACAGTTGCTGATTTTTTTCTTACACACTAGTTGCACACTAGTTTTTTTTTTCTTAAACCAAATTTTAATTTACAATTTCTTACTTCTAAAAGAAACATTTTACATACTTTCTTTACAAAACAATTACATTGCTGTTACCACATTGGCATTTACCTTATTTGTTCGTTCATAATATTTCTCAAGGAATTAATATGGCGTTTGATTTTTATTTCAGGGTTTTCTACTAATTTCGCCCATAGCATGTTGGAAGTGGGGAAGTCTAATATTTCGTAAGGCCCGTGGAAAATTGTATCTAACTTGGGGGTATATTTCTTATATAATGATGCCTTTGTCATATTTTTAATGAGCACTTTTCTCCTTTTTCAAAATTTCAAGTACTTTTTCTTTTATAATTTTGTTCTTTTCTTTTCCACGATTTATTAATGTTATCAAAAATAATTTTTAACAGTTGTTCCCTATTTCTTTCATTTTCTATGACGCTAACATTTAATGACCATTTACAATGTAAAGAACTAAAAAACTTGCTGCCCAGATAAACCTCAGCCGGGCTGACTCAGTCTCACTAATAATGCTAGAATTTAAAGTGAATTGGATTTATCAAGTACTTTACTACAATGACTTTGATTCTTACTTACGTAACATCTCAAAATTTGTTTTACAATGACATTTACTTTCTCTACAATATTTGGACTCGGATTATAAGGACTAGTTTTTAGGTGTTTTATTCCTTGATTATATAAATATGTCTCAAAGGCTTCACTGACGAAATAAGAAGCTCTGTCAGATACTAAGTTTATTATCCATCCGTAATGACATAGTATTTTCTCCAAGTTATTTATTATAACTCTTGAGCTAAGTTGTTTCAAAGGTTCTAAGAGTGAATATTTACTGCCATTATCTGGTATTAATATATATTTATACCCCTAACTAGTAGGTAAGGGACCTTATACATCAATATAATATGTATGATTAGGTATCTTAACAGTTTTTGAATAATATATGCCCATCAATTTACTATTTTAAAGCTTGCTTTCCTGACAAATTTTACAACTTTGTACATATTCTCTAATTTCTTTGAACATCCCAGACCATGTATACTTTTCTGCTATTCGTCCTATCGTACGTTTAATTCCTTGATGCGATCCTGACCCAAGAAAATCGTGATAGTATTGCATTATAGTATTTCTTATTTCCTTTGGTACTAGACAGCTATAAGCCCTTAATTTATTTTACCCTTTGTTTCTTTTAATAAAATTTTATCTCTAATTACATAACCTGGTACAGATTTACCTTCCTCTATTTGGGTAATGATACCTTTTAACTCTGGATCTCGTTGTTGTAATTCCTGCAAAGACACATTCAAAGATGGAAGTTTCCAAAAGTTAATAAATGATACGGCTACTTTTTTCTCCTCATATTCAGTTATTTCTTCTATTTCTGGTGTTGGTGGTTGAAAATAAGCTATGTCATAAATCGTAACTATATATAAAACTATATGAGCTTACAAATTATTGAGCATTTCCTGTAGGGATACAATGATTAAATTTGGCATGATTGTAGCTTTCTGGAACTAACCCACAGGAAAATTGCCAAAAGTAAATATTTTTAATTTTTAGAGGGTCTAAAGAGAGGATGAAGAATTTTCCTATGCTATTTAAATGAGTTTTTTTTTTGTAATCTCATGTTTTAGATACTTAGAATTGGAATAAAAACTTGAAATTCGGTTTGCTTGTACGTTTTTGTTAGCACTACCTAAGTAAATCAGTAAAAATTTTAAAAAAATTAACTCTAGAGTGGTTTTATAGGGAACTGACAAAATCTTTCCCATGTTATTTATATGAAACACCTTTTACACCTCCAAATTATTGAGCACTTTCTGTAGGGCTACAATGATTAAATTTGGCATGATTGTAGCTTTTGGGGACAAACTCACAGAAAAATTGCCAAAACTGAATGTTTTTAATTTTTAGGGGGTCTAAAGAGTGGATGAAGAATTTCTCCATGCTATTTAAATGGGTCTTTTTTTGGACCTATAATCTCATGTTTTAGGTAATTTGAATTGGAATAAAAACTTCAAATTCGGTATACTTGTATGTTTTCGTTAGCGTTACCTAAGTGAATCATCAGAAATAAAAGTTTCCGACCGTAGTGTGATTTTATGCGGAACAGAAAAATCTTTCCCATGTTATTTATATGGGACTCTTCTACTGCCCAAAATGTTTAGGCTTTTCCGGCAGGATTAGAATGATGAAATTTGGCATGATTGTAGTCTTCCGGGACTAACCGACAGGAACTTACGGTGAATATTTTAAATTTTTTAGGGGTCTAAATGAGGATGAAGAAATTCCTATGCTATTTAAATGGACATATTCTTGGGATAAAAAATCTTATCTTTTAGATAGTTGAAATAGGAATAGAAGCAATAGAATTATGGGTTCAAGAGGTGCGAGGCCGTAGGCCGAGCAAAGACAATGTGTGGGGGCGAAGCCCCCGGATCGGCAGATTCAGGAAATATGAAGAGCAAGTTCACAAAATTCGCTGTAGATGCAAAGGCCGATAGATAAGAAATGCGAGGCCGTAGGCCGAGCAGACTCGGATGTCTGAGAGCAGTGTCCCCAGCTACCCAAAGGCTAGTCTACTTATAAAATCTGCTTGGAGGTTGACGGAACGTTTGATGTGAACTATATCGAATTGGAATTTTCTTATCTTTTCTGTGAGGGTTCCATATTTTCTCTGTAGTCCATGATTTTTCAAAATCCAACTTGAATCTGTGAAAAACTGAATTTCCTATACAAAAAGGTTCGAATTTAGACAATGCTGAAGCGAAGGATTTTAATTCAAGTTCGAACACTTTCTTACTCCATTCCGGTTCGGGAACCTATTTAGAATAAAATAAACAGGTCTAAGGTTACCCTTTTCATCATATTGGCTAAAGGTCCCACTATCATTTTTAGTGCTTGCATCGACATGGATTATGAAAGGAGAATCGAAATCTGGAATCTTTAAAACTACATGATTTTCTATCTCTTCTTTAATTTTCTGCAAAATTTGATTTTCCTCCTCCCACTTGAATGGTGTTTTCTCTGAACGTAATTTGTGCAAGGGTCCTATTAATCTTGAATAATTTGGTAAATAACGAAGATAATAACATAAAATCCTATCAGCTTATTTTATTTTTAGGAGCAGGCAAATTTCTTAATACCCTAACTCTATTTTCATCAGTACACATATTCCCATCACTAAATTCATATCCCATAACTTCACATTTTTCTTACATAATTTACTTTTCTTAGTGTTACTCTTATTCCGTATTTTCTACGTCTTTCGAGAAATTTTTCTAAAGTCCTTTTATGTGATTCTATATCGGGACTGTGTATTATAAAATCATCCCATTGGATGTCTCACTGATCACCTAATAAATCTTTAAAAATATTATTAAAGAGGTTAGCTAACACAAAGAGTGAAATACACAGGCCCATTGAGAGTCTTCTATAAGCTAACAATCTATTTGGGGTAGCAAATGCTGTGTACAATTTTGACTTTTCATCTAATAAACACTGATAGAATGCTGATTTTCCATCCAAAATTGAGAAGATCTTATGTTTGCCTACACTGCCTATAATACACTCACAATTTGGTGCCGGGTATGCCTCCATAACCACCTTTTTGTTCAGAGATGAAAAGTTGACTACTAATCTTTTACTATTATCTTTGTCAGTAACTAAGAAACATGGTGATATGTAAGGGAAACTACTTACTTCTTCAACTACCCCTTGTTTTATAATTCGTCTCTATGATTATTTAATTCTTGCATTTTGTGTTTACGCAAACCATATGGTTGCTGCATGCATGGACTATCATATTGCAACAAAATCTCGTACTTGAAACTTTTTATGGTACCTAATTTACCTATAATTACATCAGAATATTTTGATCTTATTTCTTTCACATAATCACATAAACTGTCATCATAAATATCGATCATTATATCATTATTATCTTGTAATTGACTTGCGATATTCTCCAGGTCGTCGTCGCATATTGCATAAACAAGATTAAACATTGGCTGTCCTAACACAGGTTCAAGAATCGGTAGCCTCCTTTTTTCGCTCTCCTCTACTACCTTTCCTTTCCTGTGGGCCCTGAAGGTTACATGGTTGATTGGTCATGTGTCCAAGGTTTTTGTCCTCTCCCCAGCAATGCGTAGCGCTCTTGTCGACATAAGTGATGAGCCGACAACCCTACAACGAGAATTCCAAAACGAGGAGTTTCTTGTTTTTGACACCCTTTTTTCTTCCAAATTAAATTGCACCGAATTACTTTCTTTACGTAAACACAGTTCCTTTTCCTTATACCGTATGCACGCATCGTGTTCTTGTAAAAACTGTCCACCAATTTATAGAGAAATATCAGGTGTCTATCACTAGAAACCAGTCTGTATATTTTTTATTGTTTAAAAAATGTAATTCCACTGTTTCCTTGATTGAAATAGGTACTTGACTCATGGATGTCACTACATGGTTAACTGTCTTACTTTTTGGTCACCACTTTAACCTAATCTGATACAATGTTTTTCCTACATAGTTTGTACTACTGCCGGTATCTATGTAACATCGTATAGGAATATGACACAGAAACCATTATTTGCACCATCTAATCCTGCTTCGCGCCGGAGATATTGTAACATTTTTGTTCCCTTGTGTAGTTTGTTTTTTTCTCTTTTAGTAGGTTACATTGACACCAAAAATGATTTTTCATGCCACAAATATAACACTGTCTATTTTGACTACGGTTAGTTCTAATATTAGGAGACACAGTTCCACTATTGGTTTGCGACTGTACATTTACATAATGTGTGTTATATTTCCTATTGTAATCGTAAGTTTCAGCAAAATACAGCAGTAATTGCTTTTGAATTGGTGTAGAGGTTAACAAAAATATATTGCGGATTTCAGGGGTTATTAAGTTGACTTTCATATTACAAAATTCAATTTCACTCATTTGCATATTAAAAATATCCAAGATATTTTTCTTTTCTAATATAAATTCCTTAAATGTTTCCTCAGCGCCCATTACTTGGTACAACCTATCTCTAATTGTTTCTGTGGCCTCGCGTAGCGTAGTCGCTAACGTTTTCGCCTTCGGTGCGAGCGGTCCCGAGTTCGATTCCCAGTGGGGGCACTAGGTCGAAAAAGTGTACAACGCTTTTTCAGGCCAGCCACCTTGAATGAGGTTTACCTGGGTTTTCCTCCTTCCCATCAGGCAAATGGCGGGGTGGTATCTAACTTATAGGTCCCAGGCCGCTTTCTTGCATCCCCAGGCTTTTCTTCCTTCCCTTTCCCCGGATAGTGTGCTCGCCGAGGGACGTCATCGCTCAAACGTGACGGGCTAAATGGCCATAAATGTCGAAAGCCCACAAACCTAAATCCTAATCCTAATCTAATTATTTCTGTTTTTTTAATACTACTCACATATTTCTCTACATTTTTGATCCGCACAATCCAGCAATATGATTTGTTGAAAATCTAAAAATAATGGCCCTGTAATTCTTCCTAACAAAAGAACTAATATAATATCTGTAGGTGCTACATTTTGTTTTATCAAACTGTTTGCTTGCATTAAAAAATCACATCTCTGGTAACCATCAACGGAATTTAATACAGGAATGTTATTTACCAAACTCAACTTCTTAACTCTAGTTTATCGTGCTTCTCGTTCACAATTTAAACGCAATTTCACAGGATACAATTTGGCAGGTTATTATTTCTCTAACTGGTTTATAATCCAAACTAATACAATTTATTTATTAAGCATAAGCTTCCTACTTTTAATCAGAAACACCGAATTCTGTTAGGAAGATAATTTAATTTTGTTGCACGGTTCTTGTTGAATATTTTAAGAACCGTTCGGATAGTTCGTTTTGTGGTGTTTTCTCAATAGGTTTTAACTTGAATTTAAACACGAGAGGTTTTTTTTACTAAATGTAATTAACAATTTTTATTCAAGGTTAAAGAATAATGTGTAGCAACAATTCTATATAAGAAATTTCTCTCTGGTTCAAATAACAAAACACAATTCTCTGAAGTTTCAACTAAATTTTGACTATCCGCAAAACAAAGTTTACGGGCAATCTTAATGTCTCTAGAGCATGTTCTGAATGAAATACAAATGTAGTCCAAAGTTAAAAAAATCTCCGATTGTCCATGCAAATAATGATAATAAAAAAGATATACATACCAAAAAGCCAGCATACAAGAAAAAGAATAGTCCCATTTATTCGTTTGCTTGTCTGGTCAAACAGAATTTAAACAAATTTTCCACAACTTATTTTCACAGTTTTGTTCGTTTCACAATCAATATTAACTTGTATTAATCTCCAATTTCACTTTTATGATAATTTCTAATTCAACAGAACACATTATAAAGGTAAATTTCTCGAATAACATGCTCTATATAGGATATTTGTCTACAAACGAAAATAAAGTTGTAGTTGATCCTTATCTTCCCAACAGAATTGAAGAGCGGAGGCATGCCACATATCTACGAAATTTCGTAGATGGCAGCATCATCCACGCCTCAATCAGGTGACAAGGTATCCAGTTAGCATACACTTCCAACAACTGAAGCTATCAGAAATGCATACTTTGCTATTGGACCTTGTTTGATTTTTTTCCGAACAAATAAATTCTATCGCACAACAATCATGTATTGTTAATGTCTATTCTGCTGCATCTAACTCTTGCATAAAGCGTTGTGCCGTTTACACTATAATTTACTTATTCATTTTTGTTGTGTACAACCATGTATGTGGTGTTATCATATATTTACATTAATGTGTTAAGGATAAGTCGTCTGGATTTTCATTTTCACACACAACTTTCCATATCGATGTTACATGCGTATATAGTATCTCCATGTTACCATTCTCTATAAATGGTACCCAGGAAGTGCCCTTACCAGGAAATATCAACAAATGGTTTGGTTTTACCTAGGAATCCTAAGGTCGGAGGAAATATCTCTATAAATAGTTTCACCTGCACCAGGGACTTTCCCTGGACAACATGCTTATACAAAAGTGTCTCTGTAAGTGGTGCCCGATACAAGGGCATATCTCTGTACACACAATGTGGATTGGTTTATGTACAACGTAATATATGAGTAGTTTAAGAAATATGAATATTTTTTCTAAACTTATTTTCGGGACACTTCTCGTATCAACAGAAGTTAAGCCCTATATACTATTCGGGATATCTTGGTAGTTCTCATTGTTTCGATTACTCTGCAGACCAAAAGGTCATTCAAGAATCTAAGTATTTGTATGTTTACTAATTCATTTCTTAGATCACAATCTCATCATATTTATATCTCGTTTCTGGACTTCGTCAGACACTTGTGACATTATTATATAATAATATAGTATTGTAATTTAAGTATACCTATCTTTCAGTATTAACTTGTTTAATTGTAACGTCTTAGGTGGCGTTTTGCATACAAGTGCATATTAGAAGAAGATATTCGACGGCGGCGGCGCGATTGGGAATGGGAACATATGCGTGAGCACCGGGATATGTGCAGACGTTACGCAGAAGCATATCGTACCAAGTTGACTAGTAGAAGTGTCCCAGAAAATGTTAAGGAAACACTGGCAGAATGCGAGAAATATTTGGATCTTTTTAACATTATACTTGTAAGAGAGAGAGTCGACATGGAGGTAATTGTAATTTAATTTACTACTTTATGCTTTAAATCAAATTATAATAATTGTAATATGTTTACATAAAAATAAAGCAATATATACTGGTTAAGTTTCCATGTTCAAGTGTTTTGTATAGCTTTTACAATTTGTGTCTAGTAGTGGAAGTTAGACAAGACACCTAATTTCAATCAAAACTGTCTTAACAGACTGAGTTGAGTTCTGAGGTGTCCGAGAAGAAGTGACTCACTTGTTGTTAGGTGCGGTAGTTAAAGAGTCTGTGATAACTTTGTTCAGGAGAGGGATGATTTTGATACATTGTGGTGGCAGCAAGACGGTGCTCCTCCACACTTTGCCCTGGATTGTCCGTGACTTTTTGAACATCTCCCCCGGGCGATGGGTTGGTCGTCGGCGAACAGTGGAATGGCCCCCACGGTCACCAGACCTCACCCCTCCCGACTTCTTTCTATGGGGACAGTTGAAGAACAAGATATATGCAAGACCCATAAACAGTGTTGCAGAATTGACGACACGAATCACCGAGAAATTCAACAATATTCCCGTTCAGATGTGCCAAGATGCGTGCAGAAATGTGCGTCTCCAGACGCAGGCATGCATCGATGTTAATGGCCGCCAGGTGGACCTCCAAATGAAAAATAGGAATTAAATACTGTAAAGTACTTGATTTTTACATCATTCCTCTGCACCTACAATCTTGTTTCATGCCATTCTTGTTTATAATAAAAATGTACTGAGCACTCAAAAGATGAGTCACTACTTCTGGTACACCCTATATATATATATATATATACACAGTGGCGAATTCAAGGGGGCTATGGGGCTATAGCCCCCCCCCCCTTGACGCTAGGTATACACTAGATAAAATGGGCTTCAATCCTGCTTTATACTGGATAAAACGGCAAAATATGGTTTAGCCCCTCCCTTGATCATATCCTGGATCCGCCCCTATATATATATATATATATATATATATATATATATATATATATATATATATATTGGCAGATCCAGAATTCGATCAAGGGAGGGGCTAAACCATAGTTTGCAACTTTATTCGGTGTAAAGCAGGATTGAAGCCCCATTTTATCCAGTGTATACCTAAGCGTCAAGGGAGGGCTATAGCCCCCCTTGGATCCGCGCCTATATATATATATATAACCTATAAATTTGTACTATTTTCAACTAGATATGTTAAAAATAAATATTAAACACAAACCTTTGAAGCTTATAAGCATTAGAACACATTTCAGCTTATGAATTATAATTAGTTGGTACTTACTTCATCAGCTGAAGATGGGGCACTGTGAGTTCTTTACTTTCTCAGGTGATTCAAATTTACAGAAGTATGTATTCAAATTATTGTCTCCATTTTAAAATTATTGAAGAAAAAAATCGTACATTTATATCTTTTTGCTGGCAATCGTCTTTTGCTAGCGACCACTCGTTGGAACTGACTACCCTTCTTATTACAGAATCACTACACATTAAATGAGTTTTATCCTAATTACGGCATACTTCCGTACACACCATATTGTATATTGCGTTGCTCTTCGAGTTATTTCATTGTGATCTTAAGATTTTGCTAAAGCGACCACAAAATTGTATCCACCAAGGGAGAAAGAGTGTGGTAATTTGAGAACGTAAGTCATGTTGAAAAAAATTCAGGAACTCTATGCTCTTATCCGTAGAACGGATTACAGAAAACGTATTTGTATATCCTCCAACCATTTGAAATATTTTTTTGTAAATCTATGAAGTAGAACATGCACCCTTACGAGTGCAAGTGAGTTTTTTAAAAAAAAAAAAAAAAAAAAAAAAGGCTATGAAGATATTGTTGCTTTACTTTAAAATGTCGTATCTCTTCATGGAATGTTTCTGTTATATCGATTCAGTAACAATAGTCACGGATTACTCGTAACCTTACGAAGGAAACACAACGATTGGTATCGCGAATTTTTTTTCTTCCTTCGCCCGTCCTGTATCCTGTAAGCAATGTTTCTTCAACTCCGAAATCTTAAGCAGAAAATATATGTACACAGCACTTCTCTTCTGTAATTAGTGCATTAAAAGCTTTAGCGCTGTTCCAATACTCCACAGGAGGAGGACTTGATAAATTTGATGTAAAAGAAAATAATAGAAGAATGAAATAAGGCTTGATAAGAGTTTAGCACATTGAAAGTATTGTAACAGAAATTGATCAAAAATTTTAAGACATTTTGTTTTATCACTGCGCAATATGATTACCTGTCATACATTAAGCAGTGGTAAGCAATATCTGGAATATACTAATCTCTTTATGTACTGTACTTTATTAAGTATTGGACATTCTTGAAGTCCAATTTTTAATATTATGTTTAAATTCCATTGTTGTGAAGGCTGAAAAAAGAAAGGAAAAAATGAGTTGGTTTTAATTTTGTATTGTAAATGAGAAAGTTACTTTTAGAAGGTAACAACAACATTCCTATTCCTGCATTCTTTTTGGCAGACGTGAGAAATGTGCCCTTCTGCAACGAAAACAGTACTATGAAATATTAAAATTGTTCTATATGAATCAGTATATTAGATGCTGAAATTAAATAACACAATTTCAACAGTACGGGTGCTTTCTGTTTTACAAGGGTGACATCTTCACCAATATGTGTGTAAATAGGTCCTATACCTTTGAGAATAAAATAAGCTCTTTAATTGGGAAATACACGGTGCTTCAGGAAAATGTATACATACTTTAAAACATGACTGAAAAATTCATATTTTCATCTGGAGGAGTGAAATACGGTAGGAAAATAGCGTGATATTTGCCAAACAAATTGCAGCAAATACCAGAAGATACCACTAAGAGCCAGTGGCGAGTGATTTCATATCAACATGGTGAAAGTACGGTTGAACTTTGAAACGCGCAAGATTTTGTGAAAGTGGTACTGGAAATTTAAGAATGTGATCTATGTTCAGAAACAATGAAGATGTAAAAATGGTATTAATTCCTCTTTGCGGCTGATAATTGCTTGTATACGTTGCAAATTCGAACTGTATGGAACAGTATGTGATGTACACATAGGCCGGTCGGGGCGACCTCGGACGGCTACAAGTGATAAATACTTGGGTGCAGTGCTGGAACAGTTTGTGAACCGTACGGTAATGAGAGGTTTTATTTTCAAGAAGATGGTGTTCAACGGCACTACTACAGGGATGTAAGAGCATCGTACTTTGATGACAATGTACCACGTCTTTCGGTAGAGCGCAGAGGTCCGATCGATTTCCTTTACGTTCTCCAAATCAGCCTTTGTGTACATCACACACTGTTCTATGCAGTGCGAATTTTAGGTGGGGTGCTGACTGCCACGAGTCTGAGAGAAGGTTGCTAGACATAACATTACCGGACGCCAAGAAATATGAAAGAAACGTGATGAACCTTAGGACCATGTTGTTCAGACCAACTTCTAACAAAGGTAAACAGGTCTCTGTATGTACACTCATGTCCAAAATTAAGCATGACTATAAATATGTTGTTCTAGTAATATAATTTGATAATGAATTCGCCCGGTATTTCTTATAATGTTAGTATGTGTATAATCGGTAAAGACAAGTATGTGGTAAATTTCATGTCAAAAGAGCAGTAAATAAGAACAATGAAAGGAAAATAAAATTTTCTTGTCCATTTAGTTACATTTTATTTTACTCATTATGATTTTCGTGTTTATAATTCTTTTCCTATGAAATTTACCACAAATATACATTTCCTGATTATACACATAATATCAGTATTAAAAGTACTCTGCAAAATCATTATCAAATTATATTCTTACAAGAAGACAGTTATAGATATGCGACAATCATTTTGGACATGAGTGTACTTTCAGTTTTGCCAGGAAGCGTACAAAATTGGTACGATTTGTGTGTTCTCACTTGAACTCCCTATGTCAGCATGAACTGTGTACAGCTGCGCAAATTGTTTCGAGCAGCTCTTGAAAGTTCCATCAAAAGAGCACTGCTGGCTGTCCCTCACAAGGACAGTTCAGGATAAAGCACTCGCCTGCAGAGAAAATAAGCATGCCATTTGAAGCCCTAATTCATAAGCTTGTTGTAATCAGCATAAAATTCCTGTACGGTTGAGAACGGTTCGAGATATTCAACTTGGAAGTTTATATAAGAAAATGAGGATATGCGCATTTATACGCGTTAAGTACAACATAATTAGTAACGAATATTGACGCACGAATTGAAAACTATCCGAAGTAACAGAAAAAAAAAAGTGTTTCGCAATAACTAACGGGTTTGTTAGATACAATTAGTCATTACATTGTTCACAATAATCATAGGTTAGAGTTGAAAATTGATCACTGTTGTTCTTCTGTTTTATGAAGAAATGACGGAGGCAAAAGACTCCCTTGCACCATGAACATCTTGTATGTGCAATTGCGTTGCATCCGTCAAGGGAACAGTTCGCAAAAACAAAGCAAAAAGCAATTTCGACAAGTGATTCAAAAGTTATAGGCCTATAATTTGTTCGTAACCTGTCTTGTAGAACGCAAACTGAAACAATCCAATGTATCGCGGTGATCGGAAGTGATTCGTATGGACACGAACTTTATTTGAGTGTTTCGTTGGTACATTATAACGTCCGGATGAAGAAGTTTCATACTATGTACAAATCTCCTGCCATAATCTTTGGTTGATCGGAATCAAAACACATCAAATGGTGTGCAATTCTTTGATATCTTCTCAACCATTACGTCTTTGCCATCCGTCATGCAACTTGTAATGGACAATTTGTCTGTGAATGGACCCTAGTGATCAAGCAATAGCAAGTTCAAACCATCAGGCTTCGCCATGGGAGAGAATACTTAACGCGTTGAAACGTGCATCCACTCATTTTCTCACATAAACTTCCAAGCTGAATATCTCGAACAGTTCTCAACGTACAGAAGTTTTATTACCTGTTGTAATCAGCATGAATTGGTCCTTCAAATGACGTGCTTATTTATCTGCAGGCGAGTGCTTTCTCCCGAACTTCCCTTGTCAGCTGGCTTCAGACCATCATATCCATTAAATAATACAATAAAACAATTAATATAACAATGAAATGTGCAAATTGTACATATAACAGAAAAGTCAATCCCTTTATAAACATCCAAGCGTATATCGTTCCACTTAGTGAGCAACTTTGTAACTTATAGGATGCCACATAGATTTGCTGTGATGATTACTAAATTAATCCCTACTAAATTAATTAATAATCATAAATTTAGTATGAGGGATCAATTCCCCTCTTTCCAAATATAGTTTCTCCCAGGCTCGTGGCAGTCAGCACGCCGTCTTGGCAGTCAGCACCTTCATATTTGCAATCAGCGAGACAATCGTGGCAATCAGCACCGATAATTGGCTGTGGCAGTCAGCACCCGTGGCAATCAGCACCTATCCGAATTTTACGTATGCGAGTATGAGTAATTGTCAGTTGTCCCATACCCAAGTCTCCATTATGTCTGAATTTCATCACATTCTCAAATATGCCGTGCCACTTAACAAAAATCTTACAAAAACGTATTTCCGCCATGTTGATATGAATCACTCATCACTGGCTGCTTAACTCCCTGGTACGTGCTCTCATCTGTTAAGTAAACGTCACACTGCCGCCATATTGTATTTCATCCCTCCACGTGGGATTTGAGTTTTTTTTTTTTTTTTGACATGTTTTAAAGTGTGTATACATTTTTTAAGCATTCGATATTATAAATAGGACATAGTGCAAATACGAAGTTATTTCCTCGTTCTTTTTAAATAGAAATTTTACATACACTATAAACTTCATAATGTGCTGAAAGTCTAGCTCAGCTGGTTTGAATACACTTCATAGTGGAAAAATACTAGAATTTGTGCATTTAATTTTGTAATAAGAATAATATAATACTCGAATTTTAAGCTCAGGATAGTAATACACTGTGTAAATCAGAGTTTCGGATTGCTCTTTCGTTCTCTTCAAATCTTATAATTGATTTCCGTTTTGATTTGTGTCAGCTTCAGTTATCAAAACCAAATTTTGTATTGAAGTAATAAAATGCTGATTAAATTGTAATAGTGCTGCAAAATTAGAAAGCTTCTAGTTTGATTAAATCCTAGATCCGAAACTTTGATTTGAATAATTGACTGTATCTGGTCGTGCTTACACATTTTTAACTTCGTTTCAACCTCTCTGGGAAAGGACTCAGTAAGTTTGTTACATATGCACGGCTATTTTCTCATTAAACTTATATTTTGTATACTATACTATACAGTTATTGAAAAAGTTTAAATTCTGTGTGTGTGAGCCTAATGAAATTCCTTGCTTTTGGCTTTGCAGGATTATCAACTATAGTTTTAGGTTAAGTGTAGTGTAGCTTTAAAATATTCTTTGCATATAACGTATTTAGCTGGAACGAGGCGATTATATAAGCGCTGTAAGCGGTACATACAATTTAAAATCAATGAAAGAGTAAACTTTTTGTGGGAAAAGCTTCAAATCTTTTAAACTAGAAACGTAAATCTAGTTGTCTCTCCTTTCTCAGTGTTTGGAGTACCAGACTTTTCTCTCCTTCCGCTAAGGGAGGTTTACAATCCGAAGTACTTGTCTTGTGCTACAATAAGGTTACCCACATGTTAGCTTACAAGTCCCATTAGCTAGAGACAGACACCGCCCGTAGTATAATGATCGCGATGCAGACGACAGTCTTGTAGGCTTATACATTAAACGCTTTTCTGAAGATGGCTTTTGTATTGGTACCTTTGCGTAAGTGAATTGTTTTTAATTTCTGTAGGCATTTCGCATTGTGTGCGTCTGCTACTCATTTGTTGAAAGCTATTATGGCGAGTATAATTGCATTAGTCACAATATATTAATACACTTTCAATTCAAAATCATTTTCGGATAAATAGGCAATTATTTCCAAATGTAGATCTACATTTTTAATGCCTAACTTGACAACTAAACGCAAACACAGTTATTGATTTACCATTTATTATTTTGAATTTGTTTATTATTCGTATTTTCAGAAATATAATTTATAAATGAAATATAGTTAGTACAGGTAACCTTTGTCACCCATTCGGGATAGCTAATTTGGTGCACGGGCGGTGTCAAGGTCTGTGAATCGACACATGTAGGAGCATATATTAACACGTTATCTGTCAAGGGTGAATTTTGTTGTTCACCGGTAGAGTGCCAACGTACTTACTTACATTATTCTTGTTTTGTTTATATTTTTGAAACATAATCTAAGGCAAGGTATTGAGTCCGCGAGCATGAAAGTTGGTGGTCCGATATTATTATTATGGACCTGAGGATAAACTACAGTTGAACTGGCAACTCTATTTAATAGTCATTTCTTCATTACTACATATGCAGGCTAGCTTTGTACGAGAAGTGTGGATTAAGTCCTCTTGCTTTTAGTGCTAACAAGTAGTTTCTTTGTAAAATGAAACGAAGAAATGCGCAGAATGTGATCTCATTACTAATAACAGTATAGTGATCTAGACTTCTGAAAATTCAGCAAATGACAGGGACTTCACTCACAAGACTGGCATCTTGTCAAAATAAAATAAATAATGTATCCATTGTTAAACTTCTAACATGTAATTCAAAAAGCAACACGTAGGTCCGATCAGCCCTATAAAAACAGTAAATATTTGTTATTTATGGTCAGCACCTCTAGCGGCGTTAATCAGCAACATCTAACAACAAAATCTATAGCATAAATCTCTCATACATTGTGTGATAAAAACACTACAGTTCATTAACACTAGAGGGAGTACTTCACGGTACAAGGTCTCGAACGGAAACTCGACAAATTAGAAATTGTGAGTCCGATCGGGCCTACGGGGACATTTTCTTAGACCTCTGCAGTTGGTCCGATCGGATCCAGATAACAGCTAACGTGTTAAAGAATTATCTATGGCAGAAGGTGATGTGATCAACGCCATGCTCGGACCTCCTTTTCCACAGATTTCCCCAAGTATCCATTTGACAGAATTTGGGTGAAATTCGAGGGAGGTAGAACGAGAGAGTAAATCCCGTCTCAACGGGCTATTTGGTTAGTAGATAGACGTCTTACTGACTATGTCATCATAGCTTTAAGAGGGAAAGTATGTTTGTTTTAAATGAAGAGATGTAAACTACTGACAGTTACGTTGATCAACAGTTTATAAGTAACAAGAAATGGAGTAAAATCTCAACGGACCTGCTACAGAGGCTTCCGGTTATATGTGACCAAATTGTTCTTACCAAATAGTTACGGAAATCCATGGCACTAGGTACGGTAGTGCGTGATGTGTCTCCTGGTTCCAAACAATGGCCCGGGAACTTAGTTTCCATTACAGAAGGCTCCATTGGAGAACTACGGGGAGTGGAGTGGGGACTTGTTGCATTTCTCTTTCACGGCTTTCCAGTGCACTCACATTTGTCACATGCCTTTTGCCCACAGCCCTTTTATAAGTAACAGGATTTGGGTCTGGAGTTTTCACAGATATTTCATTGAAAGGCATTATCTGTATTCCAGTAACCTTCTTCATATACTCCCGGCGGGAGCTCATGTGGTTCGGATTCCACGTTAATCAGTAGGCCCATGTTTCATATAGCCTCGCTGCTGAAAGGAACGCTAAACTCAAAATCAACTCAACTCATATCCTGGTAGAATACCGTGATGGATGTGGATAATGTTGGTCTCGTTTCCGTAAATTTCTGATAGCTCGTGCTCGTAAATCGACCCCAGGATCTTCTCCTGGCAGTGCTGCTGTTGACTTTGCAGTTTTTCTTCCCTCTACGAATCTTCAGTTGGCTTCGGTGACAGTAGCTGGCAACCACCATGAACCGTTTCGGGAAGTGTTGTTGCATGCTTGGATCCACTTTATGAAGTGCTTCTCGTCTTTGCCTCTGTATGATGGCTTTTGTTTTGCCGCCGTCGAAAAAGTGCATCCTCACCTTATCCAGTGTAGCGATGTACCGATAGATTTGATTTGTCAGATGCCGATCGTACAGTTTCAAAACGATACAATTGTGTTCCCGTTCGGGCATCGGTAAGATGAGACCGCTATCCTTGTACACCTTTTCAAGATTCAGCTGTTGGCACAAGATGCGATTGATAGTTCCCAAAGATACATTTTAGATGATTCGCCATTCTTTGTGTCAAGAATTCTCTTGGCTGGTCATTCTGTGAAATTTCACCTTCATGCTGGTAGTGACTTGTGAACACGGTCTTGTTCTCATCCCCTTTGTTGAAGAATTGAACGCTAGGGTCACGGAATCGCTATACTTGTCGATTACATTCTTGATTAAAGTCAAGCTAATGTCACAACCCATGCTGTTTCTGTTCCAGTGAAACATTAAACTGCGTTGTAAAAGGTTATATCATAATCTTCGCAAAAACAAATCATTTTTAGCTGCATTTTCGGCCCTACGAGAGAACACAAACACTTGGAAAGGTTATGGAACATACTACTACTGAAAGCGCTCAATTCGGGCAGGACTTTCAGCATTGCAATAAAACTCAAAACAGTGTGTCATAGCTCACAATACACTGACATACGCCTGACCAAGGTCAGGCGAGTTCATTCTGCGCACGGAGGGAGGGAATCACTTGTAGTTTAACATACAGGGGTATGTTATTTTCTGTATCTGTAGCTGAGTTATTTTTAATGTGCTTGAGGGAGAAATAAGTTATATAATATTGCATTCTTACCTTACTGCTTACACACTACAAAGAAGCACGTCTTGCCACGTGCATTTAGTTTTATAGTTCATGCCCAAGTTGATATTTGGTTAAGTTGAAAGGTGTTATCCGATTTTGTGTGTATAGTTTTCCGTAGAATATTATTTTATTTTTTACTTACACCTTGTATTGTGTGATGATTTACAGAGCAGATATTTTCAGAAATTTAGTAACGTAAACATTGTGGTATTAATATGGAGAATAAAACAGGTGAACAACTGCAGTTTAAGGAGCCTAAGAGAATTGTTATTAATGAGCACGTAAATCTGAAAGCAATCAGTATTTTGAATGCAATAATTATATTTCTATTACGTAAATTATCTTTCACATGTGGCCAAAATGTGAAAATGCTAGGAAGAACAGTATATCAACTAAGAAAATTGATATCACAATTAATCACTATGTTTGTCGTTGGACAGAAAACGTAAGATAAGAAGCAACAATATATGTATAAGTAAATAAATTGATTTACGTAACTTGCGTATAATTCTAATTCTTTAATTCGTGTCCAGTCATTTCGATGCTTCCATAATACCTGGCATCTTCTTCATGAGGCATCGAAATAATTGGACATGAATAAAACAAATATACACAAAGTATGCAAATCAATTTATTTACTTAAACATAGATTATGGCATATAAAATAAAGACTTTAAATTTTATAATAAGCAGTAGTTATATTTATTTTCATAGAAAGGGTAAAAAGTTGATTTAAATGCATGTTTTGTGTGTCTGAGTAGCATGATAAGTAGTTTATTTTAATTGCTTTCAGTATATATTTGTTTCAAAGAAATAACAACGTACAAAACGTCAGCATGTTATAAAATCTGATCAGATTGAATGCTTGCATACAGTAATACTTGTTGATCAGCTTTTAAGCAAATTTTCTAATAAGTGTAGTATTCGTCCGTATGTTTGAAGAGTAGTAAAACAAGAGTTTGAGCTATAAATAATTATTATAACGCACATGTTACGGTGCTAGTGGTATGTAATAATAGTTTTTGCATGAAACAGTTAGGCTGTATTTTGAAAAATATTTTAAATTATTTAGCTGGAATCTTAATATGACACATTATATACAGGTTGCCCGTGCAGTAAGAGAAGCAGCAGCACAGCGAAAGGGAAAGAAGGGGTGGCTCTCTTCCTGGGGGTGGTGGGGGTCATCTCCGAAGGAAGATACAGAGGAAGAAGGAGTAGCAGCAGAAATAGGTAAGCTTAGTTACTGAAACATAATTTGTAGTATTAGAAATGGCAGTGAATTGTTAATTAATTTTACACATACGCATGATATCACTTTTTAAGGATGGTGATACTGCAATAAGTTTTTGCCTCGCTATCAAAGATTCTAATTTCAATTTCTGGAACTGATCATCCTGAATAGTTTTCTCCCTTTGTCTTATCTATCTATTTTAAAAAAATGTATGTGTGTCTTAGAGACAAAATACTCATTTTTGCTGTGACGGGTCTCCTTTGTCATTTGAAGTCATTGGATTTTGTCTGGATTTTCTTGGATTCTTCCGTTTCCTCCCATTCCCTTGAGATGCCATCGCTTCATATACATTTAATAAACATCGTCTTGATCCTGCAGAAGAATAACAATAGGACACTAAATCAATTGTTTCATTTGTTGTCAAATTTGTGAAATTATTTCTTTTATTTTCTGTAATTAGGTATTAGGGTAAAGTAGGTTCCAACTTGTTTACTCGAAGTCATTATCTGAAACAATCTTGAAATACCTAATGTGACATGGTCCATGATAAAATATGTCAAATTGCCAGCACTGCATGCGATCGAGTTAAAAAAAAAAAAAAAAAAAAAAAAAAAAAAAAAAAAAAAAAAAAAAAAAAATGCTGTTTCAGAACGTTTAGTGACAGGCTTAAACTCCTACAATTATCACTTTTGAAGCGCAAGACTTTGACTTACATCCTAAATCGCACTAAATCAGGTTGATGTGGACCAGCATCATGAAGGGTGCGTTGGTTAATGTCATGTACTACTTCTTAAGTGATTATTCCACAATTTTTTTTTTTTTTCATCAGTCTTCGTTACAAGATATGGAATCTGAGCTAAATATACAGTATATCATCCGTAGTTTTTTAAAACTGATGTAGTTTCGTTACACTCTTGTACAGGATTTTACATCATATATAGCAGTTTGCTTTACCAAGAGTGAAGAAGAATGTAATAGCAAGCATAAAGTGAGATTTTTTTTTGTTTTTTGTTTTGTTGATTCAGTCTCAATCAGGTATATTCTGGGTTTCTGTGAAATTGAGCAGCCGATTAATTTTTTCTTCCTTTTCACGATCTTGGACCAGGCACCGTATGTACCAGGTGTAGACCATAATTACGAAGAGACTTCTTCAGAAGTCACAAAAATTCAGTAGTTGCATACCTTGTAGACAAGTTAAAAGATGGTTTTGTCATGATATCCCTGACAGTTTAGAAGATACAATGTTACTATTATTACTCAATATACATGAAAATATTGCTTTGCATATTTTTTTTTTATTTCTAAGCTTGTATTATAACACTATGTAAAATTCTTAATCTTTTCACTATCATTAATTTCGATCTTCAAGAAGTATATATCTGTATATACCTGTATACCCAGGGTGTTACATGAATGTATCAATATTTTGAGAACACATTCCTCACATCAAAATACGAAAAAAAAAGTTCATGTGGACCTGTGCTCAAAAGTGGATAATTTCGGAGGTACAGGGTGCCGAAAACGTGAAATAAGCGAATTTTAAAAGTTAATAACTCCACTACTATGGGACCTATCGTAGTCGGGTCAAGACATCACTGATAGCAAAGGAAAATTAAGCCAAGAATGGCTCAAAACGGAAAAAAATCATTAGAAACAAATTTTCATTTTAACACGTTCTATGGACTCCCTCCACAGAAAAATCTCCAAAAATCCCATGTGGCCTGAAATGACGTCAGGCAGTACGTACCCGTGGCATCGACTTTGCCACCAGCGCCAGATAATCTACTCCATCGTACGGTGTGGATGCAAAAGTGACTATTCCAGAAATTGTGATTTCCGAAAAGGAGGACTCCACTGCACATCAATATTTGGAGAACGTGCGGGAGAACCATGCATAAATAAACTAGTATTAAATTCATTAGAAGACGACGATTATATTTGTGACGATATTGAAAAAACTTCAAAACAATCTTCTAAACGATTCATAAACATTAGTAGAGAGCTAAGTTACGTAATTTGTAATGCAATAAATGATTTCTAAATTTTGATTAAATATATGTGTTATGTTATTAAACAAAATTTTAACTATATGTTATTTTGTAACAGTAAATGTTTAATATTTGCTATTTTAAATAATAATTTTGTTTGATAATATCATAATGTAAAACGCAGACTTTTTGCCATTACAAAGCCAAGTAAATTAGCGATATCAATATTACTTTAAATTACTAAAAATATTTCGTATGTATGTATTTGGTAGTTTCATAGTAATCTGATTTGAAACCAATAAAATAAAACGGAGTAAATTAATTTTTAAGATAATACCCAGCATATTTAAAAATGGCGGTAATACATAAAAACGATATTAACTTAAATCATTTGAATCATGTACCTTTAACTTAGCACCAGAACGACGTTCTTATCTCAGTTCTGTGATGAGATATGATCGTATAAGCATAAATGAATGTATTCGCATGGCCGCCATATTGATGACGTCACTTCAGGTGGTTGCCCATGTGCTATTTTTGACGATTTTCTCAGGAGTCTCAGCGGTTGTAAAAAAAAAAAAAAAAGTGTTAAAATTTGTTTTCCAAACGATTTTCCGCCTTTAATTGTAAAAAAAAAAAAAAAAAAAAAAAATTCTCACACGTTTAGCATAATCTAAGTGCTGAAAATTCAACACCTTGCGCTACATAAAATGGACTAGTTCGCTTAATTGTTAAGATACAGAAATAATATTCGTATCTTTAGAAAGGTGAAACTCTATTCTATAACGTTTACTGCAAGGTATTTTCCCGTATATCTGATAGTTTCATAGTAATCTACTATAAAACAAATAAAATGAAAGGGAGAAAATTAATTGTTAAGATAATAACCGCCATATTTAAAAATGGCTGCAACACTTAAGAACGATATTAGCTGAAATCAGTTAAACAATGTTTTATCTTTAATTTGGTATTAGAATGAAGTTTGTATCTCAGTTCTGTGATGAGATATTGCCGCATAAGCATAAGAGTCATAGTTGCGTTTCCGCCATATTGATGAGGTCATTTCAGGTGGTTGCCCACGTGGGATTTTTGGAGATTTTTCTGTGGAGTATCAGGGGAGTCCATAGAACGTGTTAAAATGAAAATTTGCTTTCTAATATTTTTTCCATCTCCAACCCTAATTTGCCTATACTATGAGGAACTGATATGTGAACTATCCAAATATCCATCTTGCAGAACCTCCGGTATTTGCACAATCATTTTTACAGAGAGGGGGGCGCGGTGGCTCAGTGGTAGAGCTTCACCTCCGGTGCTTGAGGCCTCTTGTTCGATCCCAGCTCGTGCCGTGTGGACTTTGTGGTGGACAAACACCGTGCTCGTGGGTTTTCTCGGGGTTCTCCCGTTTCCTCCACTTTCTTCATTCCACCATTTCACTCATCTCTCATCATCACCGTCTCCTTTAGCCTAACCGGCAAAACGTGGAACGTAAAACTTAAAGATTTCATTTCACTTTTTTTTACAGAGACTGGTTGGAAGTACTTGATCACTCTCCACCTACCTCTCTAAAAATTGATGTGCAAGTACTGTGCAAGGACCATTCGTAAACATGAGTATTTGGATAGTTCACATACCAGTTCGTCAGTAATATTTTGACCTGGCTACGATAGGTCCCATATTAGTGGAGTTATGAACTTCGAAAGTTCATTTATTTCACGTTTTCGGCACCCTATAACTCAAAACTATCTACTTTTGAGCACAGGTCCACATGAACTTTTTTTCTTGCTTTGATGTGAGGAATCTGTTCCCAAAATATTGTGATACATTTATGTAACACCCTGTATATTGTACCAAGTGTGGTGAATAATGTATTTATGTCAGTGATATTTATTTCTGCAGTTCAGATTCTTTTATGTATTTAGTTATTATTATTATTATTATTATTATTATTATTATTATTATTATTATTATTATTATTATTATTATTATAATTATTATTATTATTATTATTATTATTATTATTATTCCAGCAAAAAAATTCGAAGAGGCAATGACATCAGAGGAAAAGAAGAAACTGTACGCTGCTATTGATTATCAAGAAAATGCTACTCCTAGTTTATATCCTCAGACATTTGTAGAGAACAGTGTCCGGTTCTTGCTTCGAAGTCTGGTTTTAGAAATCAGAAATATGAAAGTTGGTAGTGATCCTATACTGCGAATGGAAATTGGAGGAGTTGTTAGTGCAGTCGAACAAAGACCTTCTGCTGAAGCTATGAAGTTAGTATTTACGTAGTTTTCAAAATTTTTCTTTTTTTTTTTTTTTTTTTTTTTTTTTAACTTCTTATTTTAATATTTCATCTTTCGAAAGAGCAGACTAATTTTGTAGTCAAACTGTGCAAGTGAAATTCATATTTTTTGCGATGTGTGAATTCAGAGTGGTTCATGTAAGTTCTGTTTATTTTGTCATATACAAAATGAGAAAGGTGTTTCTGTGTTTGTTTATTGGAGTTAAAAGCACTATCTTGGGGGGGGGGGGGGGGCTTGGATGCTAGATGTGCGGTAGTTATTGAGTGTCACTTATTTTTTAAGGCACTGATTTTGGCCATGTTAAGGATTTCCAAATGGCAAAACGTTCCGACAATTTTTTTTTCTACAAAATTTCTTGTATTTTATTTATTTATTTATTTATTTATTTGGTTGATTGAGCGAGTACTCCACAACAGCCATCAAAATATGAACGGGTGATTATAATTTAGTAAAGTATAGTATGAGTATGAGTGGATATGTGTTCATGTTCATAGTATGAGTATGTGTGAGTATAATGTGAGTATGTGTTCATATGTGTTCATAGTAACATATAGTATCCACTCAATATGTTTGTTTGCCCGACGACTGTGTTACCAATCAATAAACAGGGAGTCATGAAAAAGCGGGAGAATTTCGCATATTTTCCTCTCTTGAGGATTACTAGCGTGATCGGTATCCTATTCAAAAGCCTACAGTATTACCCTTCGAATGAGGTATAATTTTCGTCGATGTCGAGGTCGTAATGTAACGGGACCGTGTTATTGTTTCTATATAAAAGTGCCATTTTTGTTCTTCTAATCACTTGTTTTTGTCTGTAGGGTGTCTGTCAGTCACAAAAGTCACGAAAAAGTTACGAAATCAAGACGGTCATGAAAGTCAAGAAATTTAGCTTTTGGGTCACGATTTGGGTCGCGATAAATATACACAGACTAAAAAATTTTGTTCTATAAAACGTCAAGATTCACTACCACAAATGTCTGTGATCGGCTTTAGACGCTACCAAATCACAAGCAAAGCACGCTTCTATCGCATGCATGAAAATTCGGCCTAATTCGTAGCCAAATTAGCTCTTGAAAATGTTACGAAATTTTATGGTTTGGTAAAGAAAAGGTCACGAAAAAGTTACGAAATTTCATTTTGGAATTTTAGTAGACACCCTGTCCTGTTATTTCCTGTATCATACTGTAGCACTACTTTCTCTGTATAGTTCAACTTTCACCGATTTATGTCACTTGGATGTAACACAGCATAAAAAACTTACTTTTGCCCGTAAGTTTTGTACACCAGTGTAATAATCAATACTTATTTTAATAATGAAAAGTTAAAATATAGTTATTGTCATTGGTAGTTGTTGATATTGGTTAAAAGAAGAGTAAAGACGAGATGGAAATTTAGGTTTGACAGATTCTGTATCTATCAGGTGGGCTCGGTGGCTCAGTGGTAGAGCGCTTAGCTCTGGTGTGTGGGGTCTCTGGTTCGTCCCCCGGCCAAGTGTGTTCGCTTCCATTATCATTCACTTGCTTTAATCATCTCCCTTAGCCTAAAGGGCATAATCGTGGAACATTAAACTGAAAGATTTCGTTACAATTCTGATCTTTAAAATGTTTTCCTCCTTGATAAGGTGAACGAATTCTTTTTTGTAGTGTTAAAGAGAAAAGTAGTTAGGAAATTTGTTTTAATTGTCTATCAGCTTACATTGAATGAATAGTACATGGTAGTCAATGCTACCTGCCGAATTCAGGAGCAACATCTCAAATCGAATACTCCTCATGATCACAGAAAATCAGTGGCAGCGAAGGAGCAAAACGATTTAGTAAATACAACTTGTTCAAAATTCGTTATTTTCTTTATTTTAAAAATATAGTAATATAGATTTCTGATCCGTGAAGCACGGAATTGCGAGTTTAATCCTAGGTTGCGTCGTGTTGGTTTTCTAGCGTGCTAACATGTTGAACATGGATTGTTCTATCAATATAATAAAGAAGGAGAATTACGATAGCGCACAATAATGAAAGTTTACTCCAGTAAACTCTTAAAGAAATGCTCCACATTGTAAATAACCAATGTTACTAACTTGTGAAAGATTCCTAAATTTAGAAACAATAGAAGAAATGTTATATATAGAAGATGGTAAGACATTATTTGAACAAACTTTGGGAACTGATTCCCGACACCGAAACCAGCAAAATGGTACTCTGGAACTTTGGTCAGTGAGGAATAGTTTCGCCGATATAAGGTGCTGAAGGCTGTAGGAAAAGGAACTTCAGAGGGCTTCCTCAAAGGAACGTAAGGATTACTTGCTTGGTTATACGGAATTCCTACGTTCCTTTGGGGAATCCCTCGCACACATCTTGCGGAGGTTTGAAACACATATTTCAATCGAGCAGCTATGACTTCGAGTGTCATGTTTTAAACCGTACTCTTTACGTTGCATTGTTTTCGAATTACAGCCCTCTGAAGTTCCTTTTCCTACAGCCTTCAGCACCTTATATCGGCGAAACTATTCCTCACTGACCAAAGTTCCAGAAGACCTTTTTCTTGGTTTCGGTGTCGGGAATCAGCTCCCGAAGTTTGTTCAAATAATTTCTTACCATCCTGTATATCAGGTGTTCTAAAAATGGCCCCCACGGACCACAGAGCATTATTCTACAAGTCAAAATAAAGCAATGTATAGGATGGTAAGAAATATATGTTTATTTTGAATACCTTTTGAATCCTCGTCGGGAGACACAAATTGCACTATGTGGCAACGTCGCAAATAAAGAACCATAGATTAGATCTACCAATCTATCAAATAGTTATATCGATCCTTCCCAGATGGCAGCTAAAGTCGATATTGATTGACACTAGCATCACTTATTAGTGTAGCAAGGGATTCAGCTGCTTGTTGTATTCGTAGAATAATGTTAATGGCTCCAAGTTAATCTGCGACGTTGCCACATTGTGAAATTTTGATACCCCATAGTGGCTGAAGGAGGCCCCGGAGGGCATACCATCATATAACACTACTAGTCTGCCTGTGGGTAGCCATTTTAAGAACACCCGATGTATATTCTAAGGGAGATTGCTTTTTACTATATCACAGAAATGTGCATTGATAGACGACGTTTCAAACCGTCTCCTTGTACACAGTAAACAATTACAATTTTTTTGATGACTAGATGCTTCTTTATGAAATGGTATTGTAGTAGTGTAGATGTAGTTGTTTTCACATTATTTCTCTGGCTTGTGTGTTAAATATGTTTATATATTCAGGTTATTTGTTATTTCAGGCTTGAAGTGAAGGTGTCTCATTTCTTGGTCACCGGCCTCAAACAGAAACAATTCATTCCGAAATTAGTCGATTCTAAAAATATAGCACAAGATTTATCACTTGTAGATGTGCTTTTTGAAACAAAACCTCTTGACAAAAGTTGTGATCAAAGAGTGCATTTATTGTGCAGGCCATTGGAAATAGTATATGATGCCCAGACAATCAACAACCTAGTGAATGTTTTCAAAGCTCCAAAAGCAATAGATGTTAATGAGTAAGTAGACTGTTGTTAAATATGTGTAGAAAGAAGTGATGTAAATATAATTATATAAGCAATGACAATTTATTTTAAGGGTGGAATATTATACCATCTGCTTTCGTATTCATTGACACACTAGCTGAATGGAAATTCATCTTGGGTTTGCTGTCAGACACTGATCATATTTCTCCTGATAAGAATTCTACTACAGTAGTTAAAAAAAAAAAAAAAAAAAAAAAATCTACTACGTGTCTTTACTACAAATTGAATCATACCCACTACAGTTTTTCAGAAAAAAGACCCCTTCCAGATTCTCTAAATAAATTCGAGCCTGTTCTTCTTCACAGTGGAATTCTGTGACATCTTTTTACACATGGCACCAATAATACCAAAAATACCATATTTGCGCGAATATAGGCTGCAGTTTGTTTTTTCGTAAATTTTAGCTTGAAAAAATCATGGTGCGGCCTATAATCGAGATGTCCCCCCAAAGATCATAAATCGTCAATTTCAAAATGACATGTACACGTAGCTTGTGAGTTGAAATTAATACCACTACGAGTTACTGCAGTTACGTTTGTAAACTATCAGACTTAAGAAGAAAATAGCAGAAAACATACCTTGTTCGTAAAAATTGCCACCTTCATTGGGTACCGGTAACACCTTACACTGGCACAAAAACACTTGTACACTTAATAGTTTTATTAACAGGAATACGTATCTTTGTTATACAGTATATATAATAATATACGGAATATTTTATACAGTACCTGTTCTTGAAATAAAGAAAAGCAATTTTGTCTAGCAAAACTGTATCAGCTTGTTCGTACGCACGCAGATCACGCAAAATCACTTCCCACCATTTCAGCATCACCAAGGTCTCATTCTTCACCCCCAGTAGACGATCCAGAATATTGCCCAGAGTCAGTATCACAAAGAAGGTCATCCTCATGAATCACCGTTGTTATGCGAGAGTTAGAGGAGGAGACGGAGAGAGATACATTTCAAAGTATTGTCTAATTGAACTTTCCTGTAAATTTAGTACCGCGACCCATATTCGAGATTTACTTTTTTCTATAATCTCGTGTCAAAAGTTTAGGTGCGGCCTATATTCGCGGAAATGCGGTATAAGTATTTTACCTGCTACTGAAAATCCACAAACTCAGCAGTCTTATTGTTTGTAGTGTTAACAGTATTTCTAAAGGTATCGTTGCCATCGTAAACTACTATCTTCAGCCATATGTCCAGGATCAACAGTCATTCTTGAATATTGGATCTCGTGCATTGGAACCTCTTGTCATCGGTCATACGTTCCATCACGAACCCACTGCTACTAAAAACACGATTTTTAGTTTTTATAAATAGAACTTTCCTATTGACCACTATTCCACTCACGCATTGTCTGTCAAGAACCTTAAAGACTTCCTCAATACACGTCCTGGACCTCAAATGCCTAGTACATCATTCCTAATTGTGTGTCTTCAATATGAAGAATTTTGCTTTTGAAGATAATCACTACCTCTTAATAAACGACACTGTCATGGGAACAGGTAGGTCTCATCCTACGCTGACCACTTTACGGAACGTGTAAAACATCGTTCTCAAATCTGCACCACTAAAATTTTCTCGCATAGTTTCATAGATCATATCTTTGCAAGAAGAACTGATGAACAGTCTAAACTAGAACAATTTGTATAATCTCGAAACAGTAAATTCCCCGTTTACTTTTCCTGATACTGTAAACTATCTAAACGTGAACACCAGACTCGAGCCAGTGAGCGAACCAAGTGCACCTTTCGTGCACTCGGCTATCTCAAACTTTACTGAGGTCGGTACCCTAGTTCATTGCTGATTGTTCCATTGCCACACATACAAGAATAGTGTAGATAATCAGGATACATGGCAGACAAATATCTTCCTATCAATTAATCACTGGCTGGAACGAGTCGCAGAGAGCTTACTACAATCACTGACAGTAAATCTCCCGTCAATACTGTTGTCTACGGGGTATTTCTAAAGACCATTTACAACGTTTTACTTATAGAAACAAGAGAAGACGTTAGTAGACATTTCCTCCGAATCCCTTTGTTTCAGAGATACAGGCTGTCGAAAACGGGAAAATGAAATTTGCAGTTGAATATCTTCAAAGCTAGCTGTAGAGGTGAGATAGCAGGTTATTGCTTAAGAGTTGCAATCTATTCTATCCAAAAATATATGATTTACAATCATTTAATGAAGGCGTAAGGAATTCCCCATAGGGGAGTGAGAGATGTCCGGGTATTCCGAGATGGAAGGTGACATAAAGAAGGGCGTTGCTATCTCAAACAAAATCAAATTGCTTTTTTTTTCTTTTTCTTTTTCTTTTTTGTGCGTGTTGTTCGTGGTTGATAACTACCGGAGTGAACGAGTGTAGTTGACAGAATGAAAATAAATGAAATCTTTAGTTCAACGTGCTATGGGGTAAGGAAACGGGAGTACCCTAAAAACCCACGGACGTGATGTCCATCATCAGCTCACCACTGATTCCCCTATCGTAGCGGACAAAAGATCGTCTACAATGAGTGGGAGTTGATTAGAAAAAGAAGAAGAAAAACAGCTATATAACAAAAATGTGGGGAAAAAAACTGTTAAGGAAATAGGATTTTTCGAAGCATGGAAATATACAGTATATAAAGTCTGAGGATTTTCCGAAGCATGGAAATATACAGTATATAAAGTCTGTACCTCACTTAAGTACAAAGTAACCTTCCTTTAGAACTGAACCGTTGAAATATCCCATTAGGGCCGTGTATTAATGTCAGAAGCGTAGTTGCAAAACCTATTCTACTTTAGACATCAGTTCAACCTTTGAACACTCAGAAATTACAAGATATATCATTTTAACTTCGTAGTGACAATATCTTTGTCTCATTACCCTTCTTAAATGCACCACTGTGCTGCAATAAATTTTGGAGAGACCGAAACTTGTAATAATCAGATTCCCCCATTTACCTGAACCCGAACACACAAAAATATCACAATTTTATCTTCAATCGAACTTTTCGTGTCAGTATTTTAGAAACCAACTCACCTTCTTATTTCAAAAGAAGATGGAAACACACATTTCCATTCTGTCTGCCAATCGCGAGCCTGGATTAAACTATCTGTAACTTTTTTTTTTTTTTTTTGCCACTGTTTTTACTTTCCTTCATTTTTGGTGCTATATGGTTAGTATAATGCACAGGAAAACCTGGGATTTATATTAATCGACTTCATCACTTCAATAAATTTGGTAAGGTTGTTGTGCTATGTACAATTTCTCGGTGTCACTGTCCTGCTCAAATGTAAATACTTAAACTTCGTGGGATAGTGCACCTACTTCTTCAGGAAGTAAAAGTTGAAGGTTAGAATAAAGTATTGGAGAGAAGCGAACTTATAGGAAGGTAGGAATCGTCACTGATAATATATAAATTTTAACACTTCCCGATCTTCAGAAGAGTAGTGAATTATGAAGTTACTAGCAATGAATTTGAAAAATTAATGAGATAAGTTGTAATCTAAGTGGCTTGACAAGAAATTATAATTTTACATGTACGGTTTAAATATGATTTTCCATACTTGGTAGATATTTAGGTTTATAGTAGTAACTTTTAATTCTATGGAACACTTTAGCACTTTTCAAAATGTCACTTTCAGTTTATATAAATGAGCTGGGAAAAAGTCTTTCAAATGCGTTATTCAAAAGAATGTAATTAGAATTGAACAGATTAGTTCAAATAATAATTTACACGTTGGATCTTTAAAATATGTGGATTTTTTTTTTCTTTTTGCTCCAGTAATTGAAGTTAATTTGTTTCCAGACTTCAAGCGGCAGCTGCCTCCAAATTAGAAGAGGTTAAAGAAATGTCAGCAACAGGTCTGCAGTATGCCATTGACCAAAAACAAGTACTTGACTTACAAATTGATGTGATGTCTTCGTACGTGATAATACCTCAGGGAGGAATTTACAACAAGTAAGTTCTCTGCTATACTATAATTTCTGTTTTTATAATTACGAATGGAAATTTAATATTCTTTGTGGTGAGGTTCCCAAAGAATGTTAGTGACACTATCCAAGATCGTGAGATTGATTTCAGGGAGCATTATTTGGACTTCGTGAGTACGAGGTTTCTGACAGTTTTCACAGTATTCGCTTTTCTTTTAATTAACAGAATATTTCCTTTTCTCATACTTGATCATTTCACTGTTTATAATTACTGGGACCCTGATATTAAAAAAAAAAAAAAGTATATGCATATTAAAAAATTTTGATTAATTCTTTAGTCAAATGAAACGGTCCAGGATAAGCTCTTTACCTATTTATTATAAAAATAAATATCTATAATCAAGTTACAAAGTTTCTTTGTGTAATGTAATAATAAATGTTTCCAAGTTGAATGTATCCTCAGCACTGTATTTTTATTTATTTATTTATTTATTTTTACCGTGTTACTTGCTCTCACAAGGAAACTAATTGGGGAAAAGAGAGAGATGTAAAGTTTGGTAGAAAAGACGAAGAAGGGCGGTATAATACTGATGATTAGTTCTTTAGTCATTCAACCGTAAAATTATATGTGTACCTATATATCTGGAAGACAATATTTACGATATCTCTAATATTTATGCACCTACGTCTCTTAGAATATAATTGATGATTAGTCACAAAACAGTACATATATTAATTAATTTTAAAAAATACGAAAAAAACTAATATTATTAATAAAGTTAACTATTTATGTTTACGTCAAATAGCTATTAAAAATAACGAATAGAATGAAATGAAGAAATAGCACAAACTTACCATATATAGATATATTTTAATAAAATGAATATACTGCAACGTTCACAAATGCGGCAGAATCTGTACATAGAAGCCCTTAAGTACTTCTTAAATTTATGCACTGTCTCGGGTTATTTAGTTATATTTTTTCCTATTTATATGTATATATATATATATATTTTTACGAAGATCCGTAGGAACGATGACTTTAGCACAATGGATTTTTTTCCCACTAATCGCTTTTAGAATTATCTCACTCGTTTTGATGATGCACTGTTTGTAAATGTAGTCATATCATCACACAAATGGTGGGCGTATCTGATAACTTTTGAAAATATGCCGTTACATATTTCGGTATTCACACTATTTATAACATCTGTAGTTTACTTTCACAAAATACTCAATTTCGTATGAGTTACAACGTGCTATTCACTTAATTACTGTGTATGTATCACACGTAGTTTCATATTGAGCGTGACATTCAACTTAACAATAATACAATAAAACACTCAGAATAACTATAAAGAATAATCTATATATATAAAAGAGAACGCACAAATCCTTTGTGAACTCATCACGCTAATACGGCTGAACCAATTTCTTTCATTTTTGGGGGGTTATTAGGATTTGGACCCTAGATGGTTTTTATCATATCACTTTAATTTTTAATTACCAGTGTCTTGAGATAATTGACCATTCAAGTGTCCATACGTACAAATCCTTTGTTATTAGTTCATCATAGGTAAAAATAAACGTATTTATATGCAACCCGCATGACCATGTGACTCGGCGGGTTAACATAAATGACAGGCGATATAATGTTAACATTTACTGGAATCTACTATGGTTTTTATCATATCACTTGAAAGCGAAAAAGTAAAAATTATCTAATTAACAAGATTTATTGCGTTCCGGGGTGACCGCAGCGAAGCGGGGCGGGTTAACATAAATGACAGGCGATATAATGTTAACATTTACTGCAATCTTCTATGGTTTTTATCATATCACTTGAAAGCGAAAAAGTAAAAATTATCTAAGTAACAAAGTTTATTGCGTTCCGGGGTGACCGCAGCGAAGCGGGGTGAACGCTGCTAGTATCTAATAAAAGAGCTACTCAACTCCACTGTAATATGATATAAGGAATTTACGATGGATTCCAAAGAAAATCTTTTTTCTTTCTTTTTTTTTTTTTTAAGGTAATAATTCAGAATTACTGAGAACATACAATTAATCTTAATTGAAACTGTTAACAACTTAAGTCCCACTTATAACTGTGGAAGGAATATTATATGGTTATCAAAATTATTATCAAGGATAACTATACGGTCAAACTTTAAAACTTCTTAACACTTCCTAATCTGTGTGTCTGTACTAGCGTCTGCCGTCTTCGGAACTATACTCAGCACCATCTTACATGTCAATAATTTCATGAAAATATCACCACTTTCTCGCGGATACTTGAATATATATATATATATATTTTACAAGTTTGAAATAACTTACGAGTAAAAGGCTACTGATTTTTTTCTCTTAGAGTTATTTGTTTAATACCGTTGCCAACGACAATAATCATAAAATTTCCGCTTCCAATCTCAATAGTATGTAATATGTAGCATTTCACTGGTCGTTCAGATCTCCTACATAATATTACGCGCAGTTATCATATCATTACTTTTTACTCTTCTTTTTTTATGATCGCTCAAACAATACAGACTACAGAAGAAAAAATCAATATAGAAATTCTTTCAACTAAGCAAGACGAAGATATTACTTCAACACCAGCAGCAAATTAAACAGCATATATCATACACATGTCAAATAAACATTCGTATAGGCCCTTCTCACTATATGCGTGTATTCGTCATATTTCAACGATATATATACATATGCATTGTCGTTACTATTTGCTTTTAAGCACTATATCATGACAAGCTTGGTGCTTTAGGAACTCCTTGATTAAATATTCTATAACGTATATGTCTTCAAATAGAACAAAACAAAATAAACGCATTGAAATTTCTTCTGTGCCACAAGAAGTAATGGCATTTTCGAGAGCATTGGTAGCATGAGATTGTCGGACAGTCGAGAGAGCAGAGCGTATACAACGAGAGCTACATTAGGTGGTGAATTTTAGTTGGAACTTAACAGGGCGACCTTAGGTTAATTTCGCATTACATGGTTAGTGGGTTGGCTTTAAAGCTTACTCATAATTCATTATTACGGATGTATTACCCAACAAAACAAAAAAATCTTCATTAGCCATCTTTGTAACGGAATAAACCACAAAACAATT
The DNA here is from genome assembly GCF_964235325.1 of Thermobia domestica. Classification (NCBI taxonomy): domain Eukaryota; kingdom Metazoa; phylum Arthropoda; class Insecta; order Zygentoma; family Lepismatidae; genus Thermobia; species Thermobia domestica. Next base: position 330,324,687 of record NC_137455.1, read on the forward strand.
CTTCAGAATAATCTACACACTTTGTGACACTTATTATACCTATAAGATATCAGGTAATATTTCTCAAAATTTGTATTAGAATAAATTATTCATTGACACAAGCCAATTTACCACTTGCTTGCACGTCCAAAGTTTAACAAGCTGAGCCACAATATACGGTGACAAACTTCCATCATAGAAATACCGCAACTTCTCTCGTAGTTCGATGGCCTGCAGAAAATCTTTAAAATAAATCACTTACGTTTTTTTAAAAAAAAATTATATCAATACATATACTTCTGTTGTAAGATATCTTGTTTTTACGAAAAACAATCGAAAACTTGTTCGAACCACCACTTCTTTCACGCAACAACCTTGCGCCAAAAACCTTCTGCACCATTTTCTTCTTCTTTTTCTACTTCTCTGCAAAAGCGTCTCTCGTTCTGTCCTGCACCCTTCATGCATACTTAGCTTACGATTTTAGATTCTCATATCGTTGGTACACTTAAAGAATGCATTATAGTTTAGTATTATGCCTAATAGCTTACTAAAGATGTAAATTACTTCTAAATCGTTGAATTACTGATTCTTTAAATAATTTGTGGCTAGTAAAGTAGCATTAATATCTGAGATTCGCAAAATTATACGCAAAGGGGGCCACACAATTCTACATATGTGACATGTACGTTACATACTCCTTCTCTTCATTAAAAATTTAATGGTAATTAATTTTTTTTTTTTTGTATTTCTAAGTCCAAGCTTAAAATTCGTTTGTTCATATATTATAATAAACTTACTTAACATAATATTTACATAACAGTTTTCTCTTTAATGTTTAGGATAATCTTTTAACAAATCCTTCCGTTTTTCATCCGTACAATCGTAGATTTTTAAGTTTCGAAAGTTTTCGGTACCAACAGCTTCACCTTGTAATGTGTGTAATAATGCTCGATTCCTCAATACCTTTACTACTAGATACGGGTCTGAATACACATTCATCCATTTAGCAGATTCTTTCTTTAAGGCAGAAGACAAGTAGTGAGTGCGAAGCATAAGTAGTTGCCCTTTTTTAAGCCGACCTTTTGTATATTATTATCTGCAACACTTTTGTCCTTACCGGATACAATTATATACGGAATTTTATCTTCCACGTGTTCTACGTTCTTGGAAAAGCTTTTCTAAAACTGTCAACAGTGGAATAATTCAAAAATGATTCAATGGGTACTCTATTTATAGTAGTGCAATACGAGTGGTTCAAAAGACGTTGGATTTCCACTAAATGCCGGTTCCAATTCGTCTGATACTGTCTACTATATAAACGAATCAACCTATTCAACTCATTATGGCTTCTCAGTTACACCATTCGAAGTGGGAGAGTAACTTGAGGTGAGGATATGGCGAATTCCATATTTCTTACAGAAATCTTTCCACATGTTAGAAGTAAACTGTGACCCACGATCTGATATGATTTCTTCTAGATATGGTAATAAATGGAAATATTTCTTCTCGAGAGTCGTGATGATTTCATTGATATGAGCAGTTCGCAAAGGGAGAAACATCACAAAACGTGAGTGTATGTCAATTATAGACAGGATATAATGGTATCCTTCACTAGGAGGTAACCTTCCTACAATAGCTATGCTTAGTTTTACGTGCGGCGCTTCCGACTTAATATGGCATTCTTGTCTAATGATTGCCCGAGTAGAAAACTTTGTTCGTGCACATTCTACACAGCTGTTAATAGCGTTTAAATGTTTATCTCTGCTTCCTCCAATAGAAGAGCAACTTACAGAACATCAGACATTTTCGTACTCCAAAATGCCCCATTGAATGTATGGTATTTATTATCTCTACTACGCATCTTTCCGGAATTACGAGGAGCCATCGACAGCTTTTCGGCGGTCGTAAATATAAGAGTTCATTATATAGCGTTAAATTATTAGTTGAACTTGTATTTCCCAGCTGTTGTTTCAGCTTTAAGCACATGTCACCCTTTTCTTGTTCTCGTTTTATCTTCTCAGAGATCCGAACGGAGGACTATTTTACCCTAGAAAGAATCATCATTTATGTGGTTCCTCCTTCGTCCTTCCTGGAAAAAATAATGTGTAGCATTCCCATTTCCTTTCTACCTCTCCGCACCGTTGACCACCTTGTGGTTCATCCGGTTTTTAGGATAGTTTCCCCTCCTAAGGACAAGAATGTGCCCTGACCTCTACGCCTTATCAGCCCTCCGAAGAGGGCGTTGATACCTTGTAGCGGTTGACTCCTTATCGTGGGAGTCAATCGGGCCCCACCTACGGCCGCCATAGACGTTGCCCACTTTCTCCTACGAGGAGATGTAGATTGGTATTTTCCCTTCGATCAAGAAGAGATCCGAAGTCATTACTAAACCTCTCTAGTACTTTTAGAAAGCACTGCAGTAACGGTCGAGTATAGGCACGAAGCTTGAACGTCATCCATTTTCAGGACTAGTTGCTTAGGCAGGTGAGTTGTTACACACTCCTTAGTAGATTCCGACTTCCATGGCTACCGTCCTGCTGTTTTAAGCAACAACACCTTTTATGGTATCAGAATAAGCTTCGAATTAGGCGCCTTAACTCAGCATTTTGTTCATCCCAGTTTTTACCAAAAGCGGCCCTCTAGGTACTCCGATCCTGAATCTCTGTTTCACTCTCAATCTAACCTAAGGCCAACTGAAGTAACACTGATTGTATCTCGGCAAAGTCACTCAGCCATACACGATGCACAATCATAGTCATATGTCTTGCAAATAAAATCAGAAAAATGTTATGAATGTTGTTTCTTTCTGGTAGAATGTTGTTTTCCCATTGATCGGTTCAGATAGATTTCCACGCTTCAGAACTGGCTGTTTGAACGGGCCAATGAGAGAGCAGATAGGGAGATGAATTGTGTATATATACTGGAGTAATTTTTTGTATCACTCAGTGTACGTCTGATGAGAATCTTGGCTAGAAGATCGAAACGTCACGTGTAAATGTGTTTTTATATTAAATAAGTGCAGTCTTGTTCAGCAGTGTGTTTATTTTTCCATACACGATAAAAGATCAAACGAACAAATTCTGATTTTTGAAGATCAGAAAATGTAACAAAAGTGAACCATACGTGTAGCGTGAAAGTTTGTAGCGTGTTGCAGTACTATGATTTTATTCCTCAAAACTGTGGAGAGATAAATTGATACTGATGGTAATTTTATCTTATGTCGAGGTGTTCTTAGTCGATGCGAAAGTCTTCATTAAAAAACTAGTTTATGTTCTTTTGCGCCATACTTAAAAGAGAAAGAGGGAGGAGGAAACCATCAGGGAAGGAAATTTGTACACCACAACTTGAAGGATGAACAGTAAAACTGTTTTAGCGCTTCTGGTCTGTAGATGTCGCCAGCTTAATCGACAAGCCAAGGAGTGGATGACCAATAACTGATGTCCTGTTCTAGGTTGTTGAAGAGATCTATAGAAGCAACATGATAAGAGATGAAGTTCATATACATTTCGAATTACATCGTTCAACACTTCTACCAGCTTGGTTTTCATTGCAGGTGACCTCGAATGATTTCCAATTAGTTAGGTCTAAAATGCTCGGCAGCTGCCGAAAATTTTTGTACGACAAAATGTTTCTGACGAAAAATTGTAATCAGTGTTGGGAAATGTATCTTTCTTCGTTATCGTGATACGCTTTCAGGCCGGCCTTAGTTGGTGAGGGGCCTGATTGCGGGACCTCAGGTTTACAACTAACTTACACCATGGTCTGTAGAACCAATATATATATATATATATATATATATATATATATATATATATATATATATATATATATATATATATATATATATATATATATATATATATATATATATATATAATATTGCGCTCTCTCTGCTGGTCTACTGGTTATACCATTTCCCTTTATGATGTTTTTCCATCTGCAAAATTTTCTGGTGAAAACGCTCACCCTGTTCATTGCTTATAAGCAGCTAATTTTTCAGAGAAATAACTCAAATGGAAATGCAGACAGTGAATGAATTTTAAAATACACATTTCACTCTTGTGCCTTACAGTTTTTCAAAAAGGTTCTGTACCAGTATTTTATAGTTTTCTTCTCTTACAAGTAAACATATCAATGTCCAAATCTAGTTTCTTGACCAAACTTGGTAGAGAAGTGTGGAATATCAAGAAAGAGTAAGCAAAATTCAAAGTGCTTTTGTCCATAAAGACGGTCGCAGTGGCCAAAACTCGGATTGATCAGAATAAGCCATAACAATGTGTTTCAAATTTGAAAATTTCGGTATTTTTTTGTAAAACTGGTAAAGGGATGAAAAAGAAAAACACATTAAACGACACTAGAAGGCGACCTGAAAGTCCTACTATGTTTATATATAAATTAGAGTAATTTGTATACGTCTAGCAGGACGGAAAGTTCTCCTTGTGGAAAGAGCATGAACTCTAGTTTTAGCGAAAAAAAAAAAAGAAAAAATATCATGTAGGTACAACTATTAGTTCAATAATAGTGGTATGTTTTGTAAGGGTGATCGTATGCACGTTTACGTTCCCTATTTTGATCCACCAAACACCAATAATGTGCGGAGTAGAGCGAATTTCGGTGATAACTGGGAAGCACTAAACCTACTCTTATACTGTTTATTATATATTTTGAAAGGCTTACTGCTGGAAGACTTCTGCTCTTCCAGAATAACAAACTCATGTTCTTTCCATTGAGAGGGTGCGTCTTGCCGGCAGGACGGCGGCTCGTGTACAGAAGTCCTTCCGGCAGGACAGAGGCTTGTACATTCTATTATTAAGGAACTAATGAAAGATGGATGACATATTTTCCATTGGATTATTCGAGTTAGAAGACAAAACTTCATAGGAAGCCAGCCACCTATTCAGTACGCACTAGTATACATTCGGTTCTCCTGACTTGGTTTGAAACAAAATACATCCACAGGATTTTTCGCAGGAGAGGGCAAAGTTTGTCCTCTGGTTTTGTATTTTTAATATAGCCATAATAAGAGAAAAGATATGCAAAGAAGTCGCACTGAGGCTGATATATTTGATACCATCTCGGTATTCACGGTAGTATCACATGACATAACCAGCAAGAATGCCAGGAACTTTTACATAGTGGGATGTTCAAAATAAAACAGGGTGTACACCCAGAATAACGATATACATTTTTACACAAACCCAAAGCAAACAATATTTTTACGACCGGGGTTGTGTGTAAGGAAATTTAGGAAAGTGTTAGGGGTGCTCGGGGTATACAGAATAAAACTACTGCATCATTAAATTCAGAAAACGTTTGCTTACGCCCGGAAACTTAATACAAACTATTCATTTACTTGTTAGAGAGAGGTCATAAGGTGTACGTGTGGAGTCCTGCATTGCAATATATTGTTGTGTGTACTTGATAACCAAGAGTAGCAGAGCCACCTTAACGTTGCCATAGCCACTTGGCCGCGGGCTCCGTGAGCAGAATGGCATGTATTAGGAGCAAAGTTTAGTAATAGGGACCACAACACACTTGTTTGCTCTGGGGCCTAATATGCTGTTAAAACGGCACTGAACAGTAGATTAGACTGGACAGTAGAGTAGACGGCACTAGCGCGGAGCCTGATTGGGAGCAATCGGTCCAATCGGCTTAAAGCCGGCCGTGTACGCTTTGAAACTCAATTACTTTGTAGGTGATTTAATGATCTTCGCACGAATAGAATGCCCTGTTGTATGTGGCATAGCTATCCGAAGAGTCCTGTCTACAAGGTGTATGTCCATCTGACCACTCCTCAAGAAAGAAAGAAAAAAAATGTATATAGACCAACTGCTATGCATATACGATGTCTTGACCACTCTTATTTAGCATCGTGAATCCAAAGAGGATCCTCATGTGATTTCGACAATCTTAACGCCCTATGAGGAAACCAAGAGTGTATGTCAGAAAATTCAGAATTTGAATGACCTAGAAATCTGGCCTTTCAACATCTAATTTTCATGTTTGTTCCATGTGGCACTAGTTGCGGAGCATACATTGTAATTCCTTAGGAATGTAAAAAATGGGTTCACAGATTTTTTTCTTTCTTTAGTTCTTTTTCCGTATCTTCTAATATCACAAATTAATTAATCAGTGCGGGAAGATCATAGTACGTTGTAATGGCCCCGCTTTCACGAGGACATTCAATTTATATTCGTTCTTATATTGTTTTATGTCCATTGCTAATGTAATTCGAATTTGTTATACAGATGGCAAGAATTACCCTTTTCTCTGCGCCAGCACACTTCTGAAAACAAGAGAAAAAGAATATTCTTAAAATATAAAACAAATCACAATCAAAAAGTTATCAATGTTATGTAAAAAACCGATCAAGGAATAATTGAAGTTTATTAATTTACACATATCTAATTAACGTTAACCGATTCTGAAACTAAAGAGAAGCTAATTAAGAAGTCAAGGAAGCTTACAAGTGTTCTTTAACAGGGAATTTTAAATATTCTTTAATCATTAGTAGCTTAAGTATAATTGTGAAGAGGATGGATTACATGATTATGAATATTTGAGATGCATGAACTCAACTGGGTTCCCATATTAAATTTCAAATAGAAGCTTCATGAAATAAATAAACGCAAAATCTCCATCCTGTATAAATTATCAATTTCTGTTTCAGGATATTTTAATTTATTATCAGCATTTATGCAACTATAAAAGTAAAGGCAGTTTGATACCCTGTATCTGCATGCACTAATATAACTAATATTGCACTAAAGCGAATATAAAATTGTACAATGAAGTTACAAGCAATTACTGATATCAAAGGGGCTAGAAACTATTACTATTGACTACATTAAACTACATCTAATCCACTCCAAACTAACAGAAAGGAAAGAAGGAAAGCCTTACACTGTTCCTATTACAAGCTTACCTAAACCTAACTTACTTACTAACAGATATACTCACCTGCATAGTACTTACTTACTTGAAACTGGAGACATGTTCTTGATCCTACAACTCAGTGGATTCTTCCGCAGTGGTGGAACCTGTGTGAGACAAGAACAGATTAAACTGCATATAAGATATCTGAAAACTGAGCAGAAATATGTAAATATTATGTATATCGGTACTTACTTCGTTCATTGTTCTTCATTTCACGTATTACTTTTATTTCCATGTCAAACACAGAGGCCGTGGTGGCTCAGTGGTAGAGCGATCACCTCTGGTGCATGGGGTCCCGGGTTCAAACCCTGCCCCTACCAAGTGAACTTTGTGGTGGACAAACACCGTGTGCGTGGGTTTCCTCGGGGTTTTCTTCCCACTTTCTTCATTCCACCATTTTTATTCATTTCTCATCATCACCGTCTCCTTTAGCCTAGCCGATATAATCGTGGGACGTAAAACTTAAAAGATTTCATTTCATTTCATAAAAGATTTAATTTCATTTCATTTTCCATGTCAAACAGTTTTTATTTTGACTGATCAAATTTTGTGCATGATTGTTTAATATATATATTCGGATGTGTAGTCTGAAACGACGTCTTGGGCCTACATCGTCTAGATCCACGAAGTCTGTGCATCGTCTAGATTGTTCCTCACTATACATTAGACCACCGTATCCCAACGTGATGATACGTCGAACCTCTTACTTTTGCTGGTAACCCCTAAACCTACTGTATGATAACAAATTGAGATCTGTAGAAAGGGTGCTACGAATGTAATATTAGAGCGCCGTACTCCGAAGTTCTAATGCGCCGAATCAGGTACTGAAGGTTTTAGATCAACAGACATCGGATGGGTGCCAAATGTGCAGAAGAAATGAGACGGCACAACGTGTGTTGGTTAAGAGACTTCTATTGTAAATATACGATAGAGAAGTAGGCACCACACTGTTTATTTACCACTGACCTTAGTTGTAAGTAAGCTTTTACAAAATTAATATCAAAGTAATTCTGTACTCACCTCTCTGCTGTATTGTACAATCGGCAGTAGATACGAAGGAAGAAAATGTATTAAGGAATTCATGTCATGCATTTATATCTTCTTCTAAAGATGTTTCAGCATGGGGCTGTTAGGATTGTAAAGACAACATTATTATTTTTAATTACTCCTTTCACCTCTCTTGTACACTGTAAGTAGATTAAGGATTGCTTGGCTGTTGTCCAAGTGGATTTAGTGGTAGTCTCAAATCGAGCCAGAATCAACCACTTTGAATACGAGTAGTCTTTGAAAATAGCGTTTTATTTATTGTCGCCTTACATAAAACCAGTCATTGTGATTTTATCGCTTCGAGCAAAAGCGCGAACAATTAAAAACAAAAATTGTGAAGCACTATGATCGATGTGGAGAATTCCAGAACCTATAGTAAACCGAAAGTGACCGGAAATCAACCGAAAGTCAGACTGGAAATCAACGGGAAGCGGCTAAAAATATATCGAAATCAACCAGAAGTGACTGAAAATAATCGGATGTGTTGGGAAATCAACAAAAAGTAAATCGGAAATAACCGAAGGTGAACCACAATAGCTCCTGGAACTGGAGCACTTATGCATTAATTTTCATACAAGTTATTAGTATGTACTTTCGTATAACATTCAAGTGATGTATAAAATATCAATATACGTACATAATATCGTACAACACATATGCAATATGGCTACTCCTAGTCAACAGATGAAGCTTCTTCGTGGCTAAGCGGTTAGCGTACGCCCCTTTGACGTGGGAGAGACGGGTTCGGTTCCCGGCAGGAGTTCATGTGGTTCAGATCCCGGGTTAAGCTGTAGGTCCACGTCTTGTATAGCCTCGCTGCTAGAAGGGACGCTAAACTAAATTAAAATCGAATCAAAATCAAACCTAGTCAACAAGTATCATATTGTATAATTACTAAGTCTTGTGCATACAATCACTAAACTCTTTCTGTTTCACATGTTCATTTTCACTTTTCTGTTTTTAGAAGCGGAAAAAAGTGCTAGTGAGGGACCGAACTGATATTCTACGGGATTTACGAAGTCTAAATCTATGTGTACTAACAATTGCTATTAAGTTTTTAAATTCTAAGTAATTGACGTTCTTTTCTCTCTCATTTTAAAATACTTTAAGTGTATTCAGATTGGTTTTGGCTAACATCATCAGCCGAAGCTTACGAGCATAATGATACTTTCCAACGGAAGAGAGAGGAACATCACTTGGGTAAAACATCTTTGTATCGTGCATTAATATTTTAAATTGTAATAACATTACAATCGCGCTTTAAGCGTCTTGAGGTTGAGGTCTACTTCCTTCGACACCGTTGCCACTAGCAGGAATGAAAACAAGTCCGCTAGATGATTAAGTATGTAATAAAAGTTTTGGTCGCGATAAAAGTTCTTCATGCTAAAGATTCCACTTATGTTCATGGTGATTGCAGGTTCTCCGTGAACACGTGAACACGTAAGAAAAATAGAAGTCTACATTGAGTTGTTCATATTTTATTGTAGATTTGTGTTTTTACGTGTTGAGGTCGTGGGACACTGCAGTTGATTTTCGTTCTCCCTTATAAAGGGAAACTTGGTCTGACAACGTTGCACTTTCACAGCATTTACTTATATGAAACACCAAACGACTTTACTGCAAGTCTTTTTTACTTATAAATAACAGATGTAAGGAACTTATAAATTGAATTTTATGTTTCCTTTTGAAAGGGGAAGCAATTACATGTGGACTCTTAATTTGCTATTATCTTTTAATTCAGAACCAATGTGTTTTTAGTGAATTGATTTTGTACACATCAAATATTTAATTTTGTTCTCAGGAATGGCACTTTGATTGTTGCTAATTTAGGAAGTATAAAGATGATGTCTGTAGTATCAAAGAATGGTGAGAAGAAGACCGTAAGGCAGATGGCACAATTGGGTTCTACAGAAGAAGAAATAATGAAGGAGATGATATCACAGAGTTACGACAACTTCGAGATACAACTGACTGATATGCAGGTGTGTAATAATTTTGCTTTATACAAGTATAATAGTTATTTAAAAAATCGTCTCCTTTCCCTGTTATTCTGGTTGTCAGATTTTTCTGTGTGACTAAATAACTAGCCTTCGGCTATCTGGAAACTTCGCCCCCAGACCCCCGCATTTGCTCGACCTACAGCATTCCATCTCTCATATCCCTAACGTTAAAGAGATCTTAAGAGGCCTATCACTGCGAAATTAAAGTACCGCTAATTTTACAGTAATTATGTGATATCTTCAAGTAGATAAAAGATAATCAAAATGTGAAACAAGATCGCCCTAGACAATATTATTTTGCATGAGATGCCGTTAACACGAGTCACCTAGCAGCCATTCAGAAACGTGAAAATAAGTGCCTATTTTCTAAATGACTGGAAATCGAAAGCAGATACATGAGTCGTGATAATGATATCTCATGTAAAATAATACTGTCTAGAGCGATCTTGTTCCACATTTTCATTATCTTGTATCTATTTGAAGATATCACATAATTACTGTAAAATTAGCGGTACTTTAATTTCGCAGTGATAAGGCCTCTTAAGATTAGAGATACGTTAGGGATATGAGAGATGGAATGCTGTAGGTCGAGCAAATGCGGGGGTCTGGGGGCGAAGTTTCCAGCTAGCCGAATAATTACTGTAAAATTAGCAGTATTTTAATTTCGCAATGATAAGGTCTCTTAAGTAGTTTGGAGATACGAGATTGGATCGGAAAATTTCTGGCCTGACTGGGAAGGAAGCAATTATTTTATGTTTGTATACATAACTGCGTATCCATATCCGCTGGTAGTCACTGTGTAAAATTTCATTTCACTATTGTCTCAGGTGAGGAGTTTGTAAGACTCTAGGTCGGCGGAAGTGACGAAAATTTGTGACATGGAGAAAATCGAGCATCGAGCTGTCATTTAAGTACCTGCTTAAAAGGGGCTTAATACCACAGGAAATTCATATGAACGTGGGAGAGACACTGGAAGACTCTAGAGACACTAGAAGAAGAAAAAATGGGTAACTGAATTTAAGCGTGACAGAAGGAGCATTGAAAATGACTGCTTCAATGGCAGGCCTTCAACTTCGACAACTACAGAAAATGTCAATAAAATTTGTGACCTGATTGTGAATGACCGCAGAATCAAAATCCGAGAGACAGCTGAGACTGTATTTCCTATGAGCGAGCACAAAACATTATCGTAAATGAATTAGGGTTTTCTAAAGTGTCAGCGAGATGGGTACCCAAGTTGCTTTCAGTTAAATACAAACGCAATCGACTCTCTTTTTTCGTGATTGTTTGGAACTGTTTGAAAGTGATCCGGAGGAGTTTATTGCCAGATTCGTGACTATGGACGAGACATGGATACACCTTCGGATACGGGAATCAAAACAACACTCGAAGCAATGAAAATGACCTGGATCTCTTGTCCCAAAGAAAGCAAAGTTATGTCATCAATTTTTTGGGATGCTAGGGACATTATCCTGATTGATTTCTTGGAAAAGGGAATGATTGACAATTCTGAATACTATTTCTGCGACGTTTGCGTGAGGAAATCAGAATTAAAAGGTCAGGGATGTTGCGAAGAAAGGTGTTTTTTACCGGGACAATGCCCTCGTTCACACGTTCCTTGCATCCATGGCGGAAATTAATTCCTATGGATTCGAACTGTTGTCGCGCCCATTCTGTTCGCCTGATGTGGCCCCTCGGACTTTCACTTGTTTCGAAACCTTAGAAAAAAAGGGGGGTAGCGATTTTCTTCGGATGCAGAGGCCAAAAGTGCTGTACTGGGATATTTTGCAGAGCTCGAGGAATCATTTTTAAAAAGTGGTATAGAAGCATTACCAGAGAGGTGTCGTAAATGTATCTTGGTCGAGGGGGATTACGTGGAAAAATAAAACAACTTACCCAATTATTTTCTAATTTTGTAGGTCAGGCCACGAACTTTCTAATCACCCTCGTATGATCATCTTATAACAATTACAATCTTTTTTATTCGCACCTTTCTTCTTCCTTTCTAAGGGAAACATCAAAAAATACTGAAACGCGTCCTTAATTATTTAAAATTAGAGGCCTAAATACCAATTTTCATTCCTCTAACCTTAAGGGATTTCGAGGTATGGCCGTGTTATTTTACGAGGTTATAACACTACCGATTATTTTTCTCACTAGCTAACCACACGAAAACTATGAAACTTGTGTTACTTCTTGTCGTAATCTCCTGCAGCCTTACACATTTTTCACACCATAATGATTCCATGGCCGTAGGGAACGCTTCTTTAGGAGTCTTGTTTTGACCACTGAAAAATCGCTGATGCAATAGCGGCACGACTAGTGTCTGTGGGACCACGGAAAGTGTCTTTCATCGTTGGAAACAGCCAAAAGTTGCTAGGAGCCAGGTCAAGTGAGTAGAGAGCATGAGAAATCACTTCGAAGTTGTCATGAAGATACTACTGCGTCACGTTCGCTCGATGTGCTGGTGCGTTGTCTTGGTGGAAGAGCACACGTGCAGCCTTTTCCGATCATTTTTCACGCAATGCTGGAAGGGGCTTCTCCTTGAAAATATCTTCGTAGAATGCACCTGTCACTGTAGTGTCCTTTAGAACGCAATGATTAAGGATTACTCCGCCACTGTCCTAGAACATGGGAACCATATTTTTTTCAGCACTGGTGTTAACCCTTTTTTGGTGGCGGTGAATCTGTGTACTTTCATTGAGCAGACTGACACTTGGTTTCATGATTGAAAAACGGCATCCGTGTCTCACCTCTTATCACAGTCGATGAAAAGAAAGTCCCATTCACGCCGTCATCACGCGTGAACATTGCTTGTCAACAGTGCGCGCGCGCAGCCTTGTGGTCGTCCGTCAGCATTCGTGGCGCCCATCTGAAGGACACTTTTCGCATTTTCAGGTCTTTATACAGGATTGTGCACACATCCCACAGAAATGCCGACTTCGGAGGCAATGTGTTCCACACACATTTGACGATCCTCCAAAACAACTTTCTCCACTTATTCGATCATGTTGTCAGACCGGTTTGTGCAAAGCCGAGATTGTCTTGATTTGTTGTCACACGACATTCTGCCTTCTTTGAACTGTTGCACCCACGAACTTAGACATAACCATGACACCATCATCACATGCAGGGTGTCTATCGGTCACGAAAGTCACGAATGTCACGAAAAAGTCACAAAATCAGAAAATGGTCATGGAAGTCACGAAAAAGTCACGAAATTTAGCTTTTGGGTCACGATTTTTTTTAACTGTTCAAATGTAAGTACAGATTGTACAATTTTGTTCTATAAAACGTCAAAGTTCACCAAAAATGTCTATGATCAGCTTTAGACGCTACCAAATCTCAAGCAAAGTACGTTTCTATCGCATGGATGAAAATTCGGTCTAATTCGCACCCAAATTCACTCTTGAAAATATTAGGAAATTTTTTATTTGGTAAAGAAAAGATCACGAAAAAGTCACGAAATTTCATTTTGGGATTTTAGTAGACACCCTGACATGTCTCACACAACTGGCGATGAAGTTCAAGCGGTGTCACACCATGCAAATGGGTAAAATGAATGATTACATGCTGTTCTTGGTATGAACACGTCGCCATTATACGAGTATCGTAAGTATCAAACACAGTCAACACTCTCACCGCTGCCGCTATTTCTGTGTGTCGTACGGTGTTGCCATCTCTGTCACGCATTGACAACGAGTGTTCTCGTATTTTAAAACAAACAGCACGTTTCTACCTGTTATCAATCCTGAGAAAAAAAATAGAGAGGTTAGAATTTGAATGCACCTCGTAACAATTTCAGCCTCGACTTTTTTTCTCCCGGCCTTATATAAAAAAACGCTGAAACACATCTTTACTTATTTTAAATTCAAATTGTAAATAACTTTAAGAGGTTCCGAGATATGGACGTCTTATTATAATAATTGTAATTTCTATCCCTTTTTCCTTCTCATCCCTTTTCTTCCTTTCAAGGTCAAGTATTTAAAAAACGCTGAAACACGTGTTTAATTATTTTAAATAAGAAATCCATACACTAAATTTCATGTCTGTAACTTTCAGAGATTCCGAGATGGATATATTAAGATGATAATTACCGCCCCTTCCCCCTTCCCGCTTCCCCGTCTAATTTCAAAAGTCCTTCCTTAATAGTTGACACAAATCGTATGCTATGTCCAAAATTTGGTTGGGCGTTGATCAGACAGGCCTTCTTCTCTTATATATAGGGATAAATAAGCTTATAATAGAGCAAGTATATGTTATCATAACTAATCGACTATATGTTATCTTACAACGATTATTAGCGAAATAATATTGAAATACTTGACTTTACATGCTTTATGAAAGTCTGTTTACATCACATATTTGTTTAATCCTTTTATATGTGTTATTTCCAATAACTCCGTTAACTCTCTCTACCATATGTCACTCTTTCTAGCGCCCCACTTAGTCTTGTATTCGATCGTCCCTTTTTCCACTTGTTTTCTCTACATATGTTCAATTTTGGATTATTTTTTGAACGAATTGACTTGTAACTGTATAATGTTTTTTGTCTTATGAAAATCACAATGTGTTTGCGTTTGCTAGAAATTGAATAGATCGATCCATTTAGTCAAGTCATTATAATGGCAAATTATGGAGCTTGTATTAGAAAAATAAATCACATTTACATCATAATTTGATCCGATTATAAGAAATTGAAACAAATATGATAGTATATTTTTGGATCAAAAGGTCGAATATATTTCAATCAAAAACCTTCTTGTAGGCCATCTCAGTATGATGTGCTTGTTCCGTAGAAAATACAAAAACTCGATTTAGAGAACATTCAAAAATTTTGTGGCCCCTGATCCAAAAACTAATTATTGGCCAAGATCGCAATCTTTTGATCCATTTTTTGTTCCTAAAATTCTTGTTAATTTCTTGTCGTGAACATGTTCTTCCTAAATTCAGAAGTACTCATCTTTCTCTTGTCTATTCGGATGTATGTCGATAATCATCAATTAATTGAATTTCAATACTTTCGCCAGAAGAATTGTCAAGACATGTAATGAAAAAACTTAACAGAATACAAAAGCAACTTCGCCAATCTGCTGGATTCTGCTGTGAAGTATCATGTACCCTCCAAATCACTTACAAAGAAGTTAACATCATACAAAAGTTTCTTCACTAACCTTCTACATTCTGCTATCAAGTATCGTGCACGTGTCAAGATACAAAGAAGTTAACAGCATAAAAAGTTCCTTCATCAATCTGTTGTTTTTTTGCTGTCAAGTATCATGCACTTGCCAGAACATTTACAAATAAGTAACAGCATGAAAAAGTTTCTTGACTAATCTGCTGTTTCCGTTGTCAGGTACCATGCACCTTCTACAACACTTACAAGGAAGTTAAGAACATACAGAAGTTTTCTTCACTAAGCTGCTAGATTCTGGTATTACGCACTTGCCAAGACACTTTATAAAGATGTTAACAGCTCTCAAAAGTTTCTTCTTCAACCTGCTAGATTCTGTTATCAAGTATCATGCACTTGTCAAGACACTTAGATAAAGCATGACGAAAATGAACACACACATTTACTAAAATAACATATCCATTATGTCTAATTCAATAATGCTCCAGTATCAAGATATAACACACTGAAGATACACAACACAACGTTTGTGCAATACAAGTTATAAAAGAAGTTTTGGAGGCTGCGGTGGATTAGTGGTAGAACGCTCGCCTCTGATGCGTTGGATCCATGGACGTATTCCAGCTTGCACCAAATGAATTTTGTGGAATACAAATACCATGTGTGTGGGTTTTCTCGGGGTTATGTTTCCTCCCACTTACTTCATTCCACCATTTCATTCATCATCACCACCTTAGTCTCTATGCATGATCGTGAGACGTTAAAATAATAGAGAAGATTCCATCGTGCGCAGAAAGATAAGCACAAAGAAATTTTAAAAAATAAACTCTGACACTGACATTCTAAACGACGTTGGAAAAACATCATTGATACTTTCCTCGTAGTTACTAACCACGCAAGAAGCAGGTAATGGTTTAAGGTGTTTACACTCTGTAGAAATACGCACTTAAATTCTCACGGTCGTATTCAGAGTCGTTCTGACGCGTGACTAGCGCCATACTAAAGAGTTCGACTAACATATGTTTCATACAGTAGTCAGGCCCTTAGTATGACGCTAATCACACTCGAAAATGAATCTAAATATGGCCGTCAATATTTTAGCTTCTACAAGTTACATTAGTGATTGTAATGGTGACCTGAATAATTAATTTCTTTTCATACAATACTAACTAACTCTTTGGAGCCCCTGTAGCTTGTAGTGATAAGGTAGCGTACTGCCTTTGAGGTGGGTAACTCGGGTTGGATTCTCGATATGAACACATGTTAAGATGTACATTCATGTCTTATATAGCCTCGGTGCTGAAATACAGGCTAACCTCAAATCAACCAATTAACCTCCCTCTTTATGTACCTGTGTTTTGGCAGTGCTGCCAGTGAAGTCGATTGATTCGACAATTAATGATTATTCAATAAATTCTAACATAAATAGGGGTGAGTAATTTTAGACTTTATAAGATAGTTTTGCAGAGGGCTTAAATTAACAATATTATACACAAACAATTAATTATTGAGTTTTTCCTTCGTGCAGCAATAGATTATCAATCAGAACCAACAATCCACAAATATTTTTTCCGATACTTGTGGCAGTGGGAGATGAAAACCATATTATGTTTCAATGTAAATTAACAGTAAAATTTGGAGACTGTTACCGATCTTGTATAAAACACAAAATCAGGGTTCATACTCGATTAAGAATATCTTAGCAATTAATAATGAAAAGGTTAGTCAAACACTGAAAAATGTATTTGCAGCAAAATATTTTAATATTTAAAAAAAAAAAGTAAAAAAAGGAATAAAAAGAAAGAAAACAGAAAGATTAAAAAAACTGAATGAAGAACAAAAACAACAAAAATACAGTTCACCGCGGAAGTTAAAAATAAATAAATAAATAAATAATAGTGCAAATGGCGTCTCAGACAGTAGTTCGCGAAAAAAAAAAAAAAAAAAACTTCCTTTTAGTAGAATTGAAAGTGGAGATATAATTCTGTAGTACAATAAATATAGTTCTATTGATTTTTGTTGTTTACTGTTACTTTTAGTATGTCAGTTGAATGAGTTTTGAAAGTTTATTTCTTCCTGTTTAAGGTATTGGTTGCTTTAGTTGGAGAAGATTGGGAGTCTGCTATAAGTACAAGTGCCACAAATTTGCATCTGCTGAACCCAACAAATATTCAAGTTTACTTTAGTCGGTGTCTGATAACCGATGATCCACGCTTACCAAAGATGAAGCTCAAAACCGGTATACCTGCGTTGTCAGTCAAATTATCAGGTATGTTGTAAATATAGTAAATTTTAAGTCAAATAATAGAAAACAACTTTAAAACCTTTTAACAGGATCAACCCGACAAAGCGCTACCCGTGATGACGGTAATTAACTTCTCATCGGAATTTGTTTTGCTGTTTTGTTCATATTTCATGAATAAATGTTTCATTAATAAATCTACAATATAGTATAAATCATTTTCCATTTAAGCTCAATTCAAATTTTAACAGATAGCAGGAATTTAAGAAAGACATATTTGTTCAGTGATTGAGCTCTCATCTCTGGTGTAAAGGGTCCGTGATTTTCTCGGGGTTCTTCTGGTTCTTCCCTCATTCACATTCCACCAGTTATATCATAATCTTTATTTTCATTAATCGTCCGTCGCCTTTAGTCTACAGGATATAACCATGAGACGTAAAACTAGAAGTACAGGGTAGCGCAGATAAAAGTAGCTTGTATAAGAATAAAGGAAATGCAGTGAAATTACAGAAACGAAGATCTGAAATGGACTTACCATTTATTTACAATGAAAAATGGAGTGAAAATAGAAAAATACAGTGGAAAATACATTTATAGAAGATATTGAAAGTGATCCCCTGCGACATCAATACACAACTCTGCACGTGTAAGCATATTCAGATGCATCCGGCGTGAAGTTGCGATGGCGGCAACTTCATGGTTAATGTTGTCTTTCAGTTCCTGTACTGTGTGTGGATTAGTTTCATAGACTTTGTTCTTTGCTCTTCAGGTGTCCTCACAGGAAGAAATCACATGTTGTTAGATCCGGCGAACGTTGTGGCCATAAACTTTTGCTGACAGTTCGTTCCTCAGAGAAGACATCATGGACTTATTCCAGGGATACCCAGGGATACCTTAGAAGTGTGGCATGTCGCCCCATCTTACTGGAAGAAGCAGTATTGTCTTTCATTTTCAGTGAGTTAAGCACAAAATGCATAAAAAATTTCCATATACGCAACCGTGTTGAGGGTAGAGTTAAAAAAATATCGGTCCAATGATGCGCGTTCCTGTTACACCACTCCAAACGCCGAGTTTTTCATCATGGAGTGGTTGCTGACAGTGTTTGGATTCTCCGTTGTCCAGTACCTCGTGTTCTGTGACTTCACATGACCGGAAAGATGAAACTAGGCTTTATCACTTACGATGTAATGAAAAGGGTCTAACAAACTGTCCTTGATGATGTTATTCAAGGATGCTAACAATCGATAATTGCATAAACTGTCCATTGTTGTAACTGTTTACTCAATTTCAGAAGTCGAAAATATTCAATTCGCATTCAAAGGGGATGCGGGCTACTTTTAACTGCGCCACCCTGTATCATTTAATTTTCTTTGTCGATATTTAATATATTTATAGCTATCTGTCTGGACGTAATTTTTCTGCAACAGAGAGTAAGAATGGAAAGAACTGCCATTATTTTCAACTTAGAGGAAACTTACAATGGTTCAAAGCGAGACCATTACGTATTCTTTCTTTCTGGGCCAGCTTCCTTTTGTATTATCTTACTGTAATTACATTATAATAATATTATGGTGTTTTGCTTATTGATTTTCTTTACTAAACAAATGTAAATTTTATTTGTGTGTTTTTTTGCAGATGAACGTTTGTTTCAAGTGGCTAGTTTGGCTCAAAGTATCCCGTTTCCTAAAGAAGAAGAAGAAATAGAGGAAAGTCCAACGAAACGAGTGGTATGTGGATAAACACTGCTATATTATTATTTTTATTATAATAGAAAACTGATATTCGTGTAACTTTTTTTCAGAAGTAATTTATCAACAATGTATATAATCCATCTAATACCACTATAATACATAGTACAATTGACTAATAATAGTATTTAATCTGTACTTCAGAAGACACTTATGCAGCCTCGTCGAAATCTTAAACAATAGATCATCGCGGTAGAATACGCGATGATTTAGTGAAGAGTTCATTCTCTGATGTCCAAACTGCAGATTCGATTCTAAGTTGCGTGAGTTTGCAATGGCCATAAATTTTCTCCAGGTTTTCTGAATTTACCATTTTTGTAGTTATTTCATTATCGTTCATTGATTTCTATTAGGAATGCAAGAGTTTTGTGGGATTTGTACTCTGTGACACTGCACACAGTTATTTTATGGGGCGTTTACACTTAGTCGATTTAGTCGCACGACTAAATCGACTCGCTGCATTTGCCACTAAATCGAAGCAACTAGGCCGAATCAGATTGATGGATGTGTTCAATTATTTCAACCACAGAAAATAGAACGTCTTTTAATTCAGTTGCCAGTCGATTAGTCACCTTCGATCAACAAGCGATTAAGTTGAAGTCCCGTTTACACGGTCGATTAAGTTGAAAGTGACGTCAATTCAACTGAATCGAACGCAAATCGACTAAGTGTAAACGCCCCATTACCTATCATTTCGATGAGGGAGAGTAAAAAGGAATTTAACATGTTAGTGAGTGTTTTGTCTTATAGCCTGCTAGTTGTAGTCAACGTACTTAAAAGACGATGTCAGTTAGAGCCGGTCAGATACAGTCACCACAAACACCGTTATAGAATATGTGTGCGCTGTACGAATTTAAACCAAGAACAAACGCTAGTGAAACGAGAAGATAAATATGTGAGGTGTTTGGTAAATGAGTGGATAGTGAAACGGTGGTTCTACAAATTTGATTCTTTCCGGGTCCAAAGCACAAGATGTATCCAACCCATAGAGAACGAGATAATCAAAGACGATGTAGAGGCCAATAATAGAATGAGACATTGAGAGAAGCATTCAATTGTAATACATAAATTATTCACCAACACCTGGTCGATTGCTGTATACATTTGAAGGGAGCTTGGTGTTTAAATGATTACTGCGGATGGCAGAAGAAATCAACGTGATAATCAAGATCGGGAATCGAACGTGGAATACGTTCAGCACCTGTGCATTGACAGCTTCGCTAATGTCAACTTGAATGCATACAAAGCTATCTATATGCAAATGCTGTTTTTCCGCAAATTGTGGTGAGATTCAAACAAAACGAAGTTTTGTTCCAACCTCACTACAAATAACCGCAATAAACCACTATATTAGAAGTTATAAATTAAGCAGTTATAGATAAAACATACTACGACGAACTATACACCTAACAAGCACAGAGGAAAATCCTGAATTAAATGCACACATGTCAAATTTACTATATATATTCATATTATTAGCTTTGTACATACTTAAGCAAAAGTTTAAAAAATGGACAAAAAAAAATGTAATAGAAGAATTGAACAGAACATCTAACGCAGATCTGTAAATTAGGTCACCATCTTTTCGAATAAAGTATCGCTCTTCCCCCTTCTCTCACGAAGCCCCGCCCATGGGTCTAGAACCCAGACGTAAAATGAAGTCGCAAACCCTTCACAACATGCAAATTTTTATTCATTTCGTCTGCACATGTACTCTCATTGGCTGGCGCGTTACCATGACATACAAGAAAGTTATGTGAGAATACATTATCAGAATAGTTCTCATGGAGGAGGTTCAAACGTGAACAAAGAGTGCATTATAATGTGAAAAGGGAGAAAATGCAGAAATGAAACGAAATGCACTTATTTACGTCCATTACACAAAGTAGAATGAATATCCTCAAAATTAATTCATAATAAAGATCAGAATAGAGTATCTTCACTATTTTTCCTCAGTAAGTATATTCCTTAATGTTTATATATTCTTTACTCATAATTTTGAAAGTGTAAGGAATTTTTAGGAATTAAAACTTCAAAGTTACTAAGGGATTAGTAGGATTAATTTTATAAATAAAGTGAAGACATTGGCTACGTAATAAGCTAAATTACATTTTTTGACGGCTTATAGTCATTTTAATTTTTATAACAGGTTATAGTAGAGCCACCTACATCGGCAGATCGACGGAAAACACGCCTCGAAGGAACAGATCGACGGAAAACATACGTCGAAGGACCACGGAAAACATTCGTCGAAGGACCGCGGAAGACAGTTGTACTAGATCGACAAGCAGTTGCACAGTCGATAGCAGTAATGGCAGAGAAAATGAAAGAGCAAGAGAAAGCTCGAGTTCAAGCAATGGAAATGTTGATCGAATTTGAAATGAAAGGTGAGTATTTTGTTTTTTAAACAAAAATGTAAAACCGTAAAAAGTTTGTTTCTGTGGAAGACATGACGTTGCTTTCGCTCTACCTTTTTAGTTTAAATTAATATGTACAAGAAATGAGGAACAACTTCTATGAATATTCAAATTACGTTCTTCACTCTCAGTTTATTTAATGAAAGTAACTGTACACAACAATTGTCTATTTGAAGTGTTGACTAGTTTATTGTTAAGTTTAACTAATTGTTGCTTATGAATTCAATGCCTGTTCCATTATCGTTTGTTCTAGGACTCAGAAATTGTAGCATTTAGTACAGAATAAAATAATCTATGAGTCCCAAGGTTCCAATTTTTAGACATTTTGACCTTTCCATCGTGGTAAGCTTCTAATTGTTATACTGGAATTAGATGCCTCTCCTTAAAGTTCAGAGTGATCACCGAAACATAATTTGTTGTCATAATCTTTCAACTAACCTCCATTGTAAAGATTATTGTCAAATTATTATTTACTTTAATTTGATAAGTTAATTCATACATGTTGTGCTTTAATTACAGAGTTTACATTGGAATTATTTCGTGTTAGTCCCACTGGTCCTACAAAGATTTTAGATTTCCATGTGTTAGCTTTGGAAGTTGATATGACACAACAAACTTACAGTATGAATGTGAAAGTGAGGCTAGGAGGCATTTTATTGAATCAGGATAACAATGGAGAAATAGTACCCTTCATCAACACACCAATGGCAGCTGGAGAACAACAGTATCTCTTCACCATATTATATCAAAATGTAAGGAAATCATAAAATCAATTATTATCAATCAATTATTTAGTTGATGTTAGTGTGTGTATGATGTACTAATGTGAATTGAAATGTCATTATTTTCAATTATGTTATAGTAGTTAGTACCCAGTCTAGATAAAAGTAGTGATATAACCATCACGCCATCGTAAGTAACCAGATAAAAGCTTACGTGGTGTGGTTGGTGGTAGTATAGAGAGTATGATGGTTTGAGATCACAATGTTTTAACCTTCCCTGTTTGTTTCAGCTGAGGATACAAACTAGAATAGGATAGCGGTTGTGAGTCTGCATAAGGCAGGTAAGACCGCAAGTGAGATATTCAACTTCCTACGAACCATTCAGGATCACTCGTGTATTCGTCTTTTAGACCATGAGAGATACCAGCAGATTATCCACGTACTCTAAGGACTCCACGGGCTATCAGAAATGTGCGCTCCGTGACTGCGACAACCTCTTGTTTAAGAACGGAAAGATAATTACCATTGAGGAATCTTTGAACACCCAAACTGGTCGGGTGTATCCAACATGGTCCAAGGAAGCCACTACAATCGCTCCCAGAGTTTAACTAGCGCAACATCCCGTCAGGTGATGATGTAGTGGTGAGATCTCAGATCATGGAGTCACAAGACTCGACTTCTGCAAAACTTGAGTGAAAACGAGTGCTGTAAATTACCAGTCTGATGTTCTGATGTCTGTGACTGAACCTCTCAATCATATATGCTTTTGCTAATGCCCGTTAAGTCTTCCAATATGATTTAACTCAATTCCATAAGATAATGTCTGCCCAGACGTGGCACCAACAATGTTTCTGACTTCATAACGGCGGCGAATAACCAGGTGGCA
Source organism: Thermobia domestica (assembly GCF_964235325.1). NCBI lineage: Eukaryota > Metazoa > Arthropoda > Insecta > Zygentoma > Lepismatidae > Thermobia > Thermobia domestica. Next base: position 330,347,798 of record NC_137455.1, read on the forward strand.
GGCTCTTAGACGGTAATCTGTGGTTCATATTGAGGATCAAGGTCTACTCGAGGCGACACTGTAATATTACATCCCTGAAAAGTGACCATGAGCGAGCAGTAGCAGTATTTCCTTTGGGAATGGTGAGTTGCTGCCATTGACCACTGGGCAACATATTTATGGGCTTGTATGATTGCTCACGGTTGACATTTTGAATAACGTATTCCTTTCGTTTGCTTCCTGGATTATAGTCAATGAGTTTCTGTATATAGCACACCTATGCTCATACTTTCTTGTGTGTACCACCTATCAACATCAGTATCAAAACTTTTGTGTACACTAGAAGTTAATTCTGCTAATTAACTATATAAAAGTTAATAATTTCTTTAAAGGTAATCAGCTTTATATCCACTTTCTCACTTTTCTCAAGATATTACAGAAATCAGAGAATTCTGTTGAAATTTCAGTGTGCAATTTTGTAGAAAGTAATTTCTTATTAATGTAACGATTTATAAGTAAGTAATGTTTTAATATTTGCTCTTATGGTTTCTCAATAGGTTAATAAAAAAGCTCCAGGGTTTCACACAACATATGGGTCTATTGAACAACTGTTGCAAGTCAGCTTTACAAGGATAGACGTTCTAATTCACCAGGAAGCCATGCTGACTCTTGTTAGGTTTGCAGATGAGTTTCAAGCTCAGATGAATAAAATTCAGGCAGAGGCATCACCAGTGAAAGAATTACGAAGGCAGACGAGATTTCCATCAGTTTCAAGCATTACAGGTGTACCTTCTGCTCGTCCAAGTAAGTCAGAAATTATGAAAATTGCTATGTTTTATTGATTGTACAAGTTGGTGGAAGATGACTTATCTGTAGAGGTGGAAAGAGTAAAGCGGCAAAACAGAAAACGTAGCGGTGTCGTAACTAATGCGATTGATTCTTGGTTCTAGGTTCAGATTGATTTGTGCGTTGAATAAGGTTTTATTTGTGTGCCATCAATATTGTCTTGGTTTTTAGAATATATGGTGATGCAGAAAAAAAAATGAAATGTGTTAGTTACGTGTTATGAATGAGCACTATTTTTAAAACCTGATGCTCAGTCTTAACGTTCGTCATAGAGTAGTGGGATTATCATTATTATAGTAGATCATAATAAATAAAGAATTAAAGAAAGAAATCACAGGTCCGTATTTATACTGGTAAACAATAAACTTTAATTGATCAATTAGTACCTGTACAATTTAGACAAGGAAATCATGGAAGGAAAAGAAATGTTCAAGTTTCGAATCAGAATAAGTCTTCTACTTTCTGTGCACTAGTAAACTACTAAACTGTCAATAGACAACCAGTACTTACAAGTGTGTTATTAGTATTAAGTATTCTGCTTCTTGGTAGGTCCTGGGACTAATGATTCATTCTATCTATCTATCTAGCTATATATACAGGGTGTCTTAAAAGTCCCCTGACATAGGATAACTCTGTTGTTATCAGAGTTACTACAAAATGTGAGAGGGCAAATCGTCTCCAAATATGATGTTTTCAATCTAAAGTGAAGGAATTCTTTTTAAAATCGGACGAGCCGTTTGGGCAGTATACTCTTTATGCGCCCAATGTTAAATGAAAATACAACGTTGCCATTTACCTGGACCTACAACATAAGTGAATGAAGTTACTTTTTTTTTTTTTTTTAACGCTAACGTGTCGATGGCCAGCCCCCATTTCAAACATGCCCCCATTCACTTTGTTGTGGATCCAGGTAAATGGCAACGTTGCATTTTCATTTAATATGGGGCGCATAAAGAGTGTACAACCCAAACGGCTCGTCCAATTAAAAAAAAAAAAAAAAAAATCCTTCATTGTAGCTTGAAAACATAATATTTTGAGACTGTTTCCCCTCTTACATTTTGTTATAACTCTAATAATAACAGAGTTACCCTATATCAGGGGACTTTTGAGACACCGTGTATATATAAAGAAATAAATTTTGGAAAGTAAAGTAGGAAGAAAAGAAAATGTTTAAACTCCGATCAGAGTGAGAAATTCGCGATACTTGGCCAAAATTTTCAAGTTTCATCAGGAGTTCATTTGCAGATAGTACTTCACAACTATGATTTTTATTTGCGGGGTAATAGGACAAATTAATAAAGAGTGCTTTTGCCCGTAACTAAAGTTTTAAGCAAATTTGTAATGTGTTCTATTAATTAAATATATAAGTATAAATAAACGAAAAAGGTGCCCACTTTGCTTTTCCATATCCCGTTACAGTTCATTTAAAAAAATATTTAAACGTAGAATTTTTGCTGTTAACAGCTTGTTGTGCTATATGATTGGGAGACATAGTCGCTTGCTCTGAAGGTAAAACGCAGAATGAAAGTATTTGAAAATAAAAGTTTGAGACGAACATTCGGGCCGCATGGAAATTTCGACGAGAAAACTGAAACGAACAAATGACGGAAATTTCGTAACAAGGAACTGCATAATTTACAGGTGGGTAGTCATGTAGCCTACACTATCTAAATTTTAACTGAAAATCCAATCGGAGAAAAACTATTATGAAGACCTGGGCGCAGATAGGACAGTATTAAGGTGGATCTCGCTGCATTACGAATACAAAGTAAAATTTGGATCCAGTTGGCTACGGACAGAAGTCAGTAGAGAGCTTCTGTGAATACGGCATTCATAAGGCGTAAGCGATGAAATTAGTTAGATAGTTGTCAGCATTGTCGAGACAACAAGAAGAAAGATAATTCAATGGGAATTGGATGGAAGAGAATTAGTTACTTAGGTAAAAACTATATACATTAACTTATCATTACTTGTAAACACAAACTTCTTGAGGTTGTCTGCTGGCCTAATACCGCTCTTACGACTTACTGTACCAGTGTTTAAAAAGCAGACCGGACAGCATAGTAATTAGAGCACCGCCATGGTAAGTTGAAGACCCAGGTTTGATTCTAGCTCAGTCCCTTACACTTCCCTCGTGAATTATCATTGAATTCACATTTGTGAACGATGTGGTGTAAGGAAAATCGGCTGATTCTTGCCGTTTTATCATACAATTCTTCAATAACTAAAGTTAAAAGAAATATGTTTTCCTTACAAAACTTTATTAAAACAATACTTTTCTTCGTTCGCAATAATTTTTACTGTTGCAGTGTTATCATACATCGCGCGCGCTCAGTTATCTAGAGTTGCTAATAATAACTCGTGTTTTTTTAACAGCAAATTCGCATGTCTGCAAATTACATAAAATATAAATAGTAGGCATTTACTTGTTCATGGCCTTTTTTTAAAATGTAGTTCTGCAACATTATGGTTTGGAAGTGTTTTGTTTATATAATGTTCATAATAGTAGAGTATGTAGTTTATAATTGTAAATGAATTATATTTCTATGCTACAGGATACGGGAGTGATAGTAAGGCTCAACAATCAGTGGAAAACTTTGTCAATACATGTAATTTACTTATGTTGCTGTATAGTCTAAGCGCGGATGCAGTTTACTGGCGAACACCATAAGCTTTTAGTCCAGCAATAAGATAATTGGACTTTCATGACCAAAAGTTCTACATTTTTTCTTCTTTCTTACTGCCACAAAATGAATACAGTAATACTATCTTAAACAGAGGCAAGAACTTTTAGATACAACAATCCCTTTTGATGGATTGTATATTTGCCGACTGTTATTCTTCTTGTAACGATAGATCGAGAACTCAGAATGAGATTGGAGGGATGATAGTTTTGTGCATAGGGTACAGAAGCTAAATTGTTAGTGCAAGATGCGCTGGTTTCTATTCTTTGCCGTACAGTTGTTATGATCATGCGCTAAACTATAAGTCCGCGTCTTCTGTAACCTCTCTGGTGAAAAGGAACATCAAGATTTTTTTTTTTTTTTTTTTTTTTTTTTTTTTTTGTTGTTGTTGTTGTTGTAATCGATAATCCGAACTATGTGAGATTTGTAGTTGACAAATATTGTCTGTTGTGGGGATTAGCAGCAGTATAGACTTTGGGACCTTGTACAAGTGTAAGGTCACACATTGCAGATAAATTCGTCCTTCACTGATTTTTGCGAAATAAGATCAAATCCTAAATTTGATGGCCCATAACTCGGGAACCCAAAACCTGCGTACCATATTTCACACGCTTCTATAGTCGATCAAAGTTTACTATCGTGCCAAGTTTGATCGAGATTCGATTAGTTCGGCGGAACTCGTACGATTGAACCCCAAATGTTATGGCCCATAATTCAGGAAGTTAAACGCCTGTATAACGTAACTTGACCATAAGAAGATTTGAATATAAGTCGACTCCTCTATTTTGAAGAGGCATCTTGAGAATTTTCTTATTTTTAACAAATTCTGAATAATCGAAATCACAAATTTGCTTATATTAAGATACACCAGAGAAGTTAACGTTGCCTATCGAAAATGTATGCCCATTATTGGTTACCTTAATTATGTTAATAAAAGAACAAATAGCATACCGTACCGGTAAAATACGGTACCATAAATAAAATGAAGTTCTGTAGTTTACAGTACATAAATTTTTGTTTTTACCCCGCGTAGCGTAGTCGCTAACGTTCTCGCCTTCGGTGCGAGCGGTACCGGGTTCTATTCCCGGCGGGGGCACTCGGCCTAAAAAGTATAAAAAGCTTTTTCAGGCCAACCATCCTGAATGAGGCTTTCCTGGGTTTTCCTCATTCACACCAGGCAGACGCCGGGGTGGTACCTCACTTATGGGTCCCAGGCCGCTTCCTTCCCTTTCCCCAGATAGTGTGCTCGCCGAGGGACGTCATCCCTCATACGTGACGGGCTAAATGGCCACAGATGCCGAAAGCCCAGAAATCTAGATCCTAAATACCTAAATTTTTGCTTTCACAACCTTTTTTACTGTATTTAAAATCAAAAACACAATGATTGCAACAATGGAGGTATATTTTAACGTTGTGTAGAAGCTATTACTCAGCGTACTACTAAAGCTTTATCTGCGAACATAAGACGACCTCAATTTTCAAATGACGATTTTTTTTTTTTTTTTTAAAAAGAAAGAAACTCGTGTTATAGTCGGGTAATTACGGTAATGTTCCATATGCATAGCTTATCAAGGTGTACCAGGTCATACCAAGTTGGTCAAGATCTGATAACTTTTATTGATTGCGTAAAGAAATTGTTGTGCGAAAAAATCAACTAACTACAAACCCAAATTTGAAGTCCAAAATGGAGAACCAAAAGCCTACGCACCATAATATTTCACACATTTGTGCAACAAATCAAGGCTGCAATCATGCCAAGTTTGATCCAAATTGGATGAGTTCGAGTTGAATTCGTATTATATATCGTCGGTATTAAGGGATAAAAATCACTAACTGAAAATTTTAGTGATGTTATATTGGATCATTTTCAGCATAAACTTCATGTAGAAAAAGTCATCAATTACACTTTCCAGTGTTTAGAAATAGATGCAGAATGTCTTATTCACTAAATGAAATATGTGTACAGATAAACCGTTTTTCTCAGAATCTATAAAATGATAGTTAATAACTTTTTCCTTAAGACCGATGATTATGTGTATTTTATTTTTGAGAGAAAGATCAGTGAAGGCCGAAAATGAACCACCATTTAACAAGGACCGTTAGTTTATATACTAACTTGTATAGTCCTTCTCTGAACACCATATTCGTCCAGGGACCTGCGAGGTACGTATGAGCCACTGATGTTTCGGTGTAGCGTAATTCTTTCGCTATTTCATGATCGTTCGTATAGTTTTCGTCGCTTTCTTTGAATTAGATTTTCTTCTATAGTTTCTGAATGAAATTAGTTTGGTAATAAAATTGCGTTATTGATAATATCTAATTTCCGTATAATCTACATTGTGTCTTAGATTATAGTGGCAATAGACAAATAATTACAACGAATTAAGCTATCACAAAGGGAAGCAAGAATGCACATAAATAAAGTGTGTTGTAATTATGTTAAATTTAATTAATTTGTTCATTTAATTCTGCAGAATAGCGGAGTTGAGTCACTCCATTGTAAATCATAAATTATAGTGTGGATCATATATTAAATTTTGATGCGATATTTTAACTGCCTCCTCCCCCCCCCCCCCACCGATCTGGAGGATTTGGAAAAGTTGACCATTTTAAGGAGTAGTAACGTACGAAGAGACAGAGGAATATACTTATTATTTTTCTGCAAACAATCAGTTTTCTTCATTCTTCAATGGAAAAGATTGAAACATTTTAAATCCACTAAGTTTACTTCGTTTTATGTATGATCATTCTGGTCTACCACTTCAAAATTGACTTCTCAACTAGAAATTACTACTGGAAATATACATGAGTAGTTAATTTTTTGCTGAATTACTGATATATATCCTATAACTAGATGTTTATAAAGTTCGTTAATAACTTATAATTTGCGATAATTATATGTACTTTTTCAGGTGTAGCAAGGAAAAGACGCGTCACCAGGAAGGAAGTTGAAATTATTAATTTGAAGATTCAAGCGAATTTGGAAGATATCAGTCTTACTTTAGCCAATTCTCAACGGCGTGTTACATCATTTGACGTCCTGGGAATAGATGCCGGAGTTGTTATAAAAAAATCAGAGACCAAAGTAACGGCTGTTCTCAGAGATGTCCTTGTGAATGATGGTAGTCCTTCTACAAAATATAAAAATGTTAGTATTTCTTTCTCTTTCTTTAATTTAATTAAAATAAAATTGATTAAGGTGAGTTCGTGACATACGTACTTTTTGAATATGAGTAGACTAGAAAGTGTAAGTGCTGCATTTTATTTTTTATAGTTTCAAGCCATTTAAGCTAATTTACTATTATTATTATTATTATTATTATTATTATTATTATTATTATTATTATTATTATTATTATCATCATCATCATCATCGCCGCTACTGCTTGTCTGTTGATTGCGATTGCATCGCGCAGAAACAGCTGACTTGTTTAAAATGAATTTGAAAGATATATAATATCCACCTCAAGCTAGGTTATCAAGTTACTGATTAATGGGTGTATTGTAAGGCGAGTAGGGGGTTCAAAATTTATGCCAGAAATAGAATATCTTACAGTTGTTATCATTACACGTCAATTGAAATGCGAAAGAGAGTTGAAATATTTTCCACGAACATTTTTGCCGTGCAAAGAATGGGCAGTTCATCTACTACTTGTATTTTATAACAGATGAAACTACCGGTAGGCAGATGAGATATGTTTAAAACATTTTGGTAACACTTCTAAACTGACAGCAAGTAAAACCTCAATTTTTGAACAAAATAGAGAATGTCAGTGTGAAGGGAAGTTTCAACAATGCATGTGTTGTATTGTGGCCTGAACGAATAGGATATGACAGAGTGTGACTAGTACTTACGGGCCAAGCACCTTACATGTTGTTAGCTACTGCCAACCTGAAACGTAAGTACCCTAATCTAAATCATGTGACCAGCATTGCATCGAGTTTGTGAGGCACTAAGAGATGAATACTCATATGCAAATGAATATTAGTCTTGCATAAAGTAATAGCTAGAAATGGGCCCTGCTAGAATAAGCTAGAAGTATGTTGAAATTACAGGCCTTTTTCTTCCAACTTCCCTATCCTTAGTAGATGAGGTATTTGATTAAATGCTGCAGTGTTTATTTGTAATTGTTCTAAAGGTATGATATTCCAAATGATTCTTCAGTTGTTAGAAAGCTTAAAGACTAGCAGGTAGACAGGAATTGCTAGACGAACTTTTTATTATGCATGGCTACTCTTTCGTGACGACTGCCATTACAATATTAGACGAGCAGTGTCGTGAGAAAGATGCATAGGGGACTGTTCTGACGGATGTGAAGAGAGCATTGGAGGGTATCGAAAAACAGAAACTAGAACAGAGCTTAGCTAAAAACATGATGTTAAGGATGTTGCAACGAACGATGATTTAAATTACCAATTTCAAGCAAAATATGCATGCTTGTGTCAACGTTAATGTTCCTTTTCTACATGGGGATATTTACTTAGGACCGAAGAAGCAGCCTCACTGAAGAAAGAAAAGAAAATGTTATCTGTTTCAACTGTTCTCTGGACTTGTGACTTTAATAACATTGTGTTCTGGTAGTGGTTTTAGGCATACCTTTTAATACATGCATGAATTTTGAGTCCTTATTTATGATGTTTGGTTTCGGTATTACTGTTCATTTGATGGGCTATACTCAGTTTCTCTTCTCCGATACTAGTTCAAATATTACATTTTCAACAGAATACTTGAAATGACATTCGAATGTTGTATTTGTTCAAAATCGATGTATATTTTCTTTTCCATTAGATTGTACAGGTAAAATAATAGGAAGTGAAACTGTGCGAAGTGATGTGCTGATTGTCTCACATTTAAGTAAAACTAGAGGACTGGATGCCTATTAAGTTTTTCGTTATCTGGCATACAATTCGGTGTCTTGATTGAAGGCGCAAATTTTACCTTTCCGTACCTAGTAAAAGCAGACGTTAGTCGAGGATGCCACTAGTCTTGTAAAAGTAAAGTTTACTTTTTTTTTTCTTTCTTTTTAAAAATGCTACGACTCTTGTGTTTAAACGTGTTTTGGTCCACTAAAAGTGACACCTCGAGAGTATATTGATTTTTTTTTCAAGCTGTGCATTTATATAATGTGCTCACAAAATTTCTTCGTGTAATGGATTATAGCACAGCAACTGACTACAATGTGATACCACATTTATCGCGCAGGAGACGTCTTATTAGAAACGAAGGTTAAAGTTGTAGTTTCATTCATGTGTGTTAGGCCTTACCATAACATAATATACACATACACAAGAATGAAAGTGATTGTTTTAATATTTTTCTCACAATCCGCAATAAATGCAGGTCCTGTTATACTTTTCTCACAATAACAGGACCTGCATTTATTGCGAATTGTGAGAAAAATATTGAAACAATCACTTATAGACAATGACAAAAGAAGCAATTTGAGAATAGAACCAGGTTTAGAAGTGCGTTGTTTCGGAGACAAAAGCCACCAATAATTTGTCGTAACGGGACGTAAATGGCCATAACTGGAACGAAATGTCAGATTAAGATCCGGTCAAATGCAATATGCATTATTCGTACCTGAGATAACGTAATTCATTGGATTTAAAGCAGGGACGGTGCCAAGAATTCTCCAACCAAAAAGTAGGATACTTGGTACATCTGAAACAATAAATGCAACGAGATATCATCAATTGTACACAATAAATTTGTTTCAAGTAGAAATATGTCTGATATCTGAATCAAATGGAGAGAAGATAGATCTACGAAAGCATTAGCTAAGGATTGGATGGGAACTGTGACCATGGGAAAGATTAATAGGGATGGTGGGCAATCACGAAAGAAGCAATCTGAGATTAGGAACCAGAATCTGAACATGCGACAGTAAAACAATTACACGGTATGTGTATTTACGAGAACTGTAACAGGCAACATGCAACGTCAATACATGCATCTACCAAAAGAACAAAAATGATTCAAGATAGCTGGTTCCGTGCAAGCAGACGTACGTGAGAAGGAAAAGAAAACTGGTCGATAAAGGAAGCTAGCTGCGTAATCCCATGGGTATCGTAAACAAAGAAGACAAAAAATCTTCGGAAGATAGCACAGAACGTAGGTACACACCGTCTAAAGACAGTGACAAAGAAACACTACCGTGTAAAACTATTAGTACATTGAAATGGTAGGTAATGTGCTTACAGCTTCGCAGTAAATGTTCTAAGTTACGTTCTCCGGCATCGGTGCAACCATAACAGCGTCATAGGAAACTTTGTCTCCCACACTCAGATATTCCAAGTGTCGTTCTGATTATGTCACTGGAAGCGAGGATTCGTGCATGGAGTCATTTTTCACTCTCTACCAGAGTTTTATTGAGAAGACTTTTAAGGTAACCCCACAAGAATAAATAAGATGGAGTGAGATCCGGTGAACGAGCTGGCCAGGGAACAGGATCCCTCGTCAGACTCAGATATCTGGGAAAGTTTGATCGAGATACGCACGAGAAGCAACATCAAAGTAAGCTGGCACCCTGTAGTGTTGGAATCACATAACCACTAGACAAATACCGAGTAGGATATCTGCTAATAATTCTATAAGGATATGCTACATAAACACCACGTGTACTGGTGCAGTCAAGCAGGGAGGAAGAAGATAGGAGCCTATTAAGTTGTCGCCAAAGATGTCAGCCTATATGCAGATGTCTCGATGGCTCTTGAGAGTTGCCACGGAAAGGTTTTCATCGGCTCAACAGGACTTCCGACTATTAAATATACAGCCTTTAGTAAAACAGGCTTCATCGATGACGAGTACAGAGGCATAAAACTTAGAATCAGCCACACAGCTCTGCATTAGTTATTCACAAAATGCGACACGAGAGTAATAGTCAGCTTGGATCAGATTTTGTACTCTGTGGATGGTAGGGATACAACTGCATTTCATGTAGTACCTCCCACACAGTACTGTGAACCACACTGATTTGATGTGCCATGGTCCTTGTACTTGTTAAAGGCTGCCCCTTCATGCGATCAAGCACTGCTTCTTCGAAGGCGGCAGTTCTTTTAGTTCGTCGCCCCTCTGGAATATGAAGTTGTGGGCTCAAATGTCCCGTTTCCCATAAACGCTGGAACAGTCACGTAAATGTGAAATCCTTCGGACGTCTCCTTTGTGGAAACCTTTCACGATATAGCATAGCTATTTTCATTAGCCAATCCATAGGTAAACACCACATCTATCTGCAAGCTCGTTAACCGCAAACTTCGTTGCACTGCTAAAGTACTTACTGTCACACGAATGACACACGGGGTAATTTCACAACACTAGTCTTTAAACAGTAACCAGACGATTGCCAACAAGCTTTCACAACTGCATGAAACGAAATACCTCATAAATAAGTGTTAGCTGATACGGTAGGCAGATGATCCTTACGAACTGCACTTCTGTAGTAGAGAGGGTGTGATTGCATTCTTTCTATCATTAGTTCCAACTTTACCAAACGAGACGAGAAAACCAAACCATACTTCTGGTCTCGTAGAAAAAAACTACAAAAGCTTCATACGTATTTCCTTTGATCGGATCAGGTTGTGACATTTTATTTCTAATTATTTTGTATTCCTTTCGTTTTTCGGCAGGCCATACTTGAACATGAAACATTTTGGGCCAGTGAACGCATATTCGTTCTTTCTTGATTGACCATCATCTCTACCAATGTTTCTCACGGTCAATTCGCAACCAATCTGTAGCGCATGCTTTAGTAAATACATGTTTTATCCTCATCTGGTTCAGGTATTGGACATCTACCCCAAACATCTCTATTGCGTTCAATTTACAATTTCTCTTCCTCCTTTTTATTTTGTGTGTGTTTTTCAAATGTACGAAATATCATACTTTCGGGAGGAGGAGGAGGGCTACCTTTGTGCCGCTCCTGCTTTCAGTCCATTCCTACAATAATGAAATCTCAGGTACAAATAATGCATATTGCCTTTGACCGGACCTTAATCTGATATCTCGTTCTCAATTTATGACCATTTTTGTCCGGTTGGGACAAATTTTCGGTGACCTCTAACTCCAAAGCTACACACTGTTGGATCTTGTTCCTATTTTCAAATTGCTTCTTCTGTCATCGTCTATCGTCTATCACCACTCTGGAGTTTTCTCTCTCTCTCTCTCTCTCTCTCTCTCTCTCTCTCTCTCTATATATATATATATATATATATATATATATATATATATATATATATATATATATAGCTTTGACGGTGTATACCAAACACAGAAAAGAAGAAGTGAAACTATTTTTTGTCATTGCTATTCTAATTAAATCTAAGTGTGTCAGTGCATGGTGTGTTGTATAAAGATAACTTTTCGTAAGAATGAACTACTTGAAAAAAAGTAATACACGTGAATTTATTTTGCATTTAAGTACAAAATGCAGTATTTAATTTACAACATAATAATACTAAAATGGATTAAAAATACATTTCTTGAAAGAAATACTTATTCCTACATTAAGACTGAAACCTATTTATTGATAATACTGTAGTGTTGTGATGTTACATTTTTGTATCATTTACTTATTTACAAAATTTGAAACTAGTATTTTAAACAAAACCAAAAGTGTTGGCGACTCTTGTGTATACATACAAGAAGTGAAAGTAGCAATATTCATACAGCTTTTTTATTTTTTTTAAATTTTTCTTTAATGAATTCATATATTATACACTCAGCGTACGTTTATAAACAGAGGCTTGAATGACAGTTATATCTAATAAATCATCCTGTTTCAGATCATATCAATAGTTGGAAAGGAAGCTTTGTCAGCAACAGTTGGGATGTATGACATCGGAAACAGTCATAACGCAGAGGACCTAAACATGACTGTTGAGGCTAAGATGGCATGCGTGCATATAGTGTTTCTTAATAAATACGTCAGCGATGTGTTGGTAAGTAGATTCAATTCTAAATCTCTCTTCCGCTCTAAAATTAAATCGCTCTATTTTAAATCAATCATTGTATAATTTGTATATCATTTCCCCCATCTTTGCAAACTACTTTGTCTGCTCTAAAGTTTAGTAACTTTCGTGGAGACAGAGTAACATGTTTATTGTTTTCTGTAAACGCTGCTTACAGACATTATTAATGGAAAACAGGTGGCTTAATATTTCATTCTGTTGATTAGTATCTGGTGTCCGTAATACTCACTGTCAGATTCACACATCACTTCTTCTGTGGATTTTATCTTTGAATAGATTCACACATCACTTCTGTGGATTTTAACTTTAAAAAGGATACGCACAAAGTTTATTGGATTTCTAAAAAAAGTTAGTGAACATTTTTGATGAGTAACAGTTAAAATTTAAAGCTTGTTATTGTTGTTTTATATTGAAGTTAATCACCTCTTTTCAGCACCGAGGCCACATAAGACGTGGATCTACATTTTAAAGGTTAATCTGAACCGTAATGCGTTCAGAATTCAAGCTTTACCACCGGAAATCGAACCTAGGACCCCCTACACCAAATACACACGTGCTGTGCACTAGGCGTGCGAAAAGAACATAAAGTTTATGTACGAGAGGTTACCGTTTCCGTTATACGAGAGGCTGCTGAAAATTTCATAACTCAACCCAGAAGTGCATGTGGAGTAACGAATTTTTACAATTATTTTACCTACTCCCTCAGAAGTTCAATATATTTTCTTGAACAGTGTTCCAGTTTTTGCAGACTAGATAAAAAAAATAGAAAAGAAAGTCCGTTCCTCGTACCACTTTTTCGTAGCACTGACCAACTTATCAGATTCAAAATGGTGTTCTTTCAACCGTTGTTTGAATTTGGAGAGTAGTCTGACGGAGCTAGATCTGGGGAATAAGGAGAATGATCAAGACATCGAAACCCTAAATCACGCCGCAATATCAATTGTGTTTGCAGTGCTCGATATACAGAGGCATTGTTCTGAAGGAATAGAATATCTTTTTTCAGTTTTGCGCGTCGTTGCGTTTTCAGTTTGTCTTGCAATTTTGTGAGTAATGCAGAGTAATATGTCTGACCTTTGGGCAGGTAGTCTGTGAGTACGACTTCATTCTTATCCCAGAAGAATGTTGCAAACCTTTTCCCAGCCGACTTCTGTTCCACCAATCTAAGACTGTTTCGTTTCGGGATCGTAGTGGTACAACCATGTGTCGTCGATGGTTACTAATCATGGCAGAAATTGGTCGCATTGCTGTTAAAATGGAAGATGACTTCTCTTGATGCCCTCCCTCTTTCACGCTTTTGATCTTACAGCAGGGTTCCTACTGGTCAGGGAAATCAGTGAAGTCAGGGAAAACTCAGGGGAAATGGTGCAGATTAGGGAAATTTTATAAAATATATTTTTTCTAACATTAATGGTACACCAATTTCAGCTTAGCCAACCATTAATGATCACAGTATGGAAGGTTGCTCAGACTTTTATGGGTGGTAAGTGAAATGTACATATGAGCAATTGATTATTATTTGTCTCTATGTAATAAATGTTCTCATATATATAAATATCAACAGTTATTTATTTCTTCTTTATATGCCAATGTCATCCGAAACCTGTCATGAAAGTCAGGAAATTTCACGCCATACATCAGGGAGAAGTCAGGGAAATAAATTTCTCCAGATCAGTGGGAACTCTGTACAGATTTTTGGGAACCCATTTTACCGACAGCTTGCACTTAGCACACGTGTCGCCAAGATTCTGCGATTTTCAAGAATAATGTCATGAATTTTATTTACGATTTTGAGGACAGTCATTGTGTTTGGTCTTTCTTCACCTGAAGTATCATTGCCACGTTGAAATTTCGTTGAACGCTGGCTATAGACTGTTTTACATGAAGTTCGAGAACACAAAATGCTCTTCAGTCTGCGTTTGCTTCCATCTTGATATACTGTCACCTTCGCGGCGGAAACTGATGTGACAGTCAGTGGCCTTTAGTGCTTTAAAAAATGTGATCTATACAAGACTTTAAAACTAGTTTGCTTATTTGCATATGAAATGTAACAATAACTATGTATTACGTTGAAATAAGCTTTTATATTTTCGCAGTAGTTATCACTTAGATTTATTTAGATTTATTTCTCGTAACAGTAAACAGCAAGGAACTTTTGAGCTCATCATTTAGAGACTGTTAAAATGCATTTTCATCACCACTTGGATTGCAGTAGATAATTATAATAGAACCTTCTGCATTGTTTTAATGTAAGCGCATTCCAGTTTCATTAGCAAGGTTTAATTCCGTTATCTTGCCGATGTCTGCTTGCTCATTTACAAATCATAACTCGTCTGTTTATGTCAAAGACCTTTTCGTATAATTACGATGTCCATATATGTTAATGTCACAACTCACAAGTAGTTTTAAACACCGTGTTCGTGGGTTTTCTCGGGGTTCTCCCGTTTCCCCTCACTTTCTTCATTCCACCATTTCACTCATTTCTCATTATCACTGTCTTCTTTAGCCTAACCGGCATGACCGTGGGACGTTAAACTTAAAGATTTTTTCACAAGTAGTTTAATTTTTCCATATTTCAACTAAAACAGTTATATCTACGTACATTTATAAAAATAGTTTGAAATAGTACTGACAAGTCGTCCAAATTTTTCCTTAGACTTCTAATATTCAGTTGTCTAATTGTAACCCCGTGTTTTATTTCAAAACAAATAAAAAAATAATAATCGATATCATTACAAATGTTAGTACCTGTACTTCGATACAAAAAGAAATTCAATAATTACTTGTTCCATCTTCAGGCAAGTTTTCAGTTCAGCACAGCTGTCCACTTAATTTTGCATGTTTCGTAGATCTTCTGGCCTTCTAACATACTTCACTCGGGATATCTCGTCTTTCCTTAGAAGCACTTTTCCATCACTTACTCAAACAAATCAGAAACCATTATTCGTGGCGAACTGTTTCGTTCCATTTAGCACTTTTCGATTGTTAGGTGTTAATTGTTCATTGATTCCGGTTGTTCAGGAATTTTGGTTTGACATCTGATGCTAGGAAACTTTGTTTTCTCGGAACTCCTGTATTCAATTGTCTCTAATTAACTTGTTTATTTTATTTATTTATATGTATAGTTCCAGATACAGCTCGTTGATCACTTTACACTGAAATATGTAACAACAGTTTAGAAAAAACAGAATTCAACAAGAAAACATAACAACAATAATATAAAAAATAACAGTTTATCAAGAAAAAAATAGCAAATAAAAAATACTGTTACATAACAGTACTTACAAATTAATTTTCTCAGTGCGGATCGGAAACTTCTTTCAGAGGTAAAGACATCGAAGAAACCTGTATATGAGCGACCTTTGGACTATTGCAAGTTTAGGTTTCAGGACATAGAATAGATTCGTATTCCGTGTTATGCAAATGGCTGCTTTGAAATTAAGTGTGCGAAGTAGAGATTGACAGTTTAACTTTCCATTTACTATTTGATGTAGCAACAGAATATCAACTTTTTTGTCTGACAGGTAGTACGATGTTACATTGAGTGCTCATGGAGGGAAGTATTGCTACTGTGATTCTGGGCTTGTCCCTTCTTGACGTGGATAGTCTGTACGACTATATATATTACAGATACCCTGGCCACCTTAATCACTACATCATTGCATTGCTCTTCTTTTATTTCTGAGATTTCAATTTCAACAGTATATTGTAACTGGGTTTCTTCTAATTGATTCCCTTTTGTTGTCTTTAGTGTTTCCACTGTTTGCTTCAGTTTTCGTTTTCCATTTCCAAAGTTTGTGATTTTTTTGTTAGATCAGTAGCTGATTTCCAAAGTTCAGAGATTTCTTCAGTAAGGTTATCGATAAAAAAGAAAAAGTTAATAAAAAGTTTGTGGTTTTCTGTAGTCGCAAATATTATGTTGCTTTTTTTTTTTTTTTTTTTTTTTTTGTGAATTTCACTTGTTGCACTAGTAGTTTTCTGTAATTTTATATAATGTGTCGCACTTCCCCAATTTGAACGTGTCACACTCCCACTTTTCGTGCTTCAAATTTTCAGATGTTTTCTGCTATTTTTGCAGATACATTTAGCGTGAAAAAATATATATATATATATATCACAACCGCCGATAAATGAGACAACTTCCTTCAGGCTATGAACGGAAATTTCATTTTTGCAACCGTCACATAAATCAGACATAATTGCTAACGTTAACAACAAGATAAGAGCGATTACACTACACGTCTTACACACATACAAGCGTTGACATTAGAGTGAAAGACAATGTAGATGGTGAGGTTTTCCTAAAATTTATTTGTTTAAAATTGTCTTTCAGTTTTACGGTTTGGTTAACTTTTGATTTTTGATTATCCCATCTGTCGACTTTTTCTGAACAAAATATCAATGAAAAAGTAACATTCATCGATTAAAACTTCGATGAAATCAATGGCGTCCAAACGCAGCTTTTTACAACATATCCTTAAGCTCTTTCTGACGAAATCTCGAACCTTAAACAACTAACTTAAGGAACTATAAGTACCTTTATTGTAAGACATTTTTTAACTGTATGTTTTACATCTACAGTGTGTATTGTATATTTGTTTTATTGTAGTTTTATACACTTGTGCTTTAAATCAATCATTTTATTAAATAGACTGTACTAAGGAAAAGTGTTCTATGAAATAAAGTTAGATTCTCATTGCGAAAGTGAAAATTCATCCATCGGAAATAATATTTAGATATTTCCAATAAATCTTAATTAAACTTCCAATAATATACAGTATTATTGTCTTGGATCAGTTCATTTACGTGAGTAATTACTTTATTCAATAATTTCTAGAGTTTAAAGTGATTTCTTACTTAAAATTATATAACTTTAACATTCTATAATAGCATTAGTCCAAGGACTTCGTTACAGCAAGAGTTAAGCGAGAGGCTGCAGATGTAAAGAGAATTGCTTTTCTGACTTTTAATGACGTACTTCTTCGCACACATTGTTAAACCTTTTAGCACTACCTTAGCAATGAATTTGTGAAAAGTTTACAAATTCATGGTCATGACTATAATTACACTATTACGTTTTATTGGCTTTGTGATCTCACTGTATTGTGTAGAAATCATATAAAAATACTAACACAGATCTTAGACGCATCGTATTTTTGTCTAATGATTTTATGTCGCCAAAAAGTTGGCATGCAAGCCTGATGCTTATCATTCTTTGTTGATTCCTAGTGGGCAGGATTTTACGTGTTAATCCAGTATGGTGAAGCAATTTGGGGAGATTCGTGAACAATTTGGGGTAGCGAATTCCAGTATAAGCCATAAATGAATACATTGGGAGCCGATCTTTGAGCACTATTACATATGAAATCAGACCGATCAATACTTCGGGGGATGTATTGCTACGAAGTACACTATTCAATTTTGTAATATTTTGGCATCAGAAAAAAACTCAGAAATTGTAGTGTTTGTTAAATAAACGTATAACTTCATACTTTTCAGAACTTTGTAAACAATTTCCAAGCAGCTATGGAAGCAATAAAGGAGGCATCGGCAGCAGCGGCAGAAGCAGCACGGCAAAATATGATCGAAGTCTACGAAACCGCTTTTCGAATAGGATTGAACATAGAAATAGAGGTAAGAAATGCTATCTAAATTGTCTTTGAATATCATTCCAAAAAAATCTATATATTAATAGC
This sequence comes from Thermobia domestica, assembly GCF_964235325.1. NCBI lineage: Eukaryota > Metazoa > Arthropoda > Insecta > Zygentoma > Lepismatidae > Thermobia > Thermobia domestica. The sequence goes on from NC_137455.1 coordinate 330,365,970, forward strand.
GGTGTCTGTGAACAAAAAACTTCAGATCCAAATTGAAAGGGACTATGTTTGTGACTCTTAATCTCTTGAACCACCGGACTGATCTCGATCACATTTTTGATGTAGATGCAGTTCTGGCCTGGGAGTGTTTTTAGCTATTTACTTTGATGGTAGAACTTAGAGGAGGGAGAGGAGGGGGAATTATGAAAAACTAAATTTAACTTAATAACTCTTGAACCAAACGACCAATCTCGATCAAATTTCCAACATAGATGATGATCGTGTCTGGGATGGATTTTACCATTCCACTTTGACGGAACAACGAAGGGTTTGAGGAGGAGGGGGAGATATACAAAAATCAATAAATATAAAATTAAAAGTGACCATGTTCGTGAGTTAATAACTCTTGAACCACCCGATCAATCTCAATCAAATTTTCAACATAAATGAAGTTCGAACCTGGAAAGTTTTTTATTTCATTTTGATGGTAGAACTTAGGGGAAGGGAGGAGGGTAAATGTATGAAAATGAATAAAACTTAATAACTCTTGAACCACCCAACCGATCTCGATCAAACTTTCAGCATAGATAAGGTTCGGACCTGGGATGTTTCATCATTTTACTTTGACGGCACAATGTAGGGGAGGGGAAAGGGGGACATATGTAATATATATATATATATATATATATATATATATATATATATATATATATATATATATATATATATATAAAGTGTCTGTCTTTATGACTTCATCACGCTTAAACTACCGAACCGATCTTAATCAAATTATTAACATAGATGAGGTTCGAACCTGGGGTAGTTGCTATCATATCCATTTGATGATAGAACTTAGGATAGGAGGAGGGGAGGGGAGAGATATATACAAATAAATAAAACTTAATAACTCTTGAACCACCTGACCGATCTCGATCAAATTTTCAACATAGATGACGTTCGAGCCTGGATTTTTTTTTTTTTTTTTTTAATATTTTCACTTTGACGGTAGAACCTATGGGAGGGGGAGGGGAAATTAATGTGTAAAAATAAATAGAACTTGAACCACCCAACCAATCTCGATCAAATTTTCAACATACATAAATATTTTTAATTTGGTATCATATTCAATCATTCAGACAACAATAATTAGTCCAGTCAAATTATACAAAAAAAGGGCTAAACCCGGAAAAAAATCATAAGCTGAAATTTTGTACATACCTTTGGAAAGGTGTATAGAACAACATACTAAAAGTCCTTAAATATTCGGTGACGGGTTTGGCCGCCATATTGGAAAATGGCCGACAAAGTGTGGTTTTTCAACGTAATGACTGATTCTCACTTTAATAGCTAGAACTCACGTTGTATTTGCACTATTGATGTTATTTTTTACTTCATTCGAATAAGAAGAGACTATTCTTACAGATCACGTTATTACACTTACCATTTTACTTCGTATGCGGGAGGTAACGGACGGATTTCCTTTTAAATATCCCCCAATTTCCCTTCTTCCAAATAGTTTTCTTATATATTAGCCCAGAAAAAAAATCATAACAAGCTGAAATTTTGCACATACCTTAGAGAACGTGTATATAACCACATACTAAAAGTCCGGAAGTATCTGATGACGGGTTTGGATGCCATATTGGAAAATAGCCGCCGAATAGTGGTTTTTAAAGGTAATAACTGTTTTTGGTTTTGATAGCTATAACTCACGTAGTATTTGCATTATTGATGTTATTTTCACTTCATTCAAATAACAAAGGTCTATGCTTACAGACCACGTATTACACTTATCAGCTTACTCGACACGCGGGAAGTAACGGAAGGGGTTCTTTTTAAAAATCACCAAAATTTCCCTTTTGAACATTAGTTTTCTTACACATTAACCCAGAAAAAAAAAAAAAAAAAACATAACAAGGTGAAATTTGGCACATACCTTTGGGAAGGTGAGTATAACAACATACTAAAAATACTGAAATATCCAGTTACAAGTTTGGACGCCATATTGGAAAATGGCCGCCAAATAGTGGTTTTTAAAGGTAATAACAGATTCTCACTTTAATTGCTATAACTCACATTGTATTTGGACTATTGATGTTACTTTTAGTTCATTTGAATAACAAAGGACGACGATTACAGACACTTACCAGTCTACTACACACATGAGGGGAGTTACAGAGAATTTTTTTTTAAATCTCTAAACTTTTCTTCTTCAGATTCCTTTTTCTTAATCAGTTAACAATCTGTAGTCTGAGAGTAGCAATTAATCTTACATTAAATACACCATAACACACACAATATAACATCCAAGTTTCATTCAAATCATAGCGATAGAATCGGAATAACAAATAAAACTTCGTTAAGTACTACTCCTTGACTATGCATAGAGCGAATAAGGCATTGTCAAGCTACATTCCCCAACTGTTAGGTTTATTTCTTCAACGCTAGTTGTCGCATCTCCAGAGAAGTTCTTTCTGAATCTGAAGACCAAATCTGGATTTATTGGAATACTTTCTAATCATCTCACGGCTGCTGGCACCAGTGTTCTTCAAGCCTCTGTCGATGCACATACCCAGATTTGCGTACAGCAAGAGAACTCTCTCTCAAACAGCTAACATCCAGTATCAATTATTGAGGAAAATATTGATCTGCTTGTACTTTTGGCCTCATTAGCAAGTGAGGAAATATAAAAGTAACCAAGAAAGTTCTGTCTCTTTTTCACCCACCACCTTCGAATATGGATATGTCACCTTAGACGTACGTGGAAAATGAGAAATAGTCCCCATCAGCATTGACGACCTTCTGCCAACGTTATGGAAGGTCATGGATTCCATCGTTTGGATAGAACTTGGTGGGTCGTGAAGCGAAGAAGGTATCAAGTACATTTTGCACCTCTACTTGGGATTTGAACTGGCGTCCTCTAAGGTGATTGTCCAAGGAATGGAACAAGTGATAATCGGACGGTGCAATGTCCAGGGAATATGGCGAATGCAATAGTGTTTCCCATCTAAGCCGTAGAATGGTGTCCCGCGTCATCCTAGCCACGTGGAACTTAGCGTTGTCCTATAACTGGAGGACTCCTTTGCGATTCAGCGATTCAGAAGTGCTGGCTCCAGAGTTTTGAGTTTTTCTTGGACACGGCTTAACTGCTGACAGTACACAGTTGTATTGATGCTCTGACCAGCTGGTAGCAGTTCCCGATGCACGATGCCACGAGCAGCCCACCAAACACACAGGAGGATCTTCTGGTGCAGTGTTAGCTTCGGCTGTTTTGCAACCGGTTCATGGGATGCTAATTAATGATGACGGCGCTGAGGAGCTTCGTATAGGACCCACTTCTCATCACATGTCAACACCTGTCCAGAAATGGTTCCTTGCTTAGACGAAACAGCAAAGAAACACAGGTATCTGCTCGCATTGCCTTCTGTGATCGGGAGTCAAATCATGTGGGACCCATAGACTCAACTTGTAGTGCATTCCAAGTTGATGGCGGTTGTGCCGAATGTTTTCTCCACTCACTCTGAATTGTAGTCCCAGTTGCTCACATGTCTGGCCACTGTTCGCCTCAATTGCTGCTTGAAGATCATTTTGTACATGTGTTTTTATTCCGGCATGTGGTGCGTCTGCGAGTGTTCCGTCACCGTCCCTAAACTTGTTAAACCACTGCTGCACTGTTCGCGTAGTCACAACACACTCACCAAAGGCCTAGGGAGTCCTTTGCACGGTGTAGCATATCTTCCGCCTCGCTGCAGCGAAATTTGACCCCAGTTTTCACTCGAGCAGCATACACGCCTTATGATGCTCTGTGGAGGTCTCATGTTCACTCTGTCCTTACACAAGTTCACGGTGTAACTGAAATTTCACAGCCAGATAGTATGTTGGATATACCCACACTAACAACTGACCTTCTCCTTAGCTCCATTTACATCAACTCACGGTGTAAGGGTCAATTGAACACAGACCTCCACATAAAGCGACAGAACTTTCTTGGTTACTTTTATATTTCATCACTTGCTAATGAGACCAAAAATACAATCAAATCTATATCTTCTCCAATAATTGATATTGGGTGTTGGCTGTTTGAGAGAGAGAGAGTTCTATTGCTGTACGCAAATCTGGGTATGTGCATCGACAGAGGCTTGAAGAACACTGGTGTCAGCAGCCGTGAGATGATTAGAAAGTATTCCAATAAATCTAGATTTGCTCTTTAGATTCACAAAGAATTTCTCTGGAGATGCGACAACTAGCGTTGAAGAAATAAACCTAACAGTTGGGAAATGTAGCTTGACAGAATGCCTTATTCGCTCTATGCATAGTCAAGTAGTAGTACGTAACGAAGTTTTATTTGTTATTCCGATTCTATCGCTATGATTTGAATGAAATTTGGATGTTATATTGTGTGTGTTATGGTGTATTTAATGTAAGATTAATTGCTACTCTCAGATTACGAGATTATTAACTGATTAAGAAAAAGGAATCTGAAGAAGAAAAGTTCAGGGATTTTTTTTTTAAAAAAATCCTCCGTAACTTCCCTCATGTGCAGGGTGTCTATCGGTCACGGAAGTCACGAATATCACGAAAAAGTCAAGAAATCAGAGAACGGTAATGAAAGTCACGAAAAAGTCACGAAATTTAGCTTTTGGGTAACGATTTTTTTTAACTATACAAATGTAAGTACAGATTGAAAAATTTCATTATATAAAACGTCAAAATTCACCACCAAAAATGTCTGTGGTCGGCTTTATACACTACCAAATCGCAAGCAAATTATGTTTCTATCGCATGGATGAAAATTCGGCTTAATTCGCACCCAAATTTGCTCTTGAAAATGATTTTTTTTTTCTGGGTTAATGTGCAAGAAAACTAATGTTGAGAAGGGGAATTTTGGTGATTTTTAAAAAGAAACCCCTCCGTTACTTTCCGCGTGTCAAGTAAACTGATTAAGTGTAATACGTGGTCTGTAAGCGTAGCCCTTTGTTATTCGAATGAAGTGAAAATAACATCAATAATGCAAATACTACGTGAGTTATAGCTATCAAAGTCAGAAACAGTTATTACCTTTAAAAAGCACTATTCGGCGGCATTTTCTAATATGGCGTCCAAACCCGTCATCAGATACTTCCGGACTTTTAGTATGTGGTTATATACACGTTCTCTAAGGTATGTGCAAAATTTCAGCTTGTTATGATTTTTTTTCTGTGCTAATATATAAGAAAACTATTTGGAAGAAGGGAAATTGGGGGATTTTTAAAAGGAAATTCCTCCGTTACTTCCCACATATGAAGTAAACTGGTAAGCGTAATACGTGATCTGTAAGAATAGTCCCTTCTTATTCGAATGAAGTAAAAAATAACATCAATAGTGCAAATACAACGTGAGTTATAGCTATTAAAGTGAGTACCAGTTATTACTTTAAAAAAAAAAAAAAAAAAAAAAAAAAAAGTTTGTCGGCCATTTCCCAAACCTGTTACCGAATATTTCCGGACTTTTAGTATGTTGTTATATACAGCTTCCCAAAGGTATGCACAAAATTTCAGCTTATGATTTTTTTCGTGTTAATGTATATATTGACTGGACTGTAGTGTCCTGCGCTTGCGCAGGACGTGTGGGTTTGCTAGTATTTTTTATTGCCACAGTTATTAAACTTCAGTTTCCCAGTTCTGAAAATGTATATGAGATCGAACATGCTCGTCAGTGAACAAACTGTTCTTGATTTATGGAGTATAGAAACAGTGCGTTTAAAGTTTTCAAAAAAATTCAAATTACTATTTGTTTCTACTTCATTTATATAGGATTATTACAAATGAAGGAGACAAACTTCGGAAGAGAATTCATTGCATCAAGTGCAATAGAAAATGTTCTCTAAAATATATGAATCGGAAAAAGCGTTCTTTCAGACCAGTAAGGAAATTATAAAGACAAATTAACTCTTGAAATATGAAATATAGAAAATATGGCTTGGATTTTAGGTTTTGTTTGGTTCGTTTGAGTATAACGTCCTTTTTAGCGTCAAGGCTGTATGAGACAGGGACTACT